>NW_028244463.1:0-468059 GCF_964263255.1 Lissotriton vulgaris | reverse complement strand
CCCCTCTCTGCCTACCCATCCGCTCTCTAAAGGGTCCTCAGGCGTCTGCTCTAACTCCACCCAGGGGTGCTGTCCCTAATACAAAAACACATCAACATTTCGGACGCCCCTCGTGAGACGCCCCTCACGTGGTGTAGCTTCTGGCTGTTTCCATGATGAGGCCCTGCGGTTAGAGTCGACCTTGCTTCTCAGACTCGTCTCCGGCCCGCTGATACCCCTTAAACATTCCGGAACCCTCCTACATGTCTGGTCCATTTCAAGAACAAGTTTCTATTCATTATTTTAATACTTGAATACCCCCTTTTCTCTTCCAGACCGACACTTGGAGCCAAGTCCCAAATCTTATGGTTTTCCACCTGCGTCACAACATTCCCCTTTCCAGACTAATACGTGTAAATCAACATTTAAAGCTTGCCAGCCCTACAACAGTTTTATAATATTCGACTTCTTCTTTAATTGTCAGCATGTTAATACTCTTACTCTACTGATTAAGTAAACACATCTGTAAATCAAAAACCTACTCATTAATTCTAAACATTAGTGCAATCCACATTGTATATTTCAGTCGCCTTCCCTCTCCCGCCTTGCTCAGGCCCTGAGGCCTACCACGTTCTACGTTTCTGTATGCCATCTTACATTTTGACAACTGCACAACATAGATTCAAGAATATTCACGTTGAATAAAATCACATAGTATCACATATTGTGAATTAATAAAAGAACTCACATCTATATAATATAGTCCTTCTAAATAATATAATGTAATCATAACATGAGTGCGGTCCAAGAAATGAAAAGGTATACCAATCTGATTCCTTCTGTCATGGCCATGCATGAGGCCTGTCTCTTTCTGTGCTCATAGCACGCCATCTTCCTATTAGCAGCTACATTTAACATGGACCATGATTAATCACATCTAATAAAGTTATACATTGCACTCATGTCTTCATTAGTTCCACTTCTATATGCATTCTCTAAGTTAACTACATAATTTCAGAATATAGATGTAGTTACTATCAGCACTCATGGCATTTCTCTTCATGAATTGTGCTTACTACGTGTAAGTGTGATGCATTTCTACATTTTGGTCAGTTTGCGCTCTCTCAGTTCCCCCCTTTGATGACCTCTCGGGGTCATCATTAACATTTAAACTGCAGTGATTGCTAGCATAACTCGCTTCTGTGTTTCCAAAGCCCTCAGACTTCGGTATTGACTATCTTGTATGGCAGCCAATCTCTGCAGCTGTTTATTCCGAGCTCTCTCTGACCTTTTTGATCTGTACCATTTGAATACCCTCACCAATCCCCATAACACAATCCCACAGATCAATATTATGATGATAGGTTTCAGTATTTTCCACACAAAGCTTTTGCCTAAGGTGGTGAGCCAACCTCCTGCGTCACTTATCCCCTGGCCCACCTTTTCCCAGACATTTTCTCTGCTCAAGTCTTCGATCTCCTTGTGAATATCAGTTATGTTTCTAATAACTTTTTCAAGGGGTTTTGAATTGTCTGGAATGTAGGTGCAACATTCCTGGACCTTCAAAGCCTTACAGACTCCGCCCTCCTTTGCTAATAGGACATCTAAGGCAAGACGGTTCTGAAGAACCATAGCCCTTATCGATTGCATCTCTCCTTCTACCAGCGTTAAGGACTGAGCAGTACTGGCAGACAACCTGTCGACGACTGTTGCGAGCCGTCTAATTTTAACATCATTAAGGGCTAATCCCAGCAGTGGGAACACAGCTCCAAAGACATCTCCAACCATTTCTGCACTCACATCCCTCCTACCTCTCGATGATGTCTTGCCCTCAATGATCTCTAAGTCTTGGGCATGATATATTTTAGGGAAGATAATTGCCAAGTAACATGAGCCATACCAATTATCAGGTAGCTTCACGTAGGCATTTCTTCCACATACGAAATATACATTTGGAATTGCTTGCATTCCCTTCAGGAAGTCCTTTGTGTAGTACTCCAAATTGAAAGCATGTTCACAGCTAACCTCTCCCACGTATACATTTTCATAATACGTTTTGGCTCTATGGAGACATAACTTTCCTCTCTGCGTTCTATCTAAAGCTATTGGACCACTACTACCCTTTCTCTTGTGTGCCTTTTCTTCTTCGGTCCAATCCGTTTTCCATTGCCCTGATTTTTTCAAAATCTTTTGTCTCCTATTCCGATCATCCACCTGCCCTATGAACTTCTTCTCGACCTCTGATACCTTACATGTCAGGTTATTTCTGCGGGCATGTGAAGTGTCTAATGTAATCCAAGGAATGAAGAACTTGGCCAATCTGTCTTCACTCTTCCAGTAGTCCCATTTGTTCATTTGCTTATAATTTGGGACTTCTGGTAACACTGAGTCATAATTGGAGAAATAGTATTCAAAACTATCTCTCCCATAAAATATACTAAGCAGTAAGCTACATGTAATGCCATATGTCAGCGGGAGGTGATGATAACGAATGCCTTCATCCACAGATGCCGGCAACTGCATGCAGACATAGCAGTCCTTGACCTCCATGGCATCTACATATTCATACAGTAATTTGGCGTAAGCATTAGACCTAAAGTCACCTTGGGACTCATCTACATGTAATCTACGGGCTTCTGCAGCCAATAACGCTTTCTCGTGTGTGCTTTCCCCTTTCTCACCAGTAATGGTGGGTGTAAGCGCTTCTGCAGATGCCACATCAGTTACCTTTGCCTCTTCCTCCCGTCCCTTTACATAGGAGACTGTCACTACTAGAGCTATTAGTATTATCACTCCTACTATTAGTGTACCTATTATGCATTTCGCTCTGCGGTTCTGAGTACCGGCCTCCATTTTGTCAGATAGTGTAGTTCTCTCTTATCCTTAGCACAAAGTTCTTTTCTTTTTCTCTCCTTTACAGTCTCTTTTACTCCTTTTCCTTAGAACCACACAACTGGAAGCTGACAACCTTCTCCGCAAAGTTCTTTATAGTTCAATATAGACAACCCTAGCCCTTCTCCACCAACTCAGGGAAAGTCCCTAAGATTCTCTGCTTCCTGGGCGCTAGGTAATCTTCTTTTCTTCTCGCTTATTTACAAAGTCTTTTAAGCATCCACTATCAGGCGCTCGCCCGCAGCTTCGACAGCAAAGTTCAGTATTTCCAAACGAAGATTGTGCTCTTCTGCGGCTGATATCTTTGAACCAAAATCAGGGAATTGCAATTCTGTGAGAAACATGTCCTTTATCTTGCTGAGGCGGGGAGGACGGGGGAGCATAAATGTCAGTGACCCTTCTTGTTCGACACCGGGCACTAACAATCTTATCTCCACTGTTACGATGGGCTCAGAACTGGACACCACCACCGCTCTGATCCTCCCTGTCACTGGTTTCGAAGCCATCTGTCGCCAGGTATGTCCACTCAGGGGTGGAGTATCTCCTGTTAGGCACACGCACTCTTCTTGACCTCCTCAACTCCGGTGCTTCGGCGCCCTGAGCACCTTCTTCGGGGTCTGAGTCTTCTGATATCGGAGGAAGGGTTCTCTCCGGAGTTGACCTTAGGCTAGAGCTCCTTCTTTGCGGCCAATCAGCTTCTCCACGTACCCTTCTACTCCGTCTTCTTCTTATTCTTTCACGCTCCCTGCCAGACCTGTCAGCGTCTGACTCGTACTCCCAGCTACCTTCTCCTTCAGTAGCGTCGTCTGTCTCGCTGTTGTACTGACCGTCCTCTGCTTGGTCAGATTCGTTCCCTGCTTCCGCTGGCACCTCTACAGCTTGGCTAGCCCCCTCTGTGGCTTCTCGGTCCGCGGCTGGACGTCTATCCGAGAGAGGAGCTGTTTCTTCCAGAGGTGCTGGAACTCTCCGCGTGTGCGACGCGTGGATCCAGTTGGGCAGGCCTCCCACTTTCACGGCTGTGTTTGTGGTCAGGATGATCTGGAAGGGCCCACGCCAACGAACATCCAAGCAGCTGCTTCTCACGTGTTTCTTCACCAGGACCCAGTCCCCAGGAAGCAGGTCATGACAAGGGTCCTGGCACGATGGTACCTCGGCAGCCTGCACCTGAAGGGACACAGAATGAATGGCGTCAGACAGCCCCTTACAATAGTCCAGGATCATATCATCTGTGATGCTAATCAATGCAGCAGTTGGGACAGAAGGTAACCTCATTGCTCTTCCCATCAGTACCTCATGAGGAGACAAACCAGTTCTCCTATCCGGGGTACTACGGAGGCTCATAAGGACCAATGGCAACGCATCAGGCCAACTCAAGGATGTTGATGAACACACCTTCGCAATCCTAGCCTTGATGGTACCATTTATTTGCTCCACAATTCCTGAAGCCTCTGGTCGATAGCTGCAATGCAGCTTTTGATCAATATTTAAAGCTGCGCAAATCATTTTCACAAGCGAGCTGTTGAAATGCGTTCCCCTATCTGATTCCAAAGAGGCCGGCACCCCGAAGCGCGGGATAAGCTCCCTGAGCAATATCTTAGCTACTGTGAGGGTGTCGCACCTGCGTGTAGGATATGCCTCAACCCATCTAGAGAAAACGCAAACAACCACCAGGATATAACGGAGGCGGCTGCACCTTGGCATTTCGATGAAATCTATCTGCATTCGATTAAATGGACCTCCTGCCCTCCCTATGTGGCTCAGTGCAACTGGTGTCTTTTTCCCTACATTCAACTGCTGGCACGTCACACATCGCTGGCACACTGCTTCGGCTGCTACTCTAAACTTGGGGTTGTACCAGGTCTGTCTAAACACTCTCAGCATAGCATCTCTTCCTAAGTGGACAGGACCATGTAATTGTCGGGCCATTGGGCTCACCATCTCATTGGGCAACACTGCTCTGCCATCTGCTGAAACCCAGAAATGGGCCTCACCCACCACACATCCTGCCTTATGCCATGATTCTTTTTCACAGTCAGGAGCATTTTCTTGCATTTCCTTCAGTTCGTCCCAAGTATCAACAGTTTCCAATATCATAGCTAATTCAGTCCTTACATTTATTCCACCCACCTCCACCTCTGTGAAAGAGTATCCTGTCTCCGCGCAATACCGTGCGACTTCGTCGGCATATCTATTGCCTTGTGACACGAAGTCCACGTTCCTGGTATGCGCGGTGCATTTCACAACTGCAATACCTGCTGGACACTGCAATGCCTCTAACAATAGGCGTACAAACTCTCCATTGCGAATGGGAGAGCCTGAAGAGGTCATGAAACCTCTTTGAGACCACAACTGCCCGTAATCATGAACTACCCCGTAACCATATTGACTGTCAGTGTATATGGTAACTCGGATTTGATTGCTTGCCAGGCAAGCACGCGTTAGGGCAATAATCTCGGCTACCTGAGCGGAGTGTACTCCTTCCAGGCATCCAGCTTCCACTACTCCAGAAATTGTACAAACAGCGTAAGCTGCTCTTAACTGCCCAACTTCGTCTCTTACACATGAGCCATCGACAAAGAAAATTTCATCTGGGTCAGTCAGTGGCTCATCTACGATGTCGGGTCTTGGTTTGGTGCATAGTTCAGTCACATCGAGGCAGTCATGGTCTGTACATTCTTCATCATCCTCGATATCATTTGGAAGTGGCATTAAGGTAGCAGGATTTAAAACAGAGCATCTCCTGAGGGTCACGTTCTCTGCAGCAAGAATGACTTGCTCATAGCGCGTGAGCCTGCTATTCGTCAGATGCTGAGTTTTAGTCCTGGTCATCAACAATTCAACAGAGTGGGGCACATGCACCTCTAACGGGTGCCCCATCACTATATTTTCACACCTCTCCATGCTGACACCTGTTGCAGCAACGGATTTGAGACATCCGGGCAACGCTGCGGCTACTGGGTCTAAAGTAGCCGAGAAGTAAGCGACTGGTCTACGGGCATTCCCATGGATTTGGACTAACACAGACAGCGCGCATCCCTCTCTCTCACAGCAGTAGAGCAAGAATGGTTTATCGTAATCTGGCATTCCCAGAGCCGGAGCACGACACAAGTCCTCTCTCAGCTGCAGGAACGCCATCAAACAGTCTTTGTCCCATGGTACCGGATCACTCACCTCCTTGTGCGTCAGTTTTTGTAAGGGCTTTGCTTTCAGTGAAAAGTTTGCGATCCACTGACGACAGTATCCCACCATTCCTAGAAACATCCTGACTTCTCTCTGCGTTTTAGGCGCACTCATCTTCATGATGGCCTCTATCCTGTCTGGTGACACCTTCCGTTTCCCTTTCTCAATTCTGTGTCCCAAATACTGTACCTCTGTCAGGCAGTACTGCAATTTTCCCGGGGACACCTTATGCCCATTTTCGGCTAGATGATTTAACAAGGCAATAGAGTCTACCCTGCAAGCTTCCTCTGTCTCTGACGCCACAAGGAGGTCGTCTATGTACTGGACCAGAACTGACCTCTGGGGCAGCACTAGACTTTCAAGATTTTTCTTCAGGAGCTGGTTGAAGATCGATGGGCTCTCTGTATACCCCTGAGGAATACGACACCATGTTAGGACGCGACCTTCTATTTTAAATGCGAAAAGAAAATGGCTCTCTTCGTCCAAAGGGATCGAAAAGAAAGCCTGGCAAAGATCAATTACAGTGAACCATTCCGCTTGGAACGGTATCTGAAACAGTATCACTGATGGATTCGGTACCACTGGACAACATGAAACGACTATGTTATTAATCTTTCTGAGGTCCTGCACTATCCGAAATTTCCCATTAGGTTTCTGCAGACCCATAATCGGGGAGTTACATGGACTACCCACGATTTCCTTCAGTATTCCCTGTTTAATCATGGACTCGATCACGGGTTGTATACCTGCAATCGTTTCTGGTGTCAATTTATACTGAGGTGTTCTTGGGAACTCAGCATGAGGTTTCACTACAATTTTCACTGGGTCTACTCCTTTCACCAACCCAATCTCTTCCCCAGTGAAATCCCAGACTTCCGGAGCAACTGTCTCTCTCAGATCCCAGGGTAGCTCGTCTACTGTCAAAGTGGGGTATAGTTCCACACATATTCTGGAATTGGCGACTTTAAAG
The DNA here is from genome assembly GCF_964263255.1 of Lissotriton vulgaris. Classification (NCBI taxonomy): domain Eukaryota; kingdom Metazoa; phylum Chordata; class Amphibia; order Caudata; family Salamandridae; genus Lissotriton; species Lissotriton vulgaris. The sequence continues at coordinate 461,038 of NW_028244463.1, read as the reverse complement.
TCGGCATCATCATCATTAGTCAATACTTCCACGCCCTGTGGTGTGCAATATATGGTGCAATTTAACTTGCACAAAAGGTCTCTTCCTAGCAGACATACAGGACTAGAATCGCAAACCACAAACTGGTGCTCCTCACTGTACTTCCCTATTTTCACCTGTACGGGCTCAGTCAAAGGACTGGTCATTCTCTTATTAGCGACCCCCACCACTTGTATGGTCTCCCCAGACATGGGTAGTCCTGGAACTGCGGCTGATCTGATCGTGGATCGAGTGGCTCCTGTGTCCACTAGGAATGTCGTGGGGAACCCTGCCACTTCGGCCTCAACATAGGGTCCTCTTTGGTCTACCTCCAGAGCTGCCCCGAGGATGCAGTCATCTCTTTCCACTCTCTGTCCAGTTAGTGGGTCCACATAATAGCATTCCTCACCTCCTACAAACAGAGGCATCTGTCTGTATGTCTTACCCATAGTCCCTACTCTGGGTGCTTGCGGGAACTGGGCTCGGGGAGGAGGCCCCCCTCTGAGCACCTTCCCCTGGTATTGCGTTATCCCCTTTGTAGGTGCACTCTGGGTCTCTTCCTCTTCTACCTCTTGGTCTCCTATCTCAACATTATAGGGACACTCGCGTTTCCAATGTCCCACCTCGTTACACTGGTGGCACCTAGTTGTTTTCTTTAAGGTAGTTATATCTATCCTTGGTCTAAAGGTGGAGTTCTCCTCATTGGCCTTGTTCTGGCTGTACTGTTTCTTTCCTCCAGTACCTGTTCCCGGTTGCTGTTGCTGCTGTCCCCCCTTCCCTGCTGCCTGCATCTGTACCACCATCAGTTTCTCCTTTAACTTCTTAGCCTTGGAGTCTATTTCATCACAGCAGTACCTAGCATACCTCAGTATTTCGTCTAGGGGTTTGTTTTGCCAACAAATCAGGTGTTGCTGGATCATTAAACTGATATCCGGTCTCAGGCCTAGGACAAATTTGGACACGAACTGCCCTATGTCCCTCGGGTCCATTACATCCAGACCGCTATACTGTTTAAACGCCTTCAGCAATCTCTCATAGTATTCATGTACTGTCTCTTTGGGTTCCTGTCTGGTTCGGTCAATTTTTACCCAATCTATGTCTTGCATTGGCACTTTCTCTTTCAGCCACGTCATTACTCTTTCGAATTTTGCCATCACACTTTCGGCCGGCCCATTAGTCCTAGCGTCTCTGTCTGGCTCTATGATGGGCCACTCAGCACTAACTTTACATGCGGTCCACAAATCTCCTGGTACTACTATGTCAAACAGCGTGTTTAAATCTATCCATAGGACCTTTGAGATTTTCACAAATCTCTCAACTTGCTTGTACCACTCCACTGGGTTCTCCCGCAATTTGGGGAAAGAGGTGGTAAAAGCAGCTAAATCCCCCCTACTCCAAGGGACGTGGACGTAGGTCCCATTTGCGACTTCCCTCAAAGGGTATGTCTCTACTCCCTGCTGTCCTCCTGGTGTCATCATAAGTGTGCTTCTCCTGACGGTCCCTCTCTTGGACCACCTCTCTTCCCACTTATCTAGGGCCCTCCATGTCCTTATTCCAGTGATCAGTTCCTTTATGTGTGTTTTCAACCCGATGGTTCGCCTCTCATCTAGGTCTCGGTCTGTGTAATGTAGCCTGTGGTTGCCTTGTAAGGCTTTGGTTCTTGACAGGTCTACCATGTACTTGCCTGCTAATTCCACTAATTTCTCATGGGTTGCTCTCGCCTTTCGAGTCACGTCCTTTGCTATGAACAGAATTTCATCCTGCTCATACATGTCTATTCTTTCTAAGGGCAGAGTACCATCTACCATGTCATCCAGATCTGACTTTAAGCTGGAGACATCGAGCCTTTTGGCTTTTATTTCTGCTCGCAATAATTCCTTCGAGGGAGGTTGACAGGTATCTCTCCCATCCCAACTCCGGGCCCTACGTTTGGGTTCTGGAGAGTTGGGGAGTGCTCTCTCTTGTTCCCATCTCTCCAGATCCCATGCTCGGCCATCCGATCTTGGGAGGTGATGGAACACGGGCCTGTTACCCCCCTTCTCACCTTCTCCATTCTCTCCTCTCTTCTCACAGTATGTCTCTCTGCTGCTCTCCCTTCGGTCCCCATTCTCCCGCGGCCTCGTATCACTCAGTATCTGATACGATCCTTCCTGGTTTCCCGTATTCCCTGGGCTGCGCTCATGTCCGTCTTCACAAGGACTATGGTGTGGTCCCACGCAACCCCCACTCTGTTCTCTCCTGCCGGGCACACAGTGGATACACTTAAAGCTGTCCCTGTACTCCCGAGCCCTCCTGTCTTCTTCATTATGTGTCGGGCGAGACACCCCCCCGTTCTCTGGGCCCCTATTTTCCAGGTCGGCTCCACTCCGGACCCAATGGGTGAATCCCCTACTGTCCTTCTCCCTCCCGTCCCACTCCGGACTGCTCTCTTCAGCCCCGCAGTGAGTCCGGGCCCTGCTATCCTGACTTTCCCTTTCAGCTTCTGCTGCTATGATGTTCTTTTGAGCCTCGACTGCCTCATCCCATTTCTTCATGTACTCGTTGAACTCTTGAAAGGATTTCCGTCCTGGCCCCCTCATATCCTCTGGCCATCTAATATCCCCCAGGTCTCCTGTTGTGTGTGCTGGGGTACTCCAATCTCTTGGTATCGGCAACTGATTTGGGGAATTGATCGTATGTTTCCTTCTTACCATCTCTGCTCTTTCTCTGTCCCTTCGTACCCGTTCTTCCCCTCTAACCCTGTCTGGGTCATATACCGACACTATAGGACCTATGGTAACAGGTACCTGTAGTGCATCAGGTAATGCGTAGGATGTGGCACACGCTGTTTCCGGCGCTCTTTGTACCACAAACCTCCCGACCACCTGTTGCACTTGGCTAGGCTGGGACAGTTCTTTCTTTGCAGCGGGATCCCAATCGGAACCGGGAAGCGGCCCATGCTCTCCCTCATTGCCCCCCCCTTTCCCGGCATCCCCTTCTGCTCTGTTATACGGAGGCGGCCTGTCTGTCAATAATCTGTTTATCAGGCTATCCTCTGTCTCGCTCTCGTCATCCTCTTCTAGGGGGCTTCTATTTCCGGGCATCTCTAACACTGGATACAATTTATTTACTTCCATGTTATGCGCCCTCCATCTTTTAGCATCCTCATCCCACTTAGCATCCTGTACTGCTCTTACCGAGCGTTTCACTCTTTCCTGGCGTCTGTTCATGTTCTTTTCATGCGCTGCCCTAATCCATGCATTAAGGGCTTCAAACTGTGTTGGTCTAGGCAAGGGTCTCGTAGCGGTCATAACTGCTTTTAATCTGTGTAGCACCTCTAATCTATACGTCCCGTACTTCGGGAACGTGAGTTCCTCATTTCCATCTGTCATCTTACTCCACTCTGAGATCCACAGAATCGTGTGCAGCCCAACATTTACCCCCATGTAATGAGCTGGCGTACCCTCCGGCGGGGCTTCTTCCCCTTCATACGATCCCCTACGTTCTCTTTTAAACAGCGCTTTTAACCATTTAAAACACTTCATAATTATGCGCAAGATTTCCAGCTTGAATACACTGTTTACTTCCTGATGACAATTCACCAATCCTAGCGCGACTTCACTAGCTGGCCTATCGCAGCGCGGTCTTTCACCGGCCGACCAATCCCAGCGCGGCACCTTCTGACGTCACTAGTCTCCGCTTCGCAGCAGCACCCCTCCTTTCTCAGCTCTCCTCGCGGTCATGCATGCGTCCCATTCATACACCGAAAAATGACTACTTCCGACCAAGCGGTCACTTCCCTCGACTGTACGTCCACAGTCTATCTGTAATTATTAACGCAACTGACGAGATGTCTGTCGTCACTCTGATAGGTTCTTTACGCACACAGTAACTTCCGACCAGCGTCTGTTACTCGCGCACTCACTCCCCCTATCTGGTCCTTCGAGTGGTCACTGGTACCTCATGACCCCCTTCACCCTGGTTAACAATTACTTCTGGGTGTCCGATACACCCGAACCACTTAAGCTCTCCTTGAGCCTAAGATTTCCACCGGTTGCGCGCGCTCACAACCTGTTCCACAGTCTCTCTACAGTCATTCAACTCCGCCAAACATTACAACATAGATATAATACAAAACACCGCAATCTTAACACGCATGACCCTTTATACTCACTCTCGACCGATACTGCTGCTTCTCTGCTCTCTCACGTCATCCGGTCCTTCTTCCACGGGCGGTTCTTCCGATCATCGGTCTCTAGGGGGCTTGGGGTAATCTAACCTGGCCTAGATCACCTTCCTCAAGAAGGCAACCATACTCTATAGCTACCAACTGATGGGGCTGAGATTTTGATCAATACCTTATCACTATCGATCTAAACCCCCGATCTGGTCGACTGAATCTTTATTGCCTGTCATTGAGAAATAAAGTGGATCTTTATCAAGTTAGTTCCCCCAGTAAAGGACTCTGCTTCAAAGGATCACGAACAACTTCTAGCTTTCAAAGGTTTATTATAAGTTGTAAGTACAAGCATCTCAAGATGAGATTCACCAAATACACGGGCCCAACTACATACACGTGTTCTCTGAAAGCCCTCAGACGAACAACGGAAACTATCAATACCAGTTCTAAAAACAATAGTGCCGTTAGCATAGACACGTATTGAAATCTATCGCTCATTACAGGCGGAAGGAAAATACAGGTTAGGCTTTCCCTACCCTGCACTAGATGGTATCCCTACTTAACCAAGTCTCAACCTATCAAAGGTGTCAGCAGTGAATGACTCCCAAAGGAAGTCACCCACTCTCGAACTCTGGGTGAAAACCTATAGTTCTCCAGTCATGACCCCTCTCTGCCTACCCATCCGCTCTCTAAAGGGTCCTCAGGCGTCTGCTCTAACTCCACCCAGGGGTGCTGTCCCTAATACAAAAACACATCAACATTTCGGACGCCCCTCGTGAGACGCCCCTCACGTGGTGTAGCTTCTGGCTGTTTCCATGATGAGGCCCTGCGGTTAGAGTCGACCTTGCTTCTCAGACTCGTCTCCGGCCCGCTGATACCCCTTAAACATTCCGGAACCCTCCTACATGTCTGGTCCATTTCAAGAACAAGTTTCTATTCATTATTTTAATACTTGAATACCCCCTTTTCTCTTCCAGACCGACACTTGGAGCCAAGTCCCAAATCTTATGGTTTTCCACCTGCGTCACAACATTCCCCTTTCCAGACTAATACGTGTAAATCAACATTTAAAGCTTGCCAGCCCTACAACAGTTTTATAATATTCGACTTCTTCTTTAATTGTCAGCATGTTAATACTCTTACTCTACTGATTAAGTAAACACATCTGTAAATCAAAAACCTACTCATTAATTCTAAACATTAGTGCAATCCACATTGTATATTTCAGTCGCCTTCCCTCTCCCGCCTTGCTCAGGCCCTGAGGCCTACCACGTTCTACGTTTCTGTATGCCATCTTACATTTTGACAACTGCACAACATAGATTCAAGAATATTCACGTTGAATAAAATCACATAGTATCACATATTGTGAATTAATAAAAGAACTCACATCTATATAATATAGTCCTTCTAAATAATATAATGTAATCATAACATGAGTGCGGTCCAAGAAATGAAAAGGTATACCAATCTGATTCCTTCTGTCATGGCCATGCATGAGGCCTGTCTCTTTCTGTGCTCATAGCACGCCATCTTCCTATTAGCAGCTACATTTAACATGGACCATGATTAATCACATCTAATAAAGTTATACATTGCACTCATGTCTTCATTAGTTCCACTTCTATATGCATTCTCTAAGTTAACTACATAATTTCAGAATATAGATGTAGTTACTATCAGCACTCATGGCATTTCTCTTCATGAATTGTGCTTACTACGTGTAAGTGTGATGCATTTCTACATTTTGGTCAGTTTGCGCTCTCTCAACTTTAACCGTTTACTTAAGAGCTACTTCATCCTGTGTTCGGTTCTGCACATCTCAAACCTTGGTATATCAAATTATCCAAGAACTGCGAATTTGAAGAAACATCCTTCACATGCTCACCCCTGTTCCGCACCACAGCTTTAGCAAGTTGCTGTAAGAAATGATTATTCCTTTTGTAACCTAAAATGATCCCTGGATATTTCTAAAATACTTTCAGCTAACAGACATTTTGTTCATTATTTATACTGCATCCTCTCCCAAAGACATTTTTATCGCCAAGCATGGTTTCACTTTTTATTTTTACACTGTGTACGCCCGAATAAAGTTTAAAACAGTGCAGTTGTTATGTTATGTACGTTTGTAGAGCGCATTAGGGATAGCCATGCGCTCAGCAGGTGAGTCTAGCCAAACATAGGTCCTAGCGGGACAACTTGAAAAGCCAGGTCTTCAGCTTCTTGAGGGATTCAAGAAGTGAGAAGGAAGCTCTTATGCGCACCAAGCTAGTTGTTCCGTACTTTAAAAGCTCAACAACCAGATCTGGTTTCAATATGAGTGGGAAGTGTGCAAGTAGGAGGCTGGATGAGCAGAGTTGTCTGGAAGGTTTGTGAAAGTAGATGGGATTGTTGAGGTATACTTGGCCAGTGTTATACAGTGCCTTGAAAGTGTGGGTGAGTAGTTAGAATTGTGCTTGTTCACGTATGGGGAGCCAATAGTCTCCTTCAGGTTTGGTGTTATTTGAGTGTGGTGTGGGAGCTTGAGAGTGATTCTGTCGCCAAGTTCTGAGTGGTCTTCAGCATTCTGAGGACCATTTTGTTGATTGCAGCTTAGAGGGTGTTCCTGTGGTCCAGCTTGCTTTTGACGAGGGCCCGTGTGATGGTTTTCCGGGTGCTGATTGGGAACCATTTAAAAATCTTCATCACCTACAGGGTATAAAAGCATGAGGCGGTGATGGCATTGACTTGCGCAGTCATGTCAAGTTTGCTGTTGATGACAATCCAGAGGTTCTTGGTGTGGTTGGTGGGGTAGGTATCGGTCCTAGCTCTGTTGGCCACATGGCGGAGTCCCACAGTGCAGTGCTCATGCAGAAGATGCCGATTTCGGTCACGTCAGTGTGGAGTTTCAGACAGTTTGTCTTCATCCAGTTGGTGATTTCAGTCATGCATGCTTTCACAGCTTAAACTAACGTGTTACTAAAGCTCCAACTGCTGGTCAGTGCAGAAGGCATGAATTGGACTGATTTGAGCTCGGTAAAATAAAATAAAAACTTTTCGGATTGGTAGATTGGTACTAGTCCCAACCCCGCTACATATGCTCAAAAGTTGTTTCCCTCTACTACATATTTCTAGGCTGCGCTGTGACTGGCCACGTTCTCTTCTACCGTCTTGCACCTCACTTATTTCTCCTCTCACCACTTCTCTCCCACCAATTGCCATTTCACCTTCCACTAACCACAACCTGACTCGAAACAAAAATCAGCCCTGGCAAGAACTTTTCAACCAGTCCCACACCGCAAGAAACCGTGACTAGAACTGGGCCATGGGCTGTTTGAGTTGGGTCATGGCAGTCCATCCAGCGCTGAAATCGTCCCCTTGCTTGCAGCTCAGTCTCAGACAAGCCATTCTGCCCAAGTAGCAAAATAGCCAGGCCGGACATGCCACTTTCCTCAGTACAGCTTTGTTCCTTTGTGGTGTGTTGAGTTAGCTTATAGAGCTAATGAGGGCAGAGAATTATTTTGACATATCACAACACGCTTTAATGGTTTAGCTATGCTGCTTTTTTATTTTTTAGTTCTTCTGCTAAAAATCAGGAAACTCAATGTATTTCATGGAAAAATAAAGGGCGAGTGAATTTCTGTCGCGAAGAATGTAAATGGAGTACAAGAAGTACAAGAACGCAGTTAGAACTGCTCTTTCTCCTTCTGTCATGGTACCCACAGGCTACAACATGGTAAACAAGCTGCCCTGGGGTGTTTTCCTAGTGGTTTATAAGAGTTAGCAGGACATCATTAAGATTTCCTGTCGACCAAGAATGATAATGCGCTCTTTCAGATGTGGGTTGATGATCCTGCAGTAAAGATGCCCCAACAATGACCAGTGCATGATTAGGTAACGTCTGAGGTTTCTTCGCATCACGTCGTGTAGTGTGCATGCTGGGCACCAAAGTGTCATTGGAATTCAGTATCAACGAACAGCAGTAAGGGGGCGTGAAGAGGCTTATAGCCATGAGGGTGTAGGCAGACCTTTTTTGGAGTAAATATCCAATTTGCCACCCGGCAGTGTACATGTGTTTACAGAACCAGAGGGTGCAGATAGGACAGTTCCTCAATGCTAGTTGTAAATTTGATATCCCATTATTATAAATGGGCTGCAAATTGTTATTAATGATGCATGCATTTGCCCTTCTATTAGGTTTTAATAGCGCTGTAAAAATAGCACTAAAAAGAAGTCCTTAGAACACATTATGTCTCTTCTATCACAAGGAAATGGTCGGTGGTGAACAGAACTCGAATTGTCTTTTATGTTTGTATTTTGTGTACAGGATCGCTGTTTTCTATGCGCATGTTCCTGTCTTATTTTTTTAATTACATTTTGCATGGACATATCTGTTACTTGACCATCTCTATTTTGTATTTCTTCTAGCTACAAGAAACTGTAAAGAGGAAGTTGGAAGGAGCCCGCTCTCCCGTCAATGGAGAGCAACAGAATGGGATCTGTGATTTCGACTTCTCTCCAACCAACAAGCGGTCAAGGAAAGAGATCCCCGGGGTTGACCCAATCACCAATTTACCCAATAATATGCCCTTGCCTTCTGTCTCTCCTCTTCAGCAGCTGGATATCAAGCCATCTTTGCCCTTGCAAAACAGTGGCTCTCATTCAGGCGGCCTAGAGGACATGGGTAAGAACGGCGGGCTGCCTGACATTAAGGTTCCAGCCAATGGCTGCAGTGACTTGGAGGACGGTTTTAACATTCTTCAGTGCAAGGATCTGAAGCAAGAGCCCTTGGACGACCCCACATGTATAGACAGCTCGGAAACCTCCCTTTCCAATCAAAATAAATTGTTTTCCGATATCAATCTAAATGACCAGGAATGGCAGGAGTTGATTGATGAACTGGCCAACACTGTCCCGGAAGATGACATACAGGATTTGTTTAATGAGGATTTTGAGGAGAAAAAGGAACTTGATTTCCCCAGGCCCACATCTCACACTCCTATCCCCCAAGAGAGTTTGAGTGTGAAGAGTGATCCTGCCCACTCACCTTTTGCTCATATTCCGATTGGGTCTCCTCAGGTGCGGCCGTCTTCTTCAGGTCCTCTGTTTTCAAATATCAACACAGCCTCCAGTATGCCTTCTGCTTCAAGCGCTCCTCCTTCCTCAATCTCTGCAAGCTCACCAGCCTCCTGTGTTGTTCACTCTCCCCAAACGCCAAACCAGGCTCATACGCCAGGGCAAACACAATCCCGTCCTGGAAGCGGATATATGATAAATTCAACTGGGCCAGTAGCGGGGGGAGGTGCGGGGCCTGCTCCAGTGACTGTAACCAGTGCAGATTTGTCTCCAGCCGAACAGCTCAAGCAAATGGCAGCACAACAACAACAAAGAGCAAAGCTCATGCAGCAGAAGCAGCAGCAGCAGCAGCATGCAAGCCAGGCAGCGAGTTGGTCACCAGTGGCACAACCAACTAGTCCATACGGAGGGCCATATAGTTCAGAAAAACCAAATAGTCCAATGATGTATCCCCAAGCCTTTAACAACCAAAACTCTATTGTGCCCCAAATGGCAAGCAACCCTGCGAAAACAACAATGAATAACTACCTCCCACCAAATCATATGAACATGATCAGCCAGCAGCCAAATAATTTGGGGGCAAATGCGGTGCACAAGCAGCCTAACATGCTCAGTTATGGCAACACAAAACCTCTGACCCATTATAATGTGGACCTGAGTCAAAGAGTGACCCCACCAATGGCCAGCGCAACCAAGAATCCCATGATCCCTTACATGCAGCAGCAGCAACAACAGCAGCAACAACAAGCACCACAAATACCAGCCCAGATAGCACATTTGAGTGAGGAGCAGAAACGCCTGTTGATTATGAAGCAGAAGGGACTTATAAACCAGTCTATGGCCTATGCAGCTCTTTCATCTCATGGTCAGGTGAGTGAGCAGCAGACTCAGGAACGTTGGTTGTTGTGCTTACTCTCATTCCATTAGAATAAAGATGTAATGTGGTACTACAGACAAGACTTTGCCATTTCAGAAGCAACCTATGGCACATATACATCCCACTTTCACATTTCTTCTGGCTGTAGACATCATTAGTGCGTCTAATATGAATTATTCATGTTTCAACTGTTCCAAAGATTGTGGGCCTTTTTTTCCAGAGGTTATGTACTGTAGCCAGGTTTGCTGTGGGACTATTGTTCTGCCAGAGCAAGGTTTCTTTGAAGGTCTCAAGTCAAACTTGTGAAAGGGATGCCAGGGTGTTATGACCTCAAAAGGGCACAGGTGTGTATTGTCCATTCAGTTGAGTGCCATGTGTCCTGATGTACTATGTTAGGACACAGTGCACATTTATACAAGTTGGTTACATTTTACTATTGAGGGTCTTGATGTGGCGAAGAGGATTTTACCTACGAAGTTGCAGTATGAAATAGAAAATTGCTGGGATTGCCCTGACATTTATAATTAACCTGGCCAGAAAAGTGGGTGCAGAAGGATTTCAAAACTTAACAAATGCCCATCTGATTCTCACACACACAATATTTGACTGGAATGCTAATCAGGGACCTATTAGAATCATTTGGTTAGACTTAGCATGCTGTTGTGACCAAATGGTTCAAAAAAGGTTTTTAAAAAAGTCAGAAAAGGAGATAATAAATAGGATGTTCACACGAAGATAAGGTAAGGTGTATGGGTCTGAAGGGATAGGCTTAAGGTCAGGCTTAGGGTTTTGGTGAAAGCTTGAGAGATGGATGAGATAAGTGTGAGGGACAGTTGTTTTAGATTGTGTTTTATGCTCAGATGTATCCTTCTAGTTAGAGTAAGACTTTAATTAGTGTGAGAGTAAAGGTTACAACAGGGATAAGATCAGGGATAGGATTAAGGTATGTGTTACTGTTGTGTGTAAGGATGAGGAAAAGGGTAAATTAAGGAAAACAAATGCTCAATGTAACTTCAAACCAAATGCTTAAAAGCAGTGTCCATTTAAGTTGAAATAAGCTATTTATTGCCTTTGCAAAATAATGTTTTTCTCGCTTGTTGATTCAGCTATTCACATAGAATCAATCTAGCCTTTTCAGTCTGTCCCCAAAAGACAACACGTGTGACATAGGGATTGTAGGTCTGTATAACTGTGGCATTGCATTATATTTGATGTGCATTGATGTTGAGTACGGCAGAACCTTGGAGTTGTAAAAAAGGTTTGGTGTTTTTTTTTTCAAGCCTAGACCAGCGGTTATTGATATGTGGTCCAGGGGTCGCCCCCCCCCCCCCCCCCCCCCCCCCCCCCCCCCATGGGGCCTGCAATACCTACTCACATGAAATAATAATAAATATATAAATATATAGCAATAAATAAAGAAGCAAAATTTAAAGTTGGAAACGTTGCTTAAATGTGAAGGACTTTGAAATTGGAGGCTAGAGATTAAGTCAGCATCCTCAAATTGATATGTGGGAACAGAGCAGATGCATCAAACAGAATACAGCACGGATGATGAGCAGCCTCAGTTGAACTTAGAAAACCCGACCTTCCAATTAAAATGAACATTTGTATTTTTGTGTATTGTTTTGAGGCTCAAATCATTGAAATTGCTTAAACTGTGGTCCTCCATTTCCATTAATGACTCAGTGGGGGTCCCCAGATTTCAATAATGATTCAGTGGTGGGGTCCATATAAGTCAAAAGGTTAAGAACCACTGATCTAGACAGGACATATTTCGCTCCAAGTAGCTTTTTGATAAACTTAATCTGTTTCCAAAGGTGCTCTCCTCACATCTGTAGAATATCCTGTATTTTATCTCTGCAGCACTGACAATGCTCTACTGCCTGGAAGGTCGAAATGAGTGTGAAATCAAAATAGTTTGTTATAGAAACTCTGTGAAACATGGCACTGTTGCTTTGTAGCGACCAAGGTGACTTCACGTAAAGTGTTTTACCAGGGCCCTCCTGATAGAGTGTGACTTGAGATATTTCAGTTGTGCTTGACATTTGAAATGGAAGAATATAAAGGCAAATTACGTTTCTTAACTGTGTAGAAGACATTGCCCATATCCTGTAAACGCTGCAAGTCTGTTTAACTAGAAGTGAGAACATAGGTAAGAGGCAATCGGTTGCGTATTTCCAAACACAGCTGATATTTCACCTCACAAGCAGGGCTGCCTTTCATTGGTGTAGTAACCACAGGGTCCATGAGTTCAGTGCGCACCAGTATTGCTGTTTATGGTCTGTCTTGAGAGTGCAGCTGTCGCGAGCATCACTAAAGAGGGGATTGGTCTCGGTCCACATGTTGGGAGCCTGAAGTACATATTTTGATTGGGCAGAAGTTATTTGCTTCTACAAGAAAAGTGCTTGCCCTCCACACAGCTGTGATAATTGTATTTATTGGTTCAGCTACCTGAGCCTGAACTCTCAGGGCGCACACATGACACTGTAATACTGTAAAAGTGGTTCAGATATCTTGATAATTGATAGTGTTTTTCTCTGGCAGCAGCACAGATGGAAGGAGGGCAGTCATTACCCTACATAGATATTCAGGTCTAGCTCGCCACCTGACCTTGTAACCCAAACCATTATTATTCTAATCTAGTTCTTTACTGCCACACAAATACATATCCATTCCCATGCTATTTAGTCGTAATGCTTCACAATACCATACAACATACCTTTAAAGCCAGAACTTTTGACATTCGCAATGCTTCTTTTTTTATGTGTGTGTTCAGCCATGGGAGAGATGGGCCCTTTTTTCTTTGTTTACATTAGTGCCCATGGATAGCCATTGCACACATGCCAAACAGTCGGAGCCAAAGCAAAACAGAAAACTTTAGTCTTGAAAGCTCACCTGCACTGCGGCATCTTCACGTACAGCATTATTTATTTATAACCCCCAGTTGTAAAATGAGGGTATGGGGAGCAAAGGAGAATTCATTTTTGTCCTCCAGCAGCTGTAATTGTTTGGGCAAAGAATATCCTTTGGAATGGGAAACCCTAACATATTGCTACCTACGAATAATGAGCGTTGACTCTCTCAGGCCAAGCATCCAGTGCTGTTATGAAGTTCTAGTGATTAGCGAGGCCTCCTTAAAAAATGCATTCTCAAAGCCCGAAGGTCAGGTCTTGGCAAGCTAGTGCAATGGTTGATATTCTATTTAATTTTTTGTTGCATGTATATGCCACATAAATAAAACAACTAAAAAATGCTACACTGTAAAGGTAGCGGACACACGATTGCAAGAAAAAAGGTAAATAAATAAAAAAATTGCTGTTAGCAGCATGTGTCCTTCAACAGCCTTTGATTTGTATGAGAAGTACAAGACCTTTAAGCAGCAAAACAACTTCATGTTTTTCTTGCCACAGCAAGTCTTCTATGTGATGGCACTGAGTCTGCGACTGTACGTAATAGGGCTGTTGAAGGAGCATCAGCGGATGAGGCTGTGGTGGCAAGCTTGATAGCGCTGCACAGCCAGTGGTGATACAGGAGTATGACTGGAGCATCCAAGGCCAGTAAGGTGAGCAGGCCATGCCGGCTTCTTACCCAGGGACGTCTGTGGTGCTGCAGCCAGAGAACTTTCCTCTCATCTGATTCTGGGCACACTCCTGCGGCACAGCAGAATTTCCTAGAGGGGTAGGCGGCTGGAACTCATTCCAGTCCTGCAGCGACTTGATCTCTCATTTAATGTAAATGTGGGAGTCTGGCAGGTATAAGGAAACGTGCTCACCAAGGCAGCATCCACATATCTCAAAAGCCCACTCGAAGCTGAGGACATCAGCATCCACTTTTGTAGTCATCATATGTGATCACTTCAGCTGCTTATTCCAGAAACCTTCATCTTCGTCTTTAGCCCTCGGATTAGATGGGGAAGTCTTCAGTGCAGCAGGTCTGTCAGTAGCGGCTTCAGTGAGCCCTGTGGAGCCAGCATTACCCATCTCAAGGATTCGTATTATACAGTGATGACTTCCATTCACATCTTAAGGGGCATCCTCGGCTCCTTTCTCAATCACCTCTAAGGTCAATGTTTTGTTGGCAGAAGCTAATCTGTTTTTGTGATCCCGCCTCTGACTGTATGTGCCCAGAACATGGGAGGGGACACGCTGCAAGGTACAGACAGAACAGGAGTGTTCTACCTGCTCCCCTAGTCTGTGATTCCCTGATTTCGCTCCAGAATTCAGCTTTCTGGATGATGTTTGTTCTGTACGTGTTTTGAAGCTTATGCAGTAAAGTGGGGTTGTCCTGTCGCCAGGGCACAAGTCCTAAAAAAAGAAGTGGGGAGATTAACCAGGTTAGGCAGTATGCAAGTGAAATCATGATGCGTGCCATCACAGTGCATATAGCGGTACAGAAGGTACAAAACCCCCTTTTTGTATCACAGCGCATATGTCACGACGCGTGATATTGCACGTGACATCACAGGAAAGGACCTCACTGGAGGTGACCTCACAAGAAGTAATATCAGATATTAAGACCTCATACATGTTTACCAGATAAATAATGAGTACATTTCAGTACATTATGAGATTTAACAAATAAGATTTGGTGTCAGGATTGTGCAAAAAAAAATGGTGCAACCCGACGTAAAATCGTGTCCTCAACTGATTTATATATTTCTTTAAGTCCGGCCACAAAGAAATTGGCAACAAGAAGAAGCATGGCAGTAGATCTGTTCTGCTTAACTGGTTGCAAAGTCTGCATTTTAAAATATTTCATGGGTTAAGGCATCTGTTGTAAAGGTGCCCAGTAAATCTCAGGGAATAGTAATAATGGTGAGATAACTCTGGAGGTGAACGAATTTGTTGGAGAGATCTTTGTTTTGTGAAGTCCCAGATTTGAATCAAAGTAGCATACTGGCTTAATGTGTCTCCTGCAAAACACATCACATAACATGCAGATTACAGATTTTTATTTTATGTAGATAGTAAAGTGGGTTACTGCTTTTAACACAGAGATCCTTTTGTTTCCTGCAGTTCATAAATTGTAATCTGTGTAATATAGCACGGTGAGCTATGAAGGAAATGTGACTCCTAAACCTTGTAACCCTCACTGTCTCATGTAACTCGTCTTGTACATTGAATTACACATGTACATGATTTATTGTCAATTTATAATGCCTATGTTACTTATAGAGCTCTGACACCCTGCATTGGGTTGCTTAGTGCTATAAAAGAAATAAAATAAAGTGCTATTGAAATTGGTATTTGTGTAAATACTGGGACAGATCAATACACCCGACATTCTTAAAGGGCACACCGCTCTGATATCAGGGAATGAAGAAAGGCAAAATCTGCCTCTCTTAAGTACCTGTGAAGAGATAACAAGCTGTGTGCCTTTGTTTCCCCTCTGTTGCATTTACATTTAAGTGTAAGGTTCCAGGCTGCCTCAAGTCAGGATATTCAAACAGAAGGAGCCCTGATGGCCCCTTAACTTCCGCCCAGCTGGAGGTGAAAAAAAGCTCCCTCACTGCCTGCACCTTGCTGCTGGGAATGGAAAGCAGACAGCGTACAGGCGCTGCTGAACATGTCCCGTTGTCTGAAAATTATACCGGGACAAGTTTGACATATTTCTGTGAGGCCCAAGGTCTTGGTAGGGGGTATTGCGTCCACCCTGTGAAAATAGTGGGTGGACGCCGTGATCCTGCATGTACCCCCGACTTGTGCCCTGCCTGTCACCTCTATTGCCCTCAAGCAGTAGATGTCTGTTTTTGAACAAAACCAAGGTTTTCTGACAGCAGTTTCCATTTTTAACAATTCTCCCCGAGCACTCAAACTAAATTCAAACAAAGTATTCAAAGTCCAGAATATAAATGTGAGTTATAAATCGACACAGTCACAGGTCAATAATCCAGGTAATGATCAGCAACTCAGGTCCTTTCAATCAAGGATGGTTTATTTTCTTGATAGTTCCTTTTCTTCAAGGTTCAAAGTTATCCATAAACATCAGTCATCAGAAAAAAAGCAGCCAACACGTGTTTCGTCGTGTTAATTTGTACACATTGACTTCATCAGGGCGTAATCCCAATATCCATCGACGAATTCTCTTCCCATCTGATCATTCAGAGCGCTGACTACTGAGCGGTATCGTGGATAGACGGACCCGCGACTGAAGACAGATCGTAATTTGTGGGCAAACAGCCACTTTGAATACAGTGAAGAGGACTCCTGTCCTGAATATACTTTGAGAGTGTGGGTCCGTATATAATACCGAAATTGTTACTTTAAAATCAGATGGGAAGAGAATTCATCGATGGATATTGGGATTACGCCCTGATGAAGTCAATGTGTACAAATTAACACGACGAAGAAGGCATTATTGCTGGTGCACCAAGTATTGGCTTTAACCCTCTGTCCATTTGTTTGCGGCAGAGTTTTTGCCCAATCTTTAACTTATTAACAAAGGGCTGAAAACACAGGAAATGGTCATTAACAGAATAGGTATGATATTACATGTTCTAGGCCACAGAAAAAGGTAGAAATCTGCCATTTGTAGGCTTATGCCTATAGTTTGCCAAAAGGTCCACGTTTGTCTGCTGTTCACAAACAGGTAAATTCACAAGTTATCGAATGATGCTTGTGACTTCAATAGATTTACACATTTGTCACTGAATCCCTTCAATTACACAATGTAAGTTAGCGACGGTTGTGGATTTCCAAGTGCACGCCTGACCTGAGTTAGTTGAGGTTGCTTCGGTACTTTAACAGGAAAATTAGTTGACTTTTTGGCTTGTCTCTTTAACACAGCATCCTTCCAAATACATAATTTGACCACCATCCCGCCACCACCACCCCCTACAAAAAACCTTACTTAAAGTTTAGTTATAGTTATTTCAAGGGTATGTAAGGTGATTTATAACCCTGTTCCACTAACTGAAAAGTGTTGGCTCTTTAAAGTTTGCAATATTTAAAGACCTTAATTTGTCTGGGGATGCTTTTATATAATCGGCATCATTACAATTACTATTTCAAGATGGCAGCAATACACTGTCCACAAATCTTTTGCCTTCATTTTGCCTTTTTGGGTGAAAAGGGAATTAGTAGCTACAGCAGGGCATTGCATCTGCCTTCCAGGGTATGGCATGTGATGCTCCCGCCCCCTCAACTCCAGCATTTTATTGGCAATGAGGTTTGTGAACTTAGAAAGCTGATCCATGGACAGCAAAATCGGTGATACGGAAAAAAACATCTCGAACAGCCCAATTTAGGTTTTGTTTGTGATCTGGCTCTGAAAAGATATAACTATTGGGGTTTCCTCTTCAAAAGCAAATATTTCTGTAGAAATCCGAACTGGAAACACACATTTTTTGAGCCTACAGTAGCCCTCCCTTCATAAAGTTGCATACAAGTATACACATTTTAAAAATGTGCATGCATCATTTTGGAACTTTTTCTGCAGGCTTTTCAAAAGGGTCACAGTTGTGCGATCAAAAAATACTTTCCCTGTAGAATTGCCTTAACCATAGCTTCACAGCGTAACGGCCAGAGCTGCCAATTTAGGAAGCTGGTGGGAACCAGGTTCGAGTCTTGGCTTTGGTGTCAACATCTTGGGATTCTGGGCAAGTCACTTAATCTCCCCGTGCCTACAAAACAACGCCTGAGACCCTCATGGGTGATTTGCAGCGCTTAAAAAATCCTGGATTCATACATTTGCTATCGCTGACTCTAACTCATTCCCACACGCATACATATGTATGCATGTTTGTAGTGGGGAAATGAGTTTATTGATTTACTCCTTCCTACTGCTTACAAAACAGAAAACGAAGCATTTTAAGTGAAAAACATGTCAGAATATCCAAAAGTGAAATAACTTAAAAGATGAGTTTTCAAAAATGGAATTTTCTGTGGGTGTGAAGATTGCCTTCCTTCCCCAGGCAGCCTCATAATGAGCATCAATCCGAGCATGTAGCCAGCTCCATTGTATGAAATGAGAGCTATGTGGGTGAAGGGAGAAAACAGTGCTCTACTAGATATTTGAAGAACAATTGTCACTTTTCCCCCAGAGGTATGTATGTCTGAAATGCAGTAGGTTGCACATGTGTGTGGCGGAGAGCTTTTCTGTATTTGACGTCCATTCCCTCATTGAGCCAATATGCAGTAATGCATTCGCGATGGCGCAACACAGGGTTCAATTTTCTGCTCATTCCATGCTTTGGTTACTGTAGCAGGTCTTCTAGTTACTCGTGGATAGAGTGCTAGATGGCTCACTCGCCCACTGACATTTTAAAAGTGTTTTTTTGGCAGACCGACAATTTTGTTTGTGGTTGCTTCCTTTGTTTTTGAGTTTGCAACTTTATTGTTGCTTATGTGCAGTTTATATTGGGAGTTTCAGGTCCTTTGTGCTATGGTGCTGGATTAGTAAGGGTGGAGAGAATTCACCATAGACAAAATGGGCAAGAGAGAAGAAACAGAAAGGCCTCGAGTAGTTGAAGCTGACCTCTTTCCAAAGCTGATGGCAAGAAGATTCCACATTTTAGGGCATAGTAGGGAGACCTTCCTCTGCAGGTAGATCTATTTTAATTTGGCAACACTATCACATCTCATGTTTTGTAAGCATACATTTGGAGAATTGATGTATATTCTGAGTGTCCTTGAACAGTATTTTGGGAGTTATGCCCTGTACTGCTCTGTAGGCGAGCATGAGGAACTAGTAGACAATCTGCCATAAAGCGACCACAAATGAAGTTTTCTGAAGTTAGGATTAATGTGAACTCTTTCATTGACATTGACCTTTATCCAGGAGGCACCTTTCAATGCTTTTTTGTTTAACTTGTTCTGAGACTGCAAAGTACTGTACACTACATTTTTTTATTAAAACATTGGACTGTTGGGAAGATGGCATTGCTTACGGACAGCAGCCAGAAGAGGTTATTTTTAGTTACCACGAATTAAAAGCATGCCATTACAAATATCAGTGGCATTTTCGTTTTTGTTGGTCATTATCCCGTCCTGCTCCTTAATTAAGTTTACAATCTCCAAATCATTGTATCCAGCATTACACATCATAAAATATATAGTGCAAATAAAAGGAACATATGGATTCGTCCATAATATGTACTAATGTCTCAAAGAGCCTTGTCTCGTATCTGCACCTTCAAGCCCTAACCTGTATCAACTACCCCTTCCCCGGCCCGTCTGTGTTGAGCATGCGCTGTCTGTTCTGAGGCATATTGTGGGTTACCAAGAAAATAGAGGGGCTTGGAACCTGCCCCGTGCTTACCTTTTGTTGGTTTTCCTTGTCACTTTCATTTGCCTGCTTCTTATTTGCGTCCTAGCTTGTCAGTCTGGTTTGTCCCTCCCATTGCCTTTCTGCTGCTTTACAACAAGCCCCCTGTTACCTCTCCTCCTTGTTCCTTCGTATGCCCTCCAGTATTTTGTTTCTTTGTTCCTATTTCTTCGGTTCTCCCCACACCCCCGCTTGCTTTAAAAGGAAATAAAAAAGAATGTGTATCCAAAAAGAGAAAAAAAGCACCCTCTTCATTTTGCTTACACACGCTGCACTACATTGGAGATACTGTGCAGTTTAACTAAAACTGGCGTCTTCCATCCTTTCTCCACGCATGCTTTTAATTCGTGGTAACTAAAAATAACCTCTTCTGGCTGCTGTCCGTAAGCAATGCCATCTCCCCGCCTCTGCTTTGTGCAGGTCACTCAGATGTCTCATGGAAAACAAAGGCAAGCATCTGTTACTGGCTGCTCAGCGTGTTCCTTCTTCCCCTCTTGGCTTCCATCATCTCTCGTTAAGGCCCTAATCCGTTTCAGGAGAGGGTGTGCATGTGAGTTTGTGGCTATCTGCTATGTCTAAGACTCTGCTTCTCAGTTATATCCTGAAGAAACCCCTGGGAAGGGGCAGGCCAATTTGCGGGAAATTATATGACCGTTTGAAAAAATATATTCAAATCTATGTGGGAAAACCGCAGAAAACACTGAAAAATCATAGTAAAGTGTCATAAAGAATAAGAGAACTACATCAGATTGCGTGCATGGTCTTTTCAGCATATCTGATGGTAGAGGAGCAAGCTAGTTGAAATATGTTGAGTCTCTTTCTCCCTCGTGCACCTCTCTTCAATGAGCTTTTGTGAATCCTGATGTCTCCTTTACACATGCCCCAGAACCCATTTCTTGACACCATTTCGGTGTCTGTTGCCAGGGTATGTGCATCTTAGCACACCTTTCCTTGTGCCTCCTTTCCATATCAATGCATCTAACAGCCACATGTGCTTGCTGCATGCAGTTATATGTAATCGATAAAACCCTCAGTGGGTGGGACTTGGTTAGGCTACTTTCTACAAACACTCACTGTGTAGCTGCAGATTGCTCAAACCAGCTTGCAAATAAGTGCAGCTGTTATTGAAACCATTACCTAGCTGAGCCGGCGCCTGCAGTGTTGCTTGTCTAAGTTAATAACTGTCACTTGTAAATGTAAATGTAAATGTATAGGCATTTATATAGCGCACTACTTACCCGTAGGGTCCCAAGGCGCTTCGACCGCTGCGAAACCCTTCCTGGCTTCCCTGAGAGATGGTCCCTTAATGGGTATCTCCAGGGTGAGACCAGGCATCCCCAGCGGTCTGGTGGGGCCGTTAGTGAAGATGAGGCAAGCTAATGCCCAGAGTTGCCGAGTGTGATCGCTGATCAGAGTGGGCACCGAGGCGAGAGAATTATCGAGTCCGCTGACCCTGGTCCAGAAACCTGCCGCGCCGGGAATCGAACCCTGGTCCCGTGCCGTCCTCTGCTCTCGGGTCTGCCGCCTCTAACCAGTGAGCCACACTACTTAAGCTCCGCCTCCTTGCTCATGTCATTCCTACGTCCGTTCTGATGTTTCAGCACACCCTTTCTCTGCCTTAAAATCCGGAGTAATCTACAACATTTCCAAAATGTGTGCAAAGTTTGCAAAATGTCCGTGCAGGAATTTCTCTGAATATTATAAATGTAAGTTTCCTTCAGAAAAATCTGGACCTTAGATTTAGACTGTCTCTATCCTTGTGGAATCGAAGGTTGGGGTAGCAGATATCTGCTGCCCCCCTGACTGCTTACGATATCAAAGGAGTCTACTCGGCGCTGATTTCAGTAAGATGGAAAACCTACAGGAATTTCCTCCCCAGTCTAACAGTCCTATCGCTTTGGGCTCATGTCCTGGTTGGAATGATTGCTTCTGGTAATTTAGTTAAGGCACCAGAGTCAGAAGCTGTATTTTAAAATGTGGATTCCTCCAGTGGTAGATGTTATGCTAAGTTTCTTGGTTTCTTCTAACACACTCAGTGCAGATGAATGTACCGCCCAAATTTTCCTTAGGCATGAAGTTTTGAGTAAGTCATTCAGGTGAATAAGGTGCCACCCAAATTTTGTCTAGGAAGATCAGAAGGCCTGCTATGTCTGGATGCTCTTATTTTGTGATAGAGTTTATGCGGGAGGCACAGGGAATGAAAGGGCCCACACTGCCAATAAAGGCCAGGGAAATTGGACCTGGAAGTTGATTTTGCCTTTCATCTGTGAAATTTGGAAGTTTCAATAAAGGGGGTCAGCGGTTCCGTCGCTCACCACATTTAAAATGTATCCCTGCTCATTTTGCTTTGTCGTCCATCATTTGAAAACATTTTGCAGTGTGCTTTTCTGAATACCTTTTGAGATAATGAACTATAATTGCAGATTATGATAGGATCACCAGAAATTACATGTTAATTTCTGAAAATTGTTAGCCCTAGAAAGTATAAATTAGGATATAGAAGAATTAAAATAAAAAACAATGTTCGCCCCTCTCTGTACCATGACCTCTAACCTTGACTCACGATTTCCTGGCTGTGCTCTTCCGGAAAATAGGTATTACACAGTCACTCCAAAGCAAGAATACAGTTTGTTAACCCAGTGCACCGCACTGTGAATTTGGTCTCCTGCACCCAGAATGAGGGGCTTGAGGTAGTCTGCCATTGGAATCTGTTCTTCACAGCCTATTAACAAGCATTTGCAATGCAATAGGTCTCACATTACTGAAAGTTTGAGCTATTGGCGTTGCATTATTATATGCAACTCCAATAGCTCAAATTTTAGTAATTCGAGACCTATTTGATTTGCAAATGCTTGTTTTCTATTTATTTACTTTTGTAGCAATCGAGGCATGCTGTGCTTTAGCTTTAAACATCTAAAGCTAAAGCGCAGGTGCCGCCATTGCTACAAGGGTAAACAAATGTTGCACACTTTTTTCCCCATTTATTTAGTTTTGAAGCAATTGCTGCACCCACCCTGTACCTTAAGATGTTTAAAGTTAAAAAGGGGCGATTGTAACAAAAGTAAAGAAATCGGAAAAGAAGGTGTGCGGATGTATTTTTTTCTAGTTATTTACTTTTGAAGCAATTGCGGCACACCACGCTTTAGCTTTAAACATGTGAAGGTAAAGCACAGCGTGCCGTAAATGCTAATTAAATAGATAAATAGTAATAAAAAATAACATTCTAAATTTCACAGAGTGCAGCATCTCGAGTTGAACATGTGCCGCCTCGTACAGCAGCTGCAAACCGGGGTTGCAAAAGCCAAACACCATGTTGTGCCTGCTTCAGCACAATATTAATTAACTAAATAGTGCTCACTAACTGTTACCACCTTCGGTCCTCATGACGGCTCCTGGCCGTTATGAGTCACAGTAGATGTGTGGTAATGACGGCCGGGAGCCGTCAGAACATTGCCGCTCCGCCCACGCATGGTTAATTCCCCTGTGCGGGAGAATTCATCCGTGGGCGGAGTTCTGACGGCTCACGGCCGTCATGAGCACACGCCCACCGTGATTTATGACAGCCGGGAGACGTCATAAGTACCTGAGCGCCCGCACAACCCTGTACCCCCTCGCACCGCATTGAAATTCACGCCGCGGCAAAGGGGCTAATGAAAGCTAGAGAGTAAGGACACCTGTAAAAGGGGCTGTTCTCATGGAAGGTAACAACAAAAGAGATGGAGGTATTAAGGAGGGACTGTTAAGCCTATTTACAATTCAAAAGACACCATTTACAAAGAACAGTAATAGACGCAAATTGAAAAGATGGACGGAGCTTAAAGTCCATACCTGAATACAGCATATCTCGAAGAGACAGCGCAAACGCTACCTAGGCAAGACCTAAAAACAGAAGACCACAACACTATAGTAACGGAGTTGTGTACTTGTGTGGGATAGTCAGGTTTGAACTAGCCTATAAGCAATCTTGCGGTGTCCAAGGGGCTGGCCTGACAGGTCAGAGTGTGTGCCGCTTTTACTTTTTGTTTTGGCCGAATATGGCCTCCTTTATGGACTGGTGGGTTGGTTTGTTCTCTTATATTACCACAACATTGCCTGCAGCAGGCACAAATGAATGCAGTCTTCCAGTGTCACAAAACACATATACAGCTTGCCTTTACAAGTTCAAAACTGCTCTCCTTTGCAGATGTGGGCCGCTTTTCTTTAAGCTGTATGACTCGCTAGTAGGGACCACTTTCATTTGGTGCCTGGACGATTTTCTGTCCCAGTCTAACCCTAGGAATGGGTGTACTTCATCTCATCTTCATGTTCCTATTCAAGAAACCCATGATCCCTTCACGAGGACTCTTCAGACCCCAACACCCAGTAGAAAGGAAACCTGGTCAAGTAATGAGGATTTTGGATAGGTAACCAAGAGTGCTGACATTTATTATCTGATACCCCACTATGTGATTTTGAAAAAATCTATTTGTGGCTCTATGTACATGTAAGTTCACTTCGTAAAAGTTCTGATAACATAGAAACGAGCTAACCCATAGCATTTGGTACAAACAGTATGTGTTTGTTTATTTATTTATATGTATACACATACTACACCATGTGATCAAGGCTCCGTTTGAGCCGAAACGTTGGTGACTCTTTCTGCGTAAATAAATCTTTACACACCTCGAGGTCCGTGTCCGGAGTCTGCTTGCTGTGTTGCGCGAGCGTGCGAGCTGGGAGACAGACGGTGCACAGGATATTTATATATATATATATATATATATATATATATATATATATATATATACACACACATACACAAAAACACACACACACATGTATTGTAGTAATAAACGCCTGTTCACACATTTATTACTACAGCGAAGTGGTCAGATTCCGCACTAAAGCAAAGAATACACTATTTACTGCCTCAGTTATTCATATTACAATTACTCTACACAGAGCAACAACTCTCCTAATAGTCATGTGGTCTTGTCAGTGTGCTTTCACATTGCTGCACAAATTTAATCCCTTGCGGCCTAGTTTTGGTTAAATGTCAACCAACAAAAAATACAATTGAAAAACTGCCAAGCATAAACCATTTACGCAGAGCATGATGTGCTATTTATTACAATTATTGAGGGAGGGTAGGGCCTCATGACCACTAAAGACTTAATCTGATGTCAGACATGGCCCCTCTTCATATTAAAAAATGGTAATATAGATTTGCAAATAGACCGAACAATTGATGTGTTTATTGTTTGTTAGGCCAGGTACGGGCATTCAGCAGCATTCTAAAGTACTTTGTTTGTGTCTATGTAATCAATTACAACAAATGACCAATCATGTTGCAAATCCCACTGCACTTGCACTTTAAAAATGGTATGCCCCTACTATGGCGTCATGTGACCAAGGCCTCCGGGTAGGCCGAAACGTTCTGCTGGTGGCGATTTTGAAATAAAATAATATTTATTCACCACAAAAGCTGGGTCGGCTCTCGTTTCCTTGCTGGCAGGATCCTGTTGGAGTGGGGATTGCTGGCGTTGCTGGGGCGAGTGATTGCTGTATATATATATAATACTGAACTGTGGAACTAAACGGACTGCCTGTTAGGTGCAGGACACAACTTTGAAAAAGTTTCCAGGGGAAACGAAACGCGTCAGTAAAGTCCTCAAATCACGCTGTTCGCCTTTAAATAAAATGGCCATAAAATGAAGTCATGTGTGCGACTCAGCTGTTTTCCATGAGGGAAGATGTTTTTTGACATTCATATCGGCTTGGTTCCGCCGAAGAGTACACGCACCGCCATAAGAGCGCCACGCTCTCCCGAACTGAACCAAAGTGCTGGAATCGGAAACGGACTAGGGAGAGAGGTGCCGCCGAGGACTGGACCTTGGTATTGGTCCCGAGTCAGCCTGAAAAGGGGGCTGACATGGGAAACTTCAAGCCGTTAAAACTGGTTTATCGGAACAGCAAGATCTACTCACCGCCCACTGGAGGGTTTAATTTGCAGACAGCCGTCAGGACCACAGGCTCCACAATGCAACTTTAAAATGGAATGTTTCCAAAATGAAATGCCTTCGGAGAAAAGGTAAAAAGTAAAAATTGAATACTGAACTGTGGAACTAAACGGACTGCCTGTTAGGTGCAGGACACAACTTTGAAAAAGTTTCCAGGGGAAACGAAACGCGTCAGTAAAGTCCTCAAATCACGCTGTTCGCCTTTAAATAAAATGGCCATAAAATGAAGTCATGTGTGCGACTCAGCTGTTTTCCATGAGGGAAGATGTTTTTTGACATTCATATCGGCTTGGTTCCGCCGAAGAGTACACGCACCGCCATAAGAGCGCCACGCTCTCCCGAACTGAACCAAAGTGCTGGAATCGGAAACGGACTAGGGAGAGAGGTGCCGCCGAGGACTGGACCTTGGTATTGGTCCCGAGTCAGCCTGAAAAGGGGGCTGACATGGGAAACTTCAAGCCGTTAAAACTGGTTTATTGGAACAGCAAGATCTACTCACCGCCCACTGGAGGGTTTAATTTGCAGACAGCCGTCAGGACCACAGGCTCCACAATGCAACTTTAAAATGGAATGTTTCCAAAATGAAATGCCTTCGGAGAAAAGGTAAAAAGTAAAAATTGAATACTGAACTGTGGAACTAAACGGACTGCCTGTTAGGTGCAGGACACAACTTTGAAAAAGTTTCCAGGGGAAACGAAACGCGTCAGTAAAGTCCTCAAATCACGCTGTTCGCCTTTAAATAAAATGGCCATAAAATGAAGTCATGTGTGCGACTCAGCTGTTTTCCATGAGGGAAGATGTTTTTTGACATATATATATATATATGTATATATACAAAAAGAAGGAGAGAACTCTGGGTAGTTCTCAATTTTAGGTGGAAAGCAGCTCCTGTTAGAGCACTCTCAACACCAGTGACACTCTAAATCTGCTCACCTCAAATGTTTGTTTTTCTATCAAAGTCTTTAGGCATAGGATTAACACAGTGCCATCCACACAGAGATAGAAAAGTACAAAGTCTTTTGCCATTTCTACAGCAAAGTCTTTAAGCATAGGACTAGCACAGTGCTGTCCTTGCCCCACGTTGGGGGGCTGGACAACTGCTGGCTCTTGCTTCACGGCATTTACGGTTTCCCGGGAGGGATAGTCCAGTTCCCGCTTCGCCAGCAGAGGACCTGGAGCAGTGAGGTATTTTGCCTCGATTTGGACATTGTGCTATGCATATTTGATCCCTGCACATTGGATCTTCTGCATGAGAGGCTGCGCCGTCATAAGGGGACTTGAGGGCGGGCATGTCGGCTCTACTGCAGTGGAAGACTTCGTCATCGTGTCCGACTTTGTGACCACAGTGAAGATTACTTTCACACCCTCCCCATTCCGCCGACACGAATTGCCGCGAACAATTGGCTTTTTGGGAGTTGTAGTCCTCTCATTCAAAACGGACTACCACAGGTGTGCCTAACTATCAGGGGGAGGAGCGGATCACGCCAGCATTACATCAGAGGCAGTGGGAATGGAACAACACAGATGAGGATTCCCGGTGTTGGGTACTGAGGAAGGCACCACGCCGAAATGCATCTGCCGCCACTGGGACTGCCCTATTGCCAATAACACTCGTCTCACTTGTTCCCCTCGGGCTCCTGCTTCGTTCTTATGGAGGAAGGTGTACACCAGTAGCACTCTGGTCCTTGTAGTGCCGTTTTCTAACTCGAGTGAGATACCCTGCCGCTTAACTTCACTATTAAAAAATAATACATTTTTAGTAGCTGCCGCCAAAACACTCTGCTGCTTCCCTGATGAAGTGATAAACGAAACGCGTTGGGAGTTGGACTTGGAACTTTGTTGTGCTGATGCCTGCCTATGGTACCCCCCTGCATTTGCGTGAACAAAGCAGCAGGCACCGCGCGGTGCCTGCCGCTTTGTGCACGTAAATGCGGTGCATGCATTTTTAACATTGCGGCGGGTGCAGCTTGAAGCTGCACCCGCCGCAATGTTAAAGATAGAGGATGTGACCGCCACCCTGGCGGTCACATCCTAATCTGCACGGAGGGAACGCCGCAGCCCATGCGGACGTTCCCTCCTACTCTAGGGTCGCGGACGGACTCAAGTCCGTCCGCGATCCTAATGACCCCCTCAGTTTTGTAATAGAAACCCCTACAAGATTTTACTGCCAACCACCTAACTAGTTACACAAGGTTATCTTTGGAAGTGGTGAAACATAGCGGCTGTCCATGAATTTCAGTAAGGGAAATAAATTGGCAAAAGGGGAATGCAAGGAGGTTGTTTCCACGATAAAAATTTAGAACAAATTGAATAAAAAATAGCATTTTACATAATATTTTCACATAAATGTCCTAAAAATAAAAGGTTTTCCTAGGCTTACGATCTACAGTCCTCGGTCTCCTAAAGCCCTTTCCTCTTCAGTCCTGCTTGTCAACCCTCTTCCCCATAATCTTCAGCATCCTCAATCTGTCCATCACATCAGCCAAACCTCCTGAGGACCATCACCCTTTTCGTTCTTGTACTCCTCATTACCTTGTGTAGCGCATATTTATGTTCCATCTACCTCTTATTTCTATAGTACTTATCAGTCCCATCTCAGACTTTGCTCTACAGCCTCCTATCATCCACTCTCCTCATGCAGCATAGCGTTTTGAATTTCTGAGTTACACCGTGATCTTCATGCATCAGACTCCCCTCCGCTCCTTCACCACCTTCACTAGGCTTTTAACACACTCTACTCTCCAACTCCCTCAGCCCTTGAGTTTCTCAGGTGTTCTCTGCCCTACTCATCTGTTGAGACACCTCGGAGCACTTTATCCTCCCTGATGTTCACTAAATTATAGGGTCTCTTGAACAAAAAGATAACATCCTCGGTATCCCAGCTTCTTTGCTTAGCCATTCCCAGACCAGCCTCTATGCTTGTAGGACTGTCACATGCTCACTCACTCACCCTCACTGACTCTGTCTCTCTGTTACTCTAAACACTCTCTCACTGTCACACAATTATCTCTATCACTATCACTCCCTCACTCACACTGCCCTCTGTCATTCTCTCTTAGTCGCCCTGCCACTCTTTGTCATGCTGTCTGCCCCTCCTGTCTCTCGGTCATTCTGTTATTCAGTCTCCATCTGTATCTTTCAGTCACTCTCTCACTCTCTGCCACTGTCTGCCTCTCTGTTACTCTCTCACTCTCTCACTCTACTTGTCTTTCAGTCAGTCACTCAATCCCTCACTTTCTCTGTTACTCTATCTCACAGTTACTCTCTTGGTACTCCTTATCACACATTCATTATCCGTCACTCTGTCTTTCTTTCAGTTATTTGCCCTTTCAATCACTCATTCCTTCAACCACACACATGCATCATTTGGCATTTATTTTTTGGTTGAAGCCTACCAGATAGTGCAGTTGTCTAGTTTGCTGACTACATCTTGGGGACATTCTGAAAGCTTCCCCAGGAATGCATTCCATCCATTGCTTACCATTGACTTTGTGTTTTGTATCTCACATTTGCTTGTTTTCCGTTTGCTGGCTTTATTTGTTTTAGGCTGTCCAGCTTGAGTTTGCTCCTCACATGGAGCATAGCCTGTTTACTGTATTCTCCACAGTGCTTGCTTTCTATAAAGAGGCCTTTAAATCTTGTTCTTATCTTGTCACATTTGCGGTGCATTTTTAAAGACAGATGTCAAATGTTAGGCTCCGTCTTCTGAGTTAGCTTTGTATTTGCTTTTCTTTTTTTGACTTCAAAGTGAGAGGATTTATGTGACAATATTGCTGTGAAACAAAGGTTTTTTTCTATGACACAACATTAAAATGTCTGTAAATTAACTGTGCAAATATTTCAGAATATATCAGAATTGATAATGCCCAAAGTAAGCACATTTTAATCATTCTGAATTGTGGTAGAAACAAATAATTTAATACAATCAAAACAAATCAATTTACTAGGTGATGATTTTTCCACACAAAATCAATTGTGTGCTGTATACTTTTATCAAGTAAACATTATGACTCTGAAATTTAATAGTGATTTCCCTAAAATGTTTTGTCTGTACTGGCAGTGCGCTGCCACGCCATGCGTACTTCACAGTATGCCACTCCTCTGTACAACACCCTACTCCTCTCTATGCCCTTTCAGTCTACGACACATCACTCCACTCTGTCACTCCGCTCTACGCCACTCTATCCCACTATAGGACATGCCTCTCCACACAATTTCCCGACCCACCACTTCACTCTACAATATTCCAACCTATGCCAGTCTACACCACGCCCCTCTCCTCTACTCCTCACCACTCTGTGACACAGTACTCTGCAACACAACACTCTATGCCACTCCACTGTATGACACTTTACTCCACTGTACACTGCGCCCCTCCACTCTACGACACTTTATTCCACACTATGCCACTCTACTCTACGACCCTGCAATCTGCTTTGTCACTCAACACCACACTACTCTCTCTACTCTGATCCACTACTCCACTCTACTACACAGCGCCAATCTGCCATACCATGACACTCTATGCCTCTCCACCCAACTCCTTCCCACTTTACTCCACTCTATGCCACTTCGCAACACTCTATTCCACTCTACGACACTCTATGCCACTCCACAACACTACTACACTCTACGTCCCCCGACTCTATGCCCCTCCGCTCTGCAACACTCTACTCCCTCCACAACACTCCACAACAATCTATGCCACTCCACTTTATGCCACTCCACAACACTTTGTGCCACTCCATTCTGTGACACTCTACTCCACTCTACGCCAATCTACTCCACTGTAGTCCACAACACTCTACTCCACTGTATTCAACTCCCTCTATGCCACTTCAAGCCATGTTACCCCACTCTACTCTATACCTGTACGACATCCTACTCCACTATGTGCCCCTCCACTCTACGCCATTCCACTGTACTCACTCCACGCCACTCTTTGCCACACATCACTCTAGAACACTATGCCACTCCACGACACTCCATTCTACTCTGCTCAATGCCACTCTACGACACCCCACTCCACGCCACTTCACTCTGGCACTCCACTCCACTCTCCTCTATGCCACCGTGCTGAACAGCAGCCACGCTGTAGTACAACATGGTTAAAACACATTGACAAAGACAATAGCTCTTACATAGGTGAGACCTATTGGCTTTGCCAATGCTTGTTTCTTTTTCGTATTCTCTGCCACCTGACGGTGCTCCACTTCTGAAGTTGAGGCCATGGGGCACTCAGCTCTCACACCCGGTTGAGGTTCCTGCATTGTTTCCCTGACGAGGTGATGATGAAGCACTTTTTCTCTGACTAGCAGTCTATTCAGGGGATAATGCAGGGTTTGTGGATTATTCTATCCATTTTTGTTAATATTTTCATGTGTGGTTG
The DNA here is from genome assembly GCF_964263255.1 of Lissotriton vulgaris. Classification (NCBI taxonomy): domain Eukaryota; kingdom Metazoa; phylum Chordata; class Amphibia; order Caudata; family Salamandridae; genus Lissotriton; species Lissotriton vulgaris. The sequence continues at coordinate 430,277 of NW_028244463.1, read as the reverse complement.
ATGTTTAAAGTTTTTAACCTTGTGTTTTCAAGATGTGACACTTCATACATTAAATAAGTTCTTGTCGTAGAACTTAGTGAGTTTGAATAGTAACACTAGCAGTAGTTTTGTGTGATTATGCAAATGTAAAGTTAGGTGAGCAGAAATTAAGTATATGGTTAAGAAATGTTCAATGCTACGGGGCTGGTCTGTATTTAGGACTAGAAAGTAATTTGATTTAGCATTTGGCAGTTAACAAGGGTTAGCGCATGCAGAAGAAAGTGGGCGGTGGGCGGTTGAAAACATTTGATAGACTGATGTCAGAGTCCTTTCCATGCAGCAAGGGCATAGGAAAGGTGGACAGTTGTTACATGCAGGAACGTGCTATATGCTGCAGGATCTTTGGTGGTCCATTTGGCGGTTGATGGCATTGACCTCCTTTGCTAGATAGTGTCAACAGCCAAGATTAGACCTATTCTTCTCGACATCCTACTCTGCCCCTTGCTAATGCGAGGTGTCATTTTATGCAGTGTGTCTGGTTAGAGGGCTGTATGATTTGCGCATGTAAAAATGTAAGTGAATGGACCATTTTTGCAATTTCTGTAGAGCATTCTACTCCGCATTGATCATGCCATTATGTATAGATAATTTCCTTGTGTATATACAGTCACAAATACAATGTGATTGACAGCGCAAGCCCAGAATTGGCCCTAATCACACTTAAAGTGTAACTCTGGATTACGTGTGTTGTATATTTCTACTTTCTTCAATGTGGCTACTTGGTGTCTGTAGTCCTTTCTTAGTTTTGATCTTACCTATCTCCCATAGTACCTAAGAGTGTACTCTCTAGTATGTGAAGATTCCAGCCTTGGCAGTTGATGATCTGGTCAGCTGTGAGGTTTATTGCTCTGCTGTCTATCTCAATAAATCTATCTTAATAACCTGAAGACGTGTCCGGCTGCCTACCTAAACTACTTACAACAATGCACTTGGCTATAGCTCCGAAAGGAGCGTCTCTGCTCAAACAGGCTGCCTGACAGCACTCAAGATATACTGTGCATGACCGCCTGGGTGAGTTCTCTGACTTGGAGTTTGCTTTTTTTTTTTTTTTTTTACATTGTCAGTCCAAGAGTCTGACTGAAACAACTCTCACACTGACAGGAGAAAAAGCACACAGTAACCGCACAAGACTTGGCCACCGAGTTTGTATATGCTTATTCACTGTCGCTCTGAAAGTCTTAAGCTGAGCTGCACAGCTGCAGACTGACAGGGAAAAGAATGGGGGAGCGCCTAAACGCACCAAAGGGAGAACTACCACTGAAGCTAACAAAGATGTATTTCTCTAAATGGGTTCACAACTCCTGATCCGTACAAATAATATATTCTGTGCAGAAGAAACTGTCACCATTGGTTTTGTCTAGTCTGACCATACAAGTGTCTATTACCCCAAGCGTGCATCACCTGCGTCAATGTTTTCACGGCAAAGGAGGAGTGTGCTTTCTCGAATCCCACTTGATACAGTGAACATGTTTAATTTTGTTATATTCAGAGTTGGCCATACATTGTATTTCTTTGAAACAAAAATGCTCAAAGTCTATTAATTATCTGAGATTATTTCCACAACTCCATTTTGTCCCTCTGTCAAAATGTTCCCATAATTTCTGGTGAAGGGCCCCACCTCTGCATGGACCATTGGATTTATCGGGCTAAAGAATCCCTCAAACCACTAACACGGCGGAGCATTCCTCCATGTAACCGTGGCCACCGAGCCGTCAGCGCGGCCCAGACTTTGACGACACTGCTACAGCCTTGGCCAGCTTCCAATGGCACGCTGTTTGAGTGTGCCATCCGTGTACAGCGTTCCTCTAATCCGAGACAGTCTCCGGTAAGGCTTGGGCATAGATGTGACATTAACACTGTAACTAAGAATCCTTTACAAATTATAAACATCTGACCTCATGAAATAATGCCTCAAAACCATAGTTATTGATAGAACATCTTCAGGTTGATGTATTCACTGGAGGCAGGGTGAGTAGGGCGGTAGATGAATGAATGAAGCCTATTTGTAGAGCGCACGGCTACTCAGCAAGAGTTTCCCGGCGCTAATAGACTCGAACTAACAGACCTTACAACCACGCCTAGCACTGGAAGAACCACGTTTTAAGAGATTATTTAAAAAACGCCAGGTCAACCGTAGATCTGAGAGCAGCTGGGAGTTTGCTCCACGCTTGAGCTCCCAGATAGTGTCTGGATAGGTGAATCGGGCCCTCAGGCCTGTATCACAATTAGAGGCTCTACATGAATAGAAATATGATTGTACTTTGGTTTTCTTTGCTGACCGGCATGCTTCGCCCATTAGAATTCCTTACCATTCCTCGAGTTCAGTCCTTCATCACCTTTCCTTTTTATCCATGCCAATTACTTGTCTTTAGTCCTCTCGCACCCTGATACTTGGCCTTCTATAATTCTCCTCATTTCTATTTCAGCCTTCTGTACCCCTCCGTCTAATTTTACACGTCCTCAGCTGCCAACTAATCCGTGTCTCTGACCTCACTGCCAGGGCCTGCTCCTTACTAAGGCTAGGTAAGGCCTCCTTAGGGTGCCACCAATGGATGGAGACGAATCGGAACCAAAACCCCTGAAGGTTGCATTTTGCTAGTGTATTAGGAAGTTTCAAATTGAAAAATGCTGCTTTGCCTGGATTGCTGAAACTCTTGCACCATTCCTCCTCAAAATCCTTAACCGTGCCGCTCTCCTCTGTCCTGCCCACCTGTCTTTATCCTCTGCTCCCCCGTCTTAGCCTGTGACTCTGCTTTCTTGTAACTGGATCAGCCATCCTCCGACTTGTGCCTTGTGCTTAGTAGGCATAACAATACCAAAGAAAGATGGGAAAGTTTTCAAACTAGTGTAATTTTGATCATCTTTGCAGTAAAATTGTTATCTTCAGCTATATCATAGCAGACTGTAGATTTTACTGGTGGATATTTAACACAATTTCAGTTTTCTGATGAGGAGGACAGTGGCTGACGACATGGTCAGGAAGCAGGCAGCCAATCATATCCCTGGATAAGTGTGGCTCACTGGTTAGAGGAGGCAGACCTGGAAGCAGAGGTCAGCCCAGGACCAGGGTTCAATTCCCGGCTCGGCTGGGTCTTGAGTCCTAAAATGTCCATGGACTCGACAATTCTCGCTCCGGTGCCTACTCGATTCACGGGTTCACACGCTGCGACTCTGGGCAATAGCTTGCTTAATCTCCACAACGGCCCCTCGCGGCGGGATGCCTGGCTTTCACCTTGCGGATACCCTGCCGGGGTTATCTCACAGGGGAATACCAGGACGGGTTCCCTAAGCAAGCGCTTAGAAACCGCTCAGTGATTTGCGCTATATAAATTCCTGTACAATTTCATTTACATTTACATATGACATATACGCCATTGGTCAAGATTCCTAACGGTGTTGACATTTGTTGCACTTTATTAAGTAAGTTATATTACATGCAAACTAATAAAGCATGAAAAGGAATGTCGGGCTAAACCTGCTGTATGAATGACTGTGATGGAATCCTTACCATACTGATGTTTTTTCAAATGCACTGCCCTGCAACGGCTCAACGTACTTTAATTCAAAAGTCTCCAAATTGCTCATTAAATGTCTTTCTGTCGCCCCACTTTCCGGTCATCTTTCTGCTCCTAACCAGGTGTTTTAAGCAATGAGGAACCTTGGATCCATGGCTGACATCAAAAAGTTTTTTTGTCAACTTGTAGCTTCTACATTCTTAACAGTGGAGGCATCTGCTTCGGAGGGATACAGTACTATTGACTCTCAGGCAAATTTGATAGCTTGAGAACCTTGTTTCTATACAGAATATCAAAGTTTGCCTAAGTTCGGGTTTAACTGTCTGTTTTCCTGCCATCAAACCTGTGTCAACTCCTTGATAAGGAAACCTGACATGCTGATATCCTTTTTTGGTATCAATAAAGGCAATGGTTACAACAAATTAAATTGTAAAAAAAATAGATACTTGGTAGACATAATACAACCGTGGATCTATACTAAAAAACAGCATGAGAAAAATCAGTTATAGTCATAGAGCGTTATTATTTGTGTGGAGACAAAGTCAGACTAGACAAGGAATCTTTAATTTCAAAACATTGTATTGAATTTTGAAATAAAGATATTCAAAATTATACAGGCGGCATGCAGTGTATTAGGAAGCAAATTGCTTGTTACAACATATGACTAAAGGTGGTGAAAATGCTAAAGGGAGTATATGTAAAAAAAAAAAGGTAAGCATTGCAGGTCATAGACTATTTATGCAGAAAACAAGGGGAATAGAAAAAGAAAGAAGTAAAAGTGAGGAAATTTGCGCTGTCAATAAGGAGAGATACAAGCCCATGATAAGTCCTAGAGGTAGGTTATATATTGTTCAGGACTGAGTATGCATAGTCATGTGGATTTTGGAGCAGGAGTGATTGTGTTGTTAGATATACATGCTTAGGAAATATCTGAAAGGAGTGGCTTGTTCGTGTGGGTTTTGGATTTTTCTATGAATATGTCCAGTTTGTTCTATAGCTTGTGTGAGCTTTGGATGTAGTAGTTGTTATTCAGTACGTTGGTGTCAGCGCTTCTAGTGAAGGACACCCAAACCATCCGTGTATGGTACGAAAGGTTCTTTCATGATTTCCAATCACACAGGATGTTTTTGATTGTTATTATCAGAAGGTCTAGAAGGTAAATATTGTGTCTACTAATGTTAAAGGTAGGCATGATGAACCAAGGGCCTAATGTTTTGATGATGTGAGTATGTGATAGTTATGTGTGGAATATCTCATTAATAGTGGCTTCAATTTGCAACCAGTAGGATTTAAGTATTGTACAATTGAAGAGCTTGTGATCCAGAGCACCAGTTTGTATTCCACAGTTCCTGTATTTGTCAGACTCTAGAAGTCCAAATTTGTAGAGAGCAGGAGATGCAATTTTAGGATTTGTGGTCTACCGGAACATGCAGAAAACAATGCAAGATCTTATGCCGCATTTCTAGACTCATGAATTCCAGAAGTTCTCGGAATCTCCTCCTTCCAGGACTTCAAAATCGAAAGAGACCGAAGAGGACCTGCTAAAGCATGACTTCATTCGAAATGCCCCAAACCAAACATTTTTAGACCTCTGTGATATCCACATAAAGAGACAATCTTGGCTCAAATGTGGAAAACTAAAACTCTAATCTGGGAAGGACATAAAGTCAGTATCTCACATGAATATGCTAAAGCATCGCATGCAGGAATAACTTATTTGCCTTAAGAAATACGATGAAGTGCCTTGACACCTCATCCTTCCCCTTTGTAAGGTCCTCATGAATGAAGATTATAGGCAACTGGAAGACTACCTACTTTGAAGAACCCGCAGATCTCGGATTATATATTGATAACCTCTTGCAAACCGAAATAGACCAGTAATGTATATTCTACTCTTGTGCCCATCCTTCATGTACAGCTAGCTCAATCACTAGTTACAAGCTCTGTTTAATCGTATCTCTTTTATTGAGGTTCAGAATTTTCACTCGGCACCCCTCATCACATGCCATTAAGACAATAGCTTATGCATCTGGACAAGGAATCTTTAACAGAAGTGGCTTGTATCAGTATCTGGTAGTATCAGGAGAGCTCCAACAGGTCAAAACACATCCATAAACGAATGAGGAGCTAAAATGACCAATTGACGTGATGGATGATAATGTGAAACATAATGATAAACTCAATGCACAAGGAAAAATATGGTTGTATCACTGCTGCCATCAAGACATGGTTTGTCAGTGTTGAGTATCCTGATCATGCACATAGGAATTAATAGCCAGAATAACAGTCCGGATAAAATTATGTTGACGGTTCGACCTAGAGGATAATTAATACAATGTTTTTCATCAAGACGAGACGGTCTGGAGACAATTATTGTAGCATCTTGGTGAAAAGGGGGACTATTAACAAATTGTATTCACTGTTGGTCATCTGTGTATTGTTGAAGGAATATCTGTGAGACGAGTAGCTCAACAGCATTTAAAGAAGTTAACTTGAAAGTAGTAAAGGAGCAATTGCGACTGCCGTGCTGCTCAGTGCATCGGGCGCACAAATAGGAGGGGCATTCTTGTGTAGAGCACATCCCACTTCCCTAAGGTCTAAACAGTGTACTTGCACTCACCACCTTTCTATCTGCTAAGCAAAATAATGTTAAAGTGCTGATGGGATGCCTCCCCTGTGAAAACGCCTGTGACCATGGATATGTCTGCTCTGCGAGTGAAGATACCGAGTTTATTGTGGAACTGTTAAGGAATGCATCAGTTTTGCACTACTGGTATTATACTTTAGAACACCATAAGAACTGTATACCCTAGTCTGAGGGTAGTGCTGAGCACAATCTCTGTATGCTTAATGTTTGCTACTGAAGGAATAAGAAATCAAGAGGAATATATTTGTATGCATTTTGCAAACGTGAAATTTGAGTATAACATGGGGACAGATCTTGTTTGCTTCATTCTTTATTCTGCAATAAGCTACAATGGTGCAAATCGATTTGCTCTGTTTGTTTCCATTGAGAATATAATGGCGTGAATTATGTCTTATTCTAAAGGCAGCCTGAGGCATGAGGCTTGATTCTGAAGTGTTCACTTCTTTGCCGTTAAGTGACGTAGCAACGAATTAGGCAAATCAATCGGTCTGATGGCGCTTCCTCTGTATGAAGGTTTGGTGAGGCATACAGTATCTACGTTCCTCATCCCCAAATCTAATATGCCATAGAAATCGGTACTGACATAGGTCTTGAGAAACCAAATGGAACAGTCCACCATTATAGAAAGTGGCGTTTTAAAAAGTTTTTTTTTGTTCGCCTTCAATAATTTTTGACTTGCTCAAAGTATATTTATGCATTACATGGACCATGGCTGGCAGCAGAAAAGGACCTCAAGAGACTGCTCTTTTCCACGTGGGAGTACTAGAAAGCATTTACTGCAGCGTACTCGTCCTTTGGTGACCTTTTGGTGGCCTGGGGTGTATTTGTAGCAAAGCCATGTCACCCCAGTTCCCCATCATTACCGTGGAAACCACATCTGAAGCCCTCAAGCGTAGTCATGAACTCGTTACCTGAAAATGAAGGTAAGGAAACCTCTCGGAACACTGGAGATTTACTGGTATCACCTGCAGGCCAAGATGCTTCTTGAACCTCAGCTGTTTTGACTAGGAGCTGGCGGCAAGGCAGACACTGCCTTGTCAGCTTCTAACGGGGATGCTAATAAAGTGCCTCAGACGGAGGTTTCCAAACAGCCACAACATTGGGCAGCAACCGCGAAGAATGCGGGTGAGGCTGGGTTGCGCATCAGAGAGTCCCGGCCGGAGAGGGCTCCTCCGCTGGCGAACAAGAGCCACATTGTCAGCCATGCTTTGGCGCGCGCTTGAATCTGCGCATGCGCTCCTCAGACAGCTGGGCCGAGCCCGCCTGATAAAAGGCCAGAGCAGCACAGGCCTGCCATTGTTGCATATTCGTCAGCTTGTCATTAGGGTTTTGTTCGGCTTCTCTGCTCCCCAGTCATACACCAGGAGTCCTTAGCCTGGCCTTGCAACATATTTCTGCACGTTTTCCTCTGGATCATTGTGTCCGGCTTTGTGTTCAGGCCATCTTAACGTTGCTCAGCGGGCTTTCAAACACACCAGCTCTGCACACAAGTTTGTGAAATACTGTTTTTCCGCACTTTTCTTTTTCCTTCAGTGGATATATTTTTTGTTTGGCAGTGGTTTCCCCACTCATGCACTGACCATAATGAATTATAAACTCGACAGCAGAATTCAGAATATGCAGTCCGTGGTAATTTAGGGCAATCCGATTTTGGAAACCCCAAAAAATAGAATTTTGCATCAACCGAGGGGCACAGGGTGACAAATGGGGCAGGAGTTCAAGGTCACTCGGGCCTGTCTTCTATCTCCTCTCTGGGCTTCCAGGCAACCCGGCCTGGAATGTAGCACTGTACAATGGACAATATAACACACTACATTTGGATGTATTTACTATTTGCAAGGATGCATACAAAGTGGGACCATCAAGCTTCTACTGCGCGTTATTAGTAATCCAATCCCATTTTCTTTGCTTTCCAAACATCTTGAGTTCCTACCGATTTAAAAAAAAAAAGCCCCTAATAAGAGTGTGCAGGGGAAAGGAATTGTGCTCCTGTGGGAGTTTCCTATTATTATTCCTAATTCCTTTGCTTAATATATTTTTCATTCTGTGTCATGCCAAGGAAATATGATTTCCAATAAGTAAAAGGCCTATAATAAATGAGATTGAGATAGAGATAGAGATTCATTGTCTGGTGCTGAATCCACAGCAAGTGGAAACCTAGTGAAGAGGAGAGAGCTGGGGAATAGGAAGAAAGGCACAGTGGCAGGACCTAAGTAAAGGACATGGGGTGGTAGGAGGAGGAAAGCGATGTGGTTTACAGGGTGTTTTACCAATTGGGAAATTAGGGGGGCGGGTGAGATGGTGTGGGAATTTGCTGGGTCTTCCCTCTGTAAAGTGTGAGATTGGTGGATGCCAGTTTGGAGGTGATGAGAGGGACATGAGCTCAGACCTGATCCATTCCTTGCATCCTCATTCAGCGGTTGCATTAGACAGGATAACAGTTGAGATACTGTACTCTGAGCCCTCTTCATTTGTTTTGAATTTGATGCCTCCTCGCATGAATGTGCTCCTGCTAGGCAAGCCCAAATAGGTTTACACACATATCACTGCTAATGAGATACCTTGCCAATGTGAGCCTTGTGCCTGAAGGAAAAGGGCAGCGAGGCCTGTCCCTTTCCACCAGGGGAGCTTATCCATCCCCTCATGTTCGCACTACAAGCCCACACACGTTTCCCCCCATATTCCCTCACAATCAGTCCAGCTCCACTCATCCTTCCTTTCCTACCCTCCTCTGTCTGGCCTGTTGCAGTCCTCAAAGCATACGCACATTGCAGATGAAGCTGGGGCTCTTGGTTTGTGAATGATCTGCTTCCCCTTTTCATGACTCTGACATAGATGCTTTGTTAATAAGGCTTTTTGTGTTGCACAATGTAAAATATATATCTTCTGCCCATGTAGGTAAGAATTCTCTATTTCAGGTTGTAACGGTCTTGAAAAGAGGAGTCCTGTGGCAGTTCAAACAATTTTTATATTAAAGATAATAATTCACACTATATGTTCTTCGTTGCTAAATTCCTGTAAAGTATCATGTTATCCCTAATCACTGTGCATGTTCTTGCTGTGTTAAATGGTTATTGGTAACATCACAAAAGAAAATAATGGACGGAGTGTTAGAACTTTTCAAGCACTCACCCCCAGTCACAGATCTGGGTTTAATCCATTGTTATTTTGCTTGCCACGTCACTCCAGTTTGGACCCAGCCATATGCAAATAAGTCTTGACCCTGCTCCCCATGGGAACAGTCCAGCCTGAACTGCCAGCCAGGTCCTCCCGGGACTGGAAGCAAGCATCTTGGGACTGGTTTTGGAGTATAACCCCTCTTCAGCCAGGCTCACTTGAATCCAGTGGCGTAGCAAGCGAGGGACCCAGATCTGGGCATACTCTTGCAACTTAGGGCACACATAGCAACATCACAAACTTAAATGATGGACGTAGTATTGAAACTTTTCAAACTGGGGTAGCATAGTGAGCAAAAGATTGATGGATTAAACCCAGATCTCTTGACTCCGGGCAAGTGGTTGAAAAGTTACAGCACTCCATCCATCATTTTTTTGTGTTTGCTATTTTTCCAAAAGTGGCCATGGGTATGCCCAGACATGTGTCCCTTGCTCGCTGTGCCCCTGGATTCAGTCTAGGCTGGCTGAAGAGGGGTGATACCCTGAAACCAGTCCCAGCATGCTTGTTTCCTTTCCAGGGAGGACCTGGTTTGGTAGTTCGGGCTGGACTGTTGCAGGAGGAGCAGGGTCTAGACTGATGTGCTTATGGTTGGGTCCAAACTGGGGTGGCATAGTGAGCATAAGAACAATGGATTAAGTTAACCCGGACATATAGACTGGGGGTGAGTGGTTAAAAAGTTTCAGCACTCCGTCCATAATTTTGTTGTATTTTCAATGGTTATTGGTGACATCGAGGTATAGAGCCTTTGTTTTTTCAATGCCCCCCTCCATCCAAGGTTTTACCATATCTCTTCTCTGGATTCTATGGGGTGTCTAGTGGATCTGACACTTTACAATTCACATGAGCCCGTCATCGTTTTTAGTAGCCCTATTATGAGGATTATGAATGGCTATTCGGGCTATGCCAGCTCTGTCATCAGGACTGCAAATCTAAATCCCATTTGGCCTTTCCCAGACTTGGGGATAATGCCTAGTAATCACTGTTTAATAGCGGCTTCTGGGATGCTGCTTGTCTACAGGATCCAGGTTATGGTACTGATCAGTCATTTAGGGAGCACATCAAAATATATTGGTTCTGATCCTCATTGGATCTTCTTTACGGTTGGTAGCACATGGATGACTTTGGTTTAGCAATATGTAAATGCGGATGATGAAAGGGATTATTTAAGTGGGATAGTATACTCACTTGGAACACTCTTCCAGTGAGCTCAGAAGTGCAAGCTCCCTTTCCATCTTCAGGTGAAGGTTAAAGACCTGGCTGTTCCAGGACTAGACGCTGTGTGGGGCCTACTGTGTTCTCAGCGCCAAGACACCTCCGGGTATTCGTGCGCTTTTATAAATCTTGCTAACATTATCATAAATAACCATTCTGCAGGATGGTAAAAAACTTTTCAATAGCACAGTGATGATCCCTTTCTGAAGTATAATGTCTTTGAGAAGCAGGATACGCAAAAACATTTTTACTGAGTTGGCAATCTCTTTCTCTAAAGAAGTCTGCAAAGAGTACTAGTTTTTTCTTTTAAACTATTTTTCCATATTATGCAAACATTTTCACTTTAATCTAACCCAGTTACTCTGGAAAAGTATATAGATCCATTTAAAACTTTCTCTGAAAGTGTACTCTTTCTGAAACTTTTTTATGTGCAGTGGCTTTAAAGGAAAAGAACACTGTTTTCTGCTAAGTATGTTAAAAGCATAATAATTTTATTTGTCTTAAATTGACTTACGTGGCACATACATTTTGCAAAAGTTGATTTTCCAAAGGTTGCAGTGCGAAAAACGCAACTTCACACTTCCCTATGCAGGACCCAGGGCTGGCTATTAAGACACAAATTCAGTGCCTTCAGCCCTGGAAAAGTGTCTTGAGATATACTTCATATACTGGAAGGAGTGTGTTTTTGCAATTATAAAATGCTCATCTGCTTTTGTTCTTGTCAGATGCAAACGTTTTGACATGCTGTTGGCTTTAGATTAGGAGTCTGTGTGGTCTCGAAATTAATGTACCAATTTTGTAAGTGAAATACGTTTTCACTACTTACAATGAATACTTAGAAAATTCTTGTGTGATAAACGTGTTGTTCTGGTGGTTCACCCACCGTGTAGGGTTGACCAGGCTCCAAATTAACCATGTTTGATGAATTTTCAAGGTGTTCTCCTGTGCTGAAATGTCAGAAGAAGCAGATATAGAAAGACAAGAAATTCTCAAAAAGCAGAAATCTTTTTACTTTAAAAACAAAAGAAGTGCCCAAATTTGTTTCCCAATGGAAATTTTAGATATGAAATAACGCATCGCATGGAGTACTTTTAGGTACCTACACGCTTATCCGGTCTTTTAAGTATTAACATGGTATCAAGGTATACTTTGGTGAACTTTCTTTTGTGCCCAGGCACTACTAATCTGATGATTCCTTTTAGTTGGCTGGCAAAATGGACGCTAGTGTGGCATAGGGCATTAGCACTTGCAGTTAAGTTCTTTGAAAAGACCTTGGACAACCTCTTAATTTTAGGCGGACACCGTACTCGTCCTGTGGCCCTGACATCCGTCTACATTATTCATCCAATGGATAATGTGGATAAATCACACGAGATGGCAGGGCCATATCTGGTCTCGGACCTTAGGCTTTCATGGCACTGATGTGATTTATTGTATTCTCTGTGTTCGATCTGTACGGCATCTCCGTGGGTTATACTTACCACTGATGTCCGTGGGCAAATTGCCAGCAGGCTATGAGGTCCATTTCCCTACTGGCCTGCTGAGCCTTTCGTCCAGATATGGTTCATTCAATACCTTTCACATAATTAACATAACCTGTTATTTCCAATGCTTTGTAGCATCAGGTGCTGTCTAAATGTATTATTATAATTCTACTCCTAAAAGTACATTTCCTCTTGTTGGCTTTCATTTTTCCTTGGCTTGATAAAAAAAAGCTATTGTCTTTTTGATTGCTGTTTTGGGTTGTATTTTCACCCTTACGCTGACCGCTGACACTGCGGTGGGTGATGCGCCTGCTCTTTTTGTCTTCTGTTTCTTTTTGGCAGTTGCCTTACAGCGCATCCCCGAGCCCTCCATGCTGCTGGCCTGTTTCCACCTAGAGCTATCATACTGACAAGACATTGTTTCTGTGGTTTCCTGTTTGATGGACAGTGTGCGATGACCGATTCTGCGCACGTCTTCGTATCATGCCTCCATGTTGTCTATCGATTGCGCAGGGCTCCTTGCCTCAGAGGGAAGAGCGCTGCGATCTGAAGGATTGCTGTTAATTGGGTGCATGCACAGCCCTTTGGTTGGTATTGACCGTATGTACAGACTCAATTTCCCGACCACTGAGAGGCAGGAAAGTTACTGGAGAGGCACTGGGGGTGGAAGGATTAAAGAGACTCCTCTTTCTCTTAAACCCTGGTTTACAGTGCAAGAATTAGGAGGTCAGGCTTTATGCTGGTACGTTAAACTCCGCACTCATCGAACCTACCGTATTTCCATCTTCTTTATTCCCCTGTAAACCCAATTGTAGAGTTGTTTCCAGGTTTATCTTGGATATGCCTACCTTTTGTGTCTGTGAGAGCCGGATTTGTCAACTTTGGCCCACTTTACACCAAACACTAACCAATTGTAATAAGCTCTAGCAGGGTAGCCCATCAGTTTGCTTCTGGCTGGTGCTTCCTCTGAGATTACCTTCCAAGCCCAAAAATGTTTTGTTCCTGGGTACCAATGTAGTTAAAATATGCAGCATTACAGCTGTACCACTCTTCTCCTCTGTCCTAATGTCTCATGACTTTTTTTCATCTAGACAAAAAATTTGCTGAGAAAGGGACACTATGAAGTATAGACCTTATTGGTTCCAAAAAAACAACAACCCTTACCGCTGCTGGCCTCTCTCCTGATATGATGAATTTAGGGTAACGCGTTCTGATAGTCATGGAAAGATTTTTCAAGCCGGGCCCCTTTTAGGTCTTGATTTTAACAGTGTAGTTGTCAAACAGACCTGTTGCCAGCAATATATATAGAGTAGACTCTGGGTTCACTGATCTCAGCCACTGCCTTTCTCCGACCAGCCTCTCTCTATCAGCCATTGACTTGAGACTGTGCCAATTATGCCTTGGCTCAGTCCAGTGGTGTATTTATCTTTCACATAATGCTCTATTGGCTTTTTGGGTGCATCCTTCAGCCTCCACTCCAGTGATTGTATTGAACTACATGGGGGAATTACTTTGCAGGCATAGCTGTTCTGCCCGCTCCTTCCGGCTACCTCTGGAGCATCTTGGTCTAATGTGGAAGCACTGCTTGCTTTGGCACATGAAACGAATCCTTATTGGCTGCGCCAGTGCTTATTTTCTTTACTATTTCTGACAGCAGGTGTAGTATTCCTCAAAAGGAGCTCGTCTGAGAACATTCTACAATGTCTTTTCAGCAGATATGGAGCAGAGTGTGGAAATGAGTGAGTATGGGAGGAGCAGGGAGCACTTCGAGGCATGCATACAGAACGAGGAAGCAGTCCAGAGGAAATCAGATTGTTGCAAATAAAAAATGTAATCTGGACCGCCAGCAAGCAGCTTTCGGAGGCTCTGAAGATATCTTCATTACAGTTTACAATCCTCCATTCCTCTAGGGGCGACAAATTAACCCCTTTGCTGCGGGGGTTAATCCCCCACTGTGCTGGGGGGAGGGGGGCGCGCACAGCGCCCCCATGCTCATGACGAGCTGAGCTCGTCATGAGCTACGGCGCTCCTGTGCTCATGACGAGCTCAGCTCGTCACAGGTGTATTACCTCCCGTGGAACGCTCAGCACAGCGGGGGAATTCTCCCCGCACCTGAGCGTTCCACGGGCCATGACGAGCTGAACTCGTCATGAGCACTGGAGCGCCGTGGCTCATGACGAGCTCAGCTCGTCATGAGCGTCCAAGGAGTATAAAATAGTGGATTCCCTGTAACACTGGAAGGCAAAGTGATGCCCAAAGCAGTTTGTTCCTATTCTTTACCACCCTCGATGGGGTATGTCAGTGACGGCTAGAGCGGTTGACGTCGAAGCTGGGGGACCGGGTTCGAGTCTCGGCAACGACGCTCAACATCCTGTGATTCTGGGCAAATCGCTTAATCTCCCCGTGCCTAAAAAAAAATGAATGTGTCCTCATGTAACAAAACTGATGCAATGTAAAGCGTTTTGATACCTGATATCTTCGGGTCTAGTTCACGCTATATAAAAATCTAAAAAATTATTTTAAAAAAATGAGAAGGGGAGGGTACTCATGCATGCATATCTACCCAAGGGATCTCCGCGCAAGGATTGTGTCACAAAATTAATTCAGGGAAGAGCTAACAGAAAACACGACTCTTAAGCGACTTCCTGCAGCCATTATGACTTGCTATAGAATGGATGGCAATAGTTACGTTTCAGAGTAGAGGTGGCAAGGACAGAAAAGGCTCCTCTTCTAAACCTTGGTGGTGGACCGCTGTTGTCATAGTTTAACACGTGTGCATAGCAGAGTGAGTAAGAATGTTTTGCAAAGTCAGTAGGCTAAAACGTATATCCTTGATTAATATGGCAACTGAATGTCACCCCTTCGAGCTCTTGGCACACTCTCCCACACCCCAAATAAGCCAAAATAAGTGATGGTCTTTACCGTTCACACCCTTCAGGCAACTATAGTCCAAAGCAAATTTCCACTTAATGTTTTCACAGTGTGAATTCACCACAAGAGAGCAAGACATACTGACATTGTCAATCCATACCTTATGCAGTGAGAAAGTAGACTGTCTCAATGAATTTGTATTTTTTGCACTATACAGGGCTAGCTATATTTTATGATTCTTTTACTTGGGGATTTGGGACTTCTCTTTCTGACGTGAGGATAAGATTCGAAACTTTATAAGATCAGATGGAAAGGATCTGAATATTAAACAACACCTGCAGCTTCCTGAACGTTGTGTTTGTGTGTTCCTTGGAGAGGACAAGAAGTACAGGTTGGTGTGACCTTTCATCAGCATAATAAAGGGCAGAGATTACATTTGCAGTTCATTTTGTGCTCGAGTCCCCGTGCTGTTTAACATATGCAAACCTAAGATCATTTCCAATTACTGTCATCCGCGATCTGCTTGTGTTCAAAGCAGCCACGATGAGCGAGTTCTCTAGGATTCCAACCTAGGTAACGTGGCCATCAGTACCTGCGCGTGAAAACTGAAGATGACCACCCTACCACTAGTTACAGCTTTTGGTAAATTCACTCGAAGTACTCCAATGGCCTGAATCTTCGAAATGTCACAACGTGAAAACCGTCTTCCACCAGAGAAACATTGCACAGGTGCATGCCCAGTGTTTTTCATGGCAGTCTACATTCACACACCATAGACTTTAATTCTGCATGTAATTGTCATAATACATTTACAGTTTACCCTAAAATGTCCCCGATAAATGGGGGTCTAAAACAGCGACAGGGGCATATCATTTTCCCTGTGGAAGGTTTGTCCATCCTTCAAACCTGTCTTCTACCTGTGATGTGATGCCACTTGTAGTCTGTAAAATATTTATTTGGTGTTGTGTCTGTCCCATCCCACAATCAAACAAAACTTGTGATTCCTAGCTTTTCCAGGAAAATGCATATTGCCTTGGACGTTTTATTGCGGCTCCAAGGATCAATCTTTGTTCCTTGCCGAATTGTGTAGCCATTTTCGTTATCCTTTTGAACCTAAAATGGAGTCAGCTGTCTCCAGAACTTTCAACGTAGTTGACCTCTGATAGCTCTCACATCAAAAAAGGATGAGCCCTTTGTCTTGTTCTTCGTTTTTAATATTCTCGTAGCCAGCACCAAACTTCCACGTGTACATACACTACCTCATGTCCCACACAACCATTCCTCGGGTGCCTGCACACCATGAGTGTCCAAAGGTGGCAGTGAGTCCTTTTGTTCCAGTTCAATGCCCGCAGGCGAGTTGGTCTTCGGATGTGGGCATACTGAGAGGGCTGAATGACACAAGCTCCTCTCCCTACTCAGACCAGTGTCTGTCGCAGGTCTTGCCAAATTTGCTGACATATTGAGTCTTCACTTGTGATCTGAAGCTACTTTTTGCAATGATCAGCTTTTTAAGACAACAATATTTCTGTTGCTGATCCTGAACCTGACACTCCGGCAAGCAGTATTGTGCTGTGTAACAGCACTGCATCTTTGACATGCTTATTCTGCGATTCAAATGTCTGTAAAGACCCTGCTGGATCCTTGGACCTGGGTTTGAGTTATAGCACACACTTAAATAATTAAATGAATTTTCAGGATCCAGAGCTCGCCCCTGTAGACCGCTTCCAGTAATTCACCTGGATGAGTTTCTCTCTCTCTGTGCGAGTATCACTAGCTTCGGTGCTCAAGAATCCTCCAGCGAAGGGCAAACATTCAAGAGCTGGCAATCTGAAATCACTAAATCACAGCGCTGTTAAGACCTTTCGGTCCCCTCAAGTTGATCGGTTCCATTAGGTATGAATCAGCTGTTTTAGATGTGGTCATTTTTTGTGCATGGTTCTGGTTTGGGGAGTTTCTTATCCCATTTAAACAGCACCTGGTGATGTTTCTTTCTGACCTCCCAAGCTTTGCTGATTTGTCCATGGGATTTGCACTGCAGCGCCGCCCGTACTTTCTGTGTGCTGCAGTCTGTTGCCTCTTCTGCCACAAGTCCACTCAATGACCATCCAACTCCCCACAAACTCCCCGTCCACAGACCAGAATCTGTCCCTAACACTCTATCCAACCACACACAAACACACACTCAGTCTCTGTCCATCTAGCCAGCCACTAACCAGCTACCTCTACCCAAATTAATCATCTCTCCAGCCCCCACCATTTGTCTCACTACGAGCCATTCGTCAGCACACACACACTGGCCATCATCCGTGCACAGCCCCAAACACCATTATCCATTCACCAAATACACGTTATGTCATTTGTTCACTCACTATCCATTAGTGCACCATTCCTTCACTGTTCATCATCCATTCATTCATTCATGGTTCATCTGTTCATGCAATACGCACCATTTTTATCCATCCATTAATTTTCCAGAAAAAGGAAGCTAGAACCAGAAAATTGTATGCCGAAAGCGAGAGAGCATTCACGCGTACACCAGTTTTGACATTCATCCATAATTGTTCTTTTACCACCCGGCTAAAGATGTGCTTTGAAGTCCGTAGTATGAATCCAAGAGTCAAAGAACATTCCTGACAGTGTATGGACTAACTTAACTTGTCAAGCTAACCCGGAATCCGCAGTATCAAAGGAACGTTTATTCAATCTCTGGTAGCCCGGTCCACATCACTTCAAAGAGGCCAAATGCACAAAACAACTGAGCAGTTTGATCATTAAGGCCTTATCGGAGGTTCATGGATTACTGACATGGAGATGATGTCTCATCTTGATTGGTGTTTTGCTATTAATGCATCTCAAACGTGTGTCAATGCAATCCTGATGCTAATATTGACTATTTTTTTATGTCGCTCACATCAAACAACTTCTTTCGCGTTAAAAGGGTCCACCGGTAAATGGTGTCACAATAGATCTCAAAACCCAAGAAGAGGTTATCAGGTAATGCAACAACCTTTCATGCCTCTTCTTGGTGATCTACACTGGTTGGCCTCTTTTAGTAATTCTTGCTACTACACTTCTTAGTGGTTTTTATTTTCTTGTCCTTGACTGGAAGAGCATCAGAGCCTTGAGTCAGTGGTGTATGTGTTCACATGGCTCGCTCTTCATGCAAATTAAATTCTTTATTAAGATGTTTTTGTTATCAAAGCGGTGCACGTAACTTGTGCTCACAGCGAAGAAGGGAATATAATTTTTAATTCTAATTGCCTTGCGTGATGTTGACTTTTTATTATTCTTTAATGTTACTACTTTTTGTGTAATTTGTGTCACTGTTACTGGATTCTGGTGACCTTACTTAATGTGGAGTCAACTACACTTCAGCTTGTGTACTAAAATTTAAAAAAATAATCCTGCTCTGTGCAACGGTAACAGGTACGAGTGGAAGTTTCTCGTTTTTTTAGCCCCCATAACAGTAGGTTCTGTTCCCACTGCTTCGAGACTTTCGGTGAGTTATTGTTCTAAAAAGGCTAGTTAGCCTAAAATATAATCTTCTGCAACCTGTTGTACATCAGTCACAGCTCTTAAATTTAACTGTACCCTTGTTAATAGAATCCTACGTAGGACTGAATAGTAGCCTTCTTCATTTTCTTTAAAAAAGAATCCCAGGAGATGTAACATCTGGCACAGTTCCTGGTGGTTCTTATTTTCTTTCCGAAGCTCAGGCAAGTATAAGATCATGTCTTGCTTCTGTGGGAAGCCTTATCCTTTCCATCTGGCAGTACTTTCCTCACCAGAACTATGAATGACAGCCCAGATATAGTCAGCTATGCACTTTGCATGATACTTCGATCAACTCTACTTCAAACTAACAAATACCCACATTTAGAGCAGATGAAGACAAAGACTAACAACACTGATATAATCAATAACTTAATTGATGTATGATCAAAGTCATTACAAAAATACAAAATAATCAAAAATTCCCATGAACCTGGCGTTGAATCCTGATTGCAGATGGACAAATACAATTTGGAACAAGTTCCACCCAACATGTGTTCATGGGCATTGAATAGACCTCAACACAACACTATAAATTAGACAATTTATTCTCCAGCTTGAGTAGCTGAACATAAACACTTGGCTGCTGCTATCTTTCTACCTACCAAGTATTGTCTTCAGATGGAAGAGAGATGCATATTACGTTTTGTGGAACTCTCAGGCCAGTGCCCCTTAACTTCTGCCTCTCTTCCACTTAAACATGGACCAAAACCAAATAGAAATAATAAAGTAGGGTTAATGATCTCATTTGTCATGGTGGGTTTTAAGTTGGTGGCTCTTAGGTCGTTCCGGAAGTCGAGTAGATTTACTTTGAGTCTGAATTCGTCAGACAGGTTGTTCCAAAGGTATGTGCATTGGTCATCCCTGCTGCAATTCGGTGTGGGAGAGCTTGCTTTTCCCTCTTCATTCTGCAGTTATGTGTGTCTTCAAAATGTTGTTTCTCGTTGCCCCGAAAGGATTGTCTTTTTGTGTTTTTCTCCATTCACTTCACTTCTTAGGAAAAACTGACTGCTCTGATTTAAGGCTGCTCTCGTGAGGTTCTATTTCCTTTGAGCATTTCTTCCATGATTACATTGTTCTCCTATTCCGCCACCTAGTTTTTGGTGAGCTTTGTTTCAGCTTTAACAAACTTGTCTATCTGAAGAACCGTAATTGTGCACTCCGTCTTCCCCATTCATAAATTCAGTTTTAGTACTACATTGTTCTTTTTATCCAACTCCGTATCGATTCTGAGCGATGTCCTATCAGTCTTCTGGAGCCTTCTTGGTATCAACATCTTGGAAGGAGAAAATGATCAAAGGGTCTGATGACCAGAATTTCAGCAGGTGCCTCCTGGCTTAAAAAACTTTGAACTCCTTTCTTCTTTCTGAGTGCCCAGTGGCATTTTGAATTATATTTGGTTACGATAGTGATGGATGCAATGCAAGACGTGTAGGTTTAACTCACTTGCCTTGAACTTATTTCTCTTTAATTTCTAGCAGTCTATAATCTTTATCCCTATTGGCATCTATCCTTTTCGGGTAGAATGTCTTTTTAGGAGGATGCAGATTTTTACTTTCTTATGGATAGGCAATATGTTTATGGTCGTGCAGGCATTTGGTTGTAGAGTAGCCCAATCTTGTGGTGATACGAGATTTTTTGTTTTATTATTCTCCCTTCTGAACTAGGTCGAATTTTTTTTTTGAGTACCTCCTGCACTGTGAGCTTGTTTATACAGGAAGTGATGAAGGTGAAAATCTTGCCCATATCTTTTTCACTTTTAAAAACCTCTGCCCGTTGCACAGAAACTAATTTTGCTTATTATTATACTTTATTGTAATACATTAATGCCATTTGAGCAGAACGCATTATTAGCAATACAATAAAAGACCGTTATTAAAAGTGCACAAAGTTGCATTCTTCTTGTCCTCTTGACCGTTGTGTATTCCTTGCAAAAGGCACCCTTCCCCCTCCACCCCCCCCCCCCCCAAAAAAATATTCGGAAAATGCAAAGTTCTAGTCAAAGGGGGCATTTTTAAAAAAATTGGTCACTTTTGTACACAAATGTAATTTGATGTACATGCTCCTTATAAGTGGTTGAGCCACTTGCGAGGAAAAGCCGTGCATACAAAAAGCTTGTGAGGTACCTCCGCCACATGGTTTGATAGTACTCACAATAAAAGCGACAGTAGTTTCCATATCAGCTAAAGCTACGCGCGCCCCTAGGTGATGAGTAAGTGGGTAACTCTATAAACCATACTGGGAAAAAAAGCATAACTTTGCTTGCATATTAAGAACCTTGCACACCCTTGAAACGTTATGTGCAGGCGCTCAATCTAGAGATGTAGATATGCAGTGCCAAAATACAGCTGGATGTTGGTTTTGTTGGTATTCTGTATATTGCCTATAGTCATTGTCCGCCCAGCCCCTCTGCTGAGAACACTCCAGAGCTCATCTCTTGTCCTAAAATTATAGTGGCAGAAAAAAGACCAAATCTTCAGGCTTTTCCCCCCCAAAAGCAAAACTTGGTTCTGTGGCCCAACATCATCTTCATTCACGGGTGACACTTTTAGCAACCCAGGCCAAACTTAAGAGCGCAACATATTTTGTGTAAATAGGCTTCTTGGGATGTGATTTGATCTAGTGTGTCCACTGGGGGAACCACAGGACCTGGATTCAAACCCTGTTTTCCACACTTGACCAATATTTTGCAAGATAAATCAATTCAACTTCATGCGCCTCAACTGCCTTATTCTAATATTGGGAGTGCTTATAGACAGACTGAACATCCGCATTAGATTCTAACTAGTAGGTCAGTGATCGCTTACTTATGATTAAGAATCTTTCTTGCGAATGATTCTGCTCAAAAGTCTTACGGGCACATGCATCAATATTGCATTTTGCGATTCCTTAATTGCGAAAAATAAGGAGTCGCAATTAAGGAATTGCAAACTGCAATGCATCAAGAAATCGCTATAAAAATAGCGATTTCTTAAAATTCCTTAATTGCGATTCTCTAATTGAGAATCGCAATTAAGGAATACCTCCCCATCCATACGTATGGGCCTAGAGGCCCATAGGAATGAATGGAAAGACATTCTTATTTTGCAATTCACCATTAGAAATTCGCAAATTAAGAATGCAATTTTAAGGGTGCTGGGGTGTCCAAAGGACACCCTGTTGCACCCCCGAAATCTGCTTAGAATTACATTTTGCACACTCACATGCCTGTGTGTGTGTAAAATGGAACTTTGAAAAATGCACTGTAGTGCATTTTTCAAAGTTTTCGCAAATTACCATGAGGGTCAACTTCATGGTAATTTGCTCCCCTTATTTGCGAATTCGCAAATTTTTAGAGTTTGATGCATTGCATTTAAGGAATCTCACTTTGAGATTCCTTAAATGCAATCGCTATTTAAGAAATCGCAATTTTGCGATTTCTTAAATTGCTAAAATTAACAAAATGTTAATGCATCCCAAAAATGGGAATTGCAGTCGCAAACGGCCGAATTGTGCGATTCGCACCATTTGCGAATGCAATTTCCTTTGATGCATGTGCCCAATATTTCTTGTCCTCAAGAAGAACAATCTATTTGAATGAGTTTCCTTTCTGCAGCGGGCGCACGAGGATTGCAAAGCTTTTGAAAGGGAGATATTCAGAGAAAAAGTATTCATCCTGTGAAGGTAGCAGAATCTTAAATGCGTTTAATCCTTCTGTTCACCTTGTTGTGACTGTTTGCAGTGGATGTGTGTCACACGTTTGCCTCATTGGCTTGCCAGAAACTTTTTGTGACATTTCTGTGAAAAAAAAGTGAGTGTGTGTGGTTGAATTGAGTGTAAGGGCCAGATTCTGATCTGTGCCTGTGTGGCTAAATGTTGCATGTTCGTGGATAGATGGTGGCTGTGTGAGCAGACAATTGGTGTTCTGGATGGTGTGGGATCTGAAGGATTGTTCATTTGTATGTGGATTGATCGATGGTGAACGGAAGGATGAGGAGTGGTGAATGGATGGATGGTGAGTAGATGGAAGGAGTGTGCGGACATGGAGGGAAGTGAGACAACTTGCTTCCAGCGGTTTACCGTCTTTGTAACCTGCCATATGACAAAGTATGGTCATAATCCTTTACCTCAGCGGCTTGGAATAGTCTTCAGTTTGTTCACCAACTTTGGGTGATATAAATCAGGCACTGAATAAATATGGTAAAATCAAGAAGATGAAAGATAGCTCATGTGACACTGAAAACACAAACAAGTTGAAAAACAAGCTCCACTTACGCCAGGCCTATTTTATAAGGAATGTGAGCAACTGGCGATAGGCACATTAAAGCACATTTTAAGACCTATTTACAAGCGTAGGTAATTAAGCAAAAAGCTTTACTACTTTAATCCACTAATTTTCTCAGGATAGAGGAGGTGTATATGGACCGGCTTCTGGGTAACCCCCTAGCCACACTGAAGAGGGCATGGGGGGGGGGTAGGGGGGGGGGGCGCGATGGATTTGTGGATCTTTCCAAGTAGCCAGTAGGATTGGATGAAGACAGTGCAGAAAATTACTGGCTGAGCTAAAAGGACATTTTTTGTGCAAAGTCACAGATATGACATACTTTGAACGCGTGTAGATGTGACCCCCTAGTGATACTTTTCATGCCTCAAGGGACTGTTGGGCCTTTATATATATATATATATATATATATATATATATATATATATATATATATATATATATATATATATATATATATATATATATATATATATATATATATATATATATATATATATATATATATATATATATACACACACACACCTGTGTTTGATTCACAGGTGTCTGTGTTTGATCAGCAACTTGACAATGAAGATTGAACTGTTTTTATATTGATATATAAATCTGAGATTTTTTCTTTGAACATTTGAATGTAAAAAAAGTAGGATTTTGCATGTGACGTTTTTGAATATCGAGAGCATCTGTCTGCACGTTGATTCCTTGTTGTAATTCGTCGACAAATGTCTTTGGATTGTCATGCTGTGCACATTACCACAGGCATTGTATCTTCTTGCTGTATTTTACAGTGTATGGATCTTTTTAATTATTAACTGTTCTTAGATACCATCTGTATGCGCTCAGTGTATCGATAATGCTGCTCAGGGGTTTGTTCCATGCTCCTAAACCCATAGATTTCTTTTTCATTCCTGTATGTTGTCTATAAGGTACGAAATTGCAAAGCTGTTTATTTCTTGTGAAACCTTTGTAAAGGTCTATAGAGAATTTGGAACTTTTTAATCTTACGAAGTGTTTTGGTCTGTCATTTTAGTGTGAAAATCAAGAGTTGGCAACAATGAATGTTGCAGAGGTCCTTATTTTGAGAACACTAACAAAAGGGTTCTCCCTGAGATATTCTTTTTAAAAAGTAGTATGTTCTTCTCATGCATATTTACATTATGCATGGAAAAGCACCACACAAGGTGAACGTGCAAACAAATAAATAATGTATGTACATGCCCTGTACTGCTTTTCGCTTCTTGTTCGCTTGGTTTGGGCTAATCAAATACCACATACAAAAGATCCGCAACAGGTAACCTTGCAGTGAAAAAAAACATCTGTATAGACTTTCTATCTGGCCGGTTTGGAGTAGAGTGAAAATTATCTTATGATGCACAGAAAAACATTCCACAATTGTGATTCTCAACTGGGAAGCTTCAGAAGCTCTGAGAAAGTGAAAACTAAGGAACTAGCAAAACTTTCCCAGTGGAGGGAAAAAAGTATTTTCACCCCGCTAGGAAGGACCACCTCTGTTAGCCATGAGAAATAATGTCGTATCCAGCGGCTTTGCAGCTTCTGTGTTGGAACAGTGCCCGTGCGAATGATGAACATACTGCAAAGGTTGTCCAGGTGGGCCAACAGACCTACGCTGCTCTCAAATGCACGAACAGATGTCCGGTGCTAATGTCGGTTCTGTACCAGAGCCAAGGGTTGCAACATCGACAGCCCAGACCTTGGCTTCAACTGAACGAGTTGGCAAGCAAGTAGGGCAATACTCTGGGGACAGAACGGCTTGCTTTCCAGCTAGGTCAGCCGGCCATCGCTGTAGTGTCTGGGGCACGCTTCTTACCAACTGCATCCATGGAGAATCCTGTTTAGCTGCCTTGGTCGAATAAATCCAGGGAAGGAAAGTGAGAAATGTGTAGTGTGAATAGGTGGAGAGCGCTGATCCCAAAGCGTGTAAGCTGGCTGCGCCTTCGGTGCTGGCGGGAGTTGAGCGGTTCCCAGCCGCAGCTCTCCGCTCCTTCCCACTGAACCAGTGGTGGCGTGTGGGGTGGAGTAGGGATCCTCTACCAGCTTAGTATTTGCTGAAATGAAGGGGCACTTACCCTGAATAGCACATTTAAATCATGCCCATGTGTTGAACTCCTGGAACACATCAGCTTGAATTAGCCAGCTGATGAGAACCTTAGCTAATGACCTCGTCAAGCGAGAAGTCTTCTGTGCAGTCCGGCACTCCCTTCTTTTTTTAATTCAAATAGTTTTCTTGCTGCAGCGTTTTCGGTTGCTTATGTTGCCTAAATTGATCTCTCTTTTTATTTTAACAACTTGGGTTTTTTCACAATATCCTTAACAGATAATTGTACCCATTTTAATTCTAATGTTTTAATGAGCCCTTGCTGGCATTTTGGATTTCTTCTTTTAGTGTGTTTGGTTTATTAAAGGAGACTTCTTGTGTATTACTGCATGCCCCTCCACAATCGCCTGGTATTTTCTTACAAAGTTTGTAGGTCTTGTGAGCAGAAAGTTACCTGACCGACCAGCAGTAAACATGGAAGAAGAGCCTGACGCGAGCGAGAAGTACCATGTCGTCATTGCTGTTCTCCCTTCCACCTTTTCTAGATCATATACTACCACCTTCCTCTTTCCAAGAGTCTCTTTGGATACCCAAGCGCAACTGTTGTGAGGATGAGATCTGCAACAGTCCCTGCTCTCAGATTTTTCCTCATTTGCTATTAAAACTGTATTTATATAGTGCTTACTACTCCTCAAGAGATGTGGAAGTGCTTTGGAAAAATTCAGGAGATATACAATTGTACTGTATAAAGTCCCGTATGTACATGAATGGATAAATATTTTCAAACTCAGGCTTTCCGTTTTGGCTGTAAATTAAGCTTTTTGTTTATTTTAATTATATTGATGTTTCTTTCTTTTCTTTATTTATATTTGCCCCCCAATATTTCAATAGTGAAGCACTTATTTTCTACAATTTCTATAATCATATTTACACATTGGGACAGAAAATCCATGAGCATACACTCATCATCTTATATGATTGATCTACTTACATATGGATATAATGATACTTATTGCTATAATCATGTTTACACATTGTGGCAGATGTGTTATTATAGGAAAGTAAACCCATAAGCGGTATTTGGGCGCTGAGGCTGCCATGTCTCTGCCGAAAAGCCAGGTCTTGAGTTTCCCTCTAAAGACCGTCAGGGAGATGTAGTTTGGAGCAGGTAGTTCAAGGTTTTGGCAGAAATGTAGGAGAAGGAGCAACCCCTGCTGCTACGGATGTGGGGGGTGGGTGCATGGTCAAGTGAGGAGGAACGCAGTTGTCTTGTGAGTAAGTGGAAGTTCAGTCAATGGTTGATGTTGGAGGGTCCTTGGCGTGTAGAGCTTTGTAGGCATGCATGAGGATCTTGAACTAGCATCTCTTCTGGATGAGGAGCCAGTGGAGGTTTCTGAGGTGGGGACTGATGTGGGTCCGTTTGGAGAGGTCCAGAATGAGTCTTGCAGCCTCATCCTGTATGGTCTGGAGTCTTCTGAGAAGCTGGGAGGAGATAGTGGCGTAGAGGGCATTGCTGTAGCCAAGGCAGCTGGTGACGAGGGCAGGGGCCACGGTCTTTCTGTTGTTGACTGGGGTCCATCTTAAGATTCTGCAGAGCATGTTTAGGGAGTGGAAACAGGACAGACGCCCATGTTGACTTGAAGTTTCATGGTCAGTTAGCTGTTGAGGATGATGCTGAGGTTGCATGCATGGTCTGTTGGTGTGGGTGATTGGTCCAAGTTCTGCTGGCCACCAGCTGTGGTCCCAGACAGAAGTGTTCTTCCCGAAGATCAATGCTTGTCTTGTCGGAGTTGAGATTAAGGCAGTTGTCTCTCATCCATTTGGTTACATTGCTCATGGTGTTGCAAAAGTTGGTTTTGACGTTGGGGAGGTTCTCTGTGAGCGAGAGGATGAGTTGAGTGTCGTCTGCATAGGATATTATGTTGAGGCTGTGGGCTCTGACGACGTCTGCGAGGGGTGTCATGTAGCTGTTGAACAGGGGGGAGCTCAGAGATGATCCTTGGGGAACGCCGCAAATGATGTCCTTGGGTTTGGAGGTGAAGGGAGGCAGCCGGATGCTCTGTTTGTGTCCTGTAAGGAAAGAGGCGATCCACCTGTGGGCATATGGATATAATGATAAAGCGATACGTATAGTTATGTATATAATCTTTATTTGTGTATTTTTTTCAATCTATTTATTTATTTTCATTATTTTATAAGTCTAAAATATACATATAGAGCAGGGGCATGGAATTCCTATAGCCCAACGCCTAGGACATATTGTTTAGGGTCAAGGACAATAAGTTTTCATGTGTATTGTGTCCTTGGCACAAGTAGGACAGGCCAATCCCCTGCAGCACAAACCCTTTGGCTGACAGTTTACAGTACCACATTAGAGCTCAGGTAAGAGCATTGTCTGCAGTTAAGGTAATTTTTATGTTCATATGTTAATGCTGTTCGAATTTGGATTTATGGTTCATTAATGCAAAGCCTTTATTATTAGGGTGAGAGTTCTTAGGAAATATTGTAAGCTCAGACTGCACTACTGACAGCGGTGCCAGTATAAATATGTGTACACACGTTTCCAATGTTTAGCAGAATGAGGCTATGTATAATGCTCCCAGAATGCTCTCTGATTAGATGCAAATATTTGCAGAAGCTTGAAAGCAAGATGGATGATTCTTTGCTTTCAAAATAAAATGTTCACAAAAAAATGCAACTAGGAAAAACATTTTGCCAAACTACTGCGAAATGTTAGGTACCATTTCTTTCCAGCATCATTTGTAAAATTAGCTTATGCATGCTAGTGGTTCCTAGAAGTATGCCTAATGGGAAATCGCTGTAACCAGTTTCAAAAAGTTTATGGAAAACATGAAAATAAGCAAGGATTGGCAAAGTCAGTGGGTCTGAAATTGGTGGTTAGCCTTTTCGATATCTGTGCGTGCTATGTTTTGGTATAGCTTTTGTAAACCCTTATTGGCGTGAGAGCTGCCGGACCATCACCATTATAACAAGCATTGGCAAAACAAAAATGTTGGTCTCAGAAAGTGCATTAGTACAAAGAGATGCACATATCTGAATACATGCATATAATCAAAGTATACACGTTTACAAACACATGTATATGCTCTATTGGTGTCTTGTGCATACTACTGATGTGCATTTGTATTTTGAAGATGGTGGTCATGTAGGGAAGAGCCAGCGCTTGATTAAACTTCTGAAGATAAAATGGTTATCTGTGGATTTTATGTTTGGGGGTAATGAATTCCATAGTTTGACTGCTTGAATTGAGAAAGATTTTTCACCCATGGTTTTTTTTTCTTGTATGCTGGGATTTTGAGGGGGGCGCCAATCTGGAGCGGAGGTTACTTTGTTGTATGTATTTTGTGATTTCTTTCTGATGAAAAGTCGTCCTCTAACATGTATTGCTTTGAGGGTGATACAAAGCAGCTTGAATGTGGATCTTCTGCCGTAGGGTAACCAATGTAGTGCCCTTAAAGCAGGGGAGATGTGGGTTTGTGGCTTTATGTGTAGGATTAGTCTAGCAGCAGAGTTTTCAATTTGTTGTAGTCTTTTCATAGTTGATAGAGGTTATCCATGTTAGAGGCCATTGGTGTAATCAAGTTTAAACATTACAAGAGAGAAAGTAACTTGGCCCTTGTGTGGAAATGTGGGGGAAATGCATCCCAAAGTTGTCAAAGTAATCTTACTAACTTATCCACATGGACATTCATTGATAGCTTAGAGTCCATGGTAATTCAATTATTTCGTACTTTTGGATACTTCAGTAGGTGGTCCAAGGTAGTCGGGCAGAGAGCGGGTCATACATTTTCTAATCTCCACAGGTGAGTGTTTCAGTTTTGGATGCAATCACATTTAGATAGCTTGATCTCATCTACTGATTAACGCTTCGGAGGCAACTGAAGATTTTTTAGTTTCCAATTTCTTTGGTGCTGTCGAGTTTAAGAAGTATTTGTGTTTCATCTACAAAGTTATATCAGGTGAGCTGAAAGTCATTGATCATTGCCGGTATTGACTTCATTTAGATGTTGAAAAGCATGGGAGATAGGATAGAGCCTTGAGAGACCTCTGCTACTTTGATTTAGGGTTTGGATGAGAAAGGAGGAGTATGGATGATTTGTTCTGTTTTGAAGGTAGGATGTGATCCATTTGAGAGGAGTTGCCTGCATGCTTGCTGTGCATAGTCTTTGGCTTAGAGTGTCAAGAGCAAATGTGTTGAAGGAAGCGGAGAGGTCCAAGAGAAGTAGTGCAGCGACCTAATTGTGGTCTACTGTGTTTTTAAGGTCATCCCAGATGGCGATTAATGCAGATTCTGTGCCTCTTCCTGAACGGAAACCTCTATGGAAGTCAGAAAGTATGAAGTGATCGTCAATCAATGAGACATCTGGGTGAATGCTTCTTTTTCTGTTAGTTTGCGGAGGAATGGTCCATTGCAATAGGTCTGTATTTGTTTGGGTCTTGAGGGTCCAGGGTTGTTTTCATTAATAATGGGTGTATGTATGTCTTTTTTTAAGTCTTCAAGGGAAAAAATCATGAAGTCAAGGAACAATCTAGAATAAAAGGGTTAAACTTTAGGCATGGAAGACATCTTTCCAAATGTTTATGCCTGATCTACAAGGGAAAGTAGACCTTCTGTAGTCTCGCACTACCGCAACTGTAGCAAGATTCGGCGACAGGGACAGAAGTCCCAACAACATTCGATGTGTGCTTTGAAAGCATTATGTATTTCCTCTATATTTATGTGCTGGTATTTATATAGCATGGGCCTCATGTAGAGGAGCAGAGTGCTAAACAGCATGCATTAATTACCCCTGCGATACAATTGATTATAGTTTAATAGACACCAGTTTTAAGTAGTACAAAAGATAGTTTCACTGTCTGTGGCCCATCTGCTGCACAGTGACAGCCCACAGGTGAACTCAACTTTGTAGTGGGTTTAACTTCATATTCTCTAGCAAGGCCACAAAGAGTTCTAATTGACATTATATTCAAGGGGCACTTTCGGAGTATATGGTCGATAGTTTGTAGTTTCACTTATATGGGGGAGTTTGTTGTTTGACTTGTATGTGGGTATTGAGTTTGGTGCGTGAAGTATTAGTGATGTGCTTTAATCATTATGGGATGAACTGGTAGCTGCGAATAAGTATAACGGTTTGCAGAAAGTGCAAGAATAGTTGTGATCACCCTTAGAGGTACAAACGCCCCATGAATGGAAAGCAAATTAGCTGATGTTTCCTTGGTGGTTAGTCCATCGCTGAAACGACCATATGCAAATCCCCAGAAAGGAATCCCTGAAGGTATTGCCATTTTGGATAAGCTGTTTTTTTCTTTCTTACTTCTCTTGACCCCGTTAGTGGTTTTGCATTGTGAGTTCTGGATAATCTCCAGCTCCGTTTACAATCCTTGTGTCTGAAACTTACCAACAGGATGGACATGGCCAAAAAATAGCAAAAGATACTCCACTCACTTCAAGGGGACTCCTGGTCCCTGTTGTCATCCTGCACTGGTGGAAAATATTCAGAGTGTGATTGGGGGAAGAGTTGTGGCGCAACGGCCAAATCATGCCTGACTTCGGACCACAGGGACTCACGGTTCATTCCCCGGTGCCGGCGGCAGGTTAGCCCAGCACCATGTGACTCTGGGCAATAGCTCGCTTAATCTTCCCGACTGCCCACAGCGCCTTGACACCCTCAGGTAATTGTTCGCGCTATACAAATACTGGATTTCATTTCATTTCATTATTAATGAAATGGCAATGAATGTGTTATTGCTGCAGCTACTGATATGGGTACTGACATGCAGCCGGGACCTAGTTTAATAGTTACGTAGAGCTGTTCATAGTAACGTGGGAAAAGGAAGCTATTCAAGATTGATTGTGGTGCAGGGATGGCGGCTAAGGTTCAGCCTTTTCCTCCTTGGCTCGCAGAGATGGATGCTCTGTATCCTCTACATAATGGTTTTGAAGCTAATCTTCTGGCCCTTTTGCACTTAACCATACCCGGGTTTCCGTGTGATTCTATGATGGTGCAATCTGTAGCGATTACTATGTGTCGCGCAATACCCTTTCAGGGTTTCTTTTTCAGAGGCCCTGTTGCTTATGATTTCTTTTTTGGTCGAAAGAAAGGTATCATTTCTGAGAGATCCTGCACAAAGTCATTAAATATTGCCAGTTCTCATTTTTGTAGGTAATCTTTACACCAGCTACTTCAATTTCCAGAATTACAGTTTTCCAGACATTTCGTTTTTTTAAAAGCTTCTCTAGTTCAAAATAATGAATTACAGCTTAATAAAATACATCATTTTAACCTGTCAGAAAAAGGCTGACATTAAATTCTACACACTCCGACAATTCTCAAGCATTTCTCATGGTTGAAAAATATTGCACGTGGCGTTGCAAAGTATATCTTTCCCGAATAGCATTAATTAGAAGCTTTATGTGTCTTAATGAAACACAGGTGAAAACATGTTCTTCAGTGGAGTAACAAAACTTGAGGGTGGTCCCTGCACAGTACATGAAGGGGGTGCCCCAAGCTCCAGACCCAGTCAGGAGCTCTCAGGCCAGAGGCCTGCTGCCCATACCTAGTGCTGTAGGGGGGCCCCTGGAGCTCCGGGCTCCCTCATGCACTTCAGGGGCTGCGGGGGCTAATGTTCACCATTGATGCTCTTCACACTTGCGTCACTAGTTAGTGTGAGCCTCCCACACAACATAATGACAACGCGCTACAGGGACACGAGCGGCGTAATGCAATATGATGGGCCCCCATCAAAATGTGATGAGGGGGGCCCTCAGTCTCCCATATCTCACAGATATCCTTTATCCTTGGGATGAATGATGCCCCCTGAAGAGTTTGGGAGCCTTCTAATCTGATTGGCCGTGTGCTCCTTAAGAGCAGCCTTTGGTTACATCTCCCATATTGCCCGTTTTTGATCTCTAGTGTGTTTACGCTGGCGTCACGTTCCCTGCGTCATATTCGGTGGTGTGCGCGCTCACTCCCTTGCCAGACATACCCTCTGATGACAGGACACGTTGTCTGTAAGCCTGTGTGTGTGTGACATTGTGCTTGGTAATTAGGCCGCTTTCTCTAAAGGCGCACCAGAAAGACATTAGCAGCCGCACAATGGCGAACGAAGATAAAAAGCATGCGCGCCTATTATTAGCCGCTTCATCACTATAACGGACAGCTTGTAAGAAATTTGGCTCCCTATCTCTGGCACCAAACACCACCTATCAAACGGGGTATTGTTTCTTCCGTCTGTTCACAAGTGCGACTTGGAGAGCAGAGATAGGCTGCTCATTTTTATCTGCGAGGCGCACAATGCTTGTAAAAGAAGTGGGAAGCTGTAGAAACCATCAGTGGCCTTATTACCACTTGACACAACACCAGGTTTAGTTGTTAACACAGACATGCTTCTGGGTTCTCTAGTAGCTGCCATTGGTGGTCAGATTCATTAGCGCCCGCTTCATGGTGCCTGTGTCGCACGTGCTGCTGGGACTCTGTGTGGCTGAAGACCACAGAAGTGAAAGGGAAGAGCACCTAGGCAAATAAATATGGATACTGCCCGGATGAGCAACTAGCAGGCTCTTTAACCTGCCTGTTTGAAGTAGTCTTATTGGTTGCATTATTTTATAGCCTTTGCATAGTGCTTACCACTCCTACGTGGGAGGGCTGAAGTGCTTAGCCACACGGATAGCAAGATGCACTCAGGTCCGGCTTTAGCGCTGATGGCGCTCGGTGCGACAATCACTTTTGGCGCCCCCACGTCCCATGACTGCCTCCTCGGATTCTCTCTGTACCACCTGCAAGAGTGCCCCTCATCTATCCTATCATAAGATATTGCTAAAAACAGCGCCCTCCTTAGATCACAGCGCCCCCCCCCCCCCCACAACAGGCCAGCACCCAGTGCGGCCGCACCAGTCGCACTGCCCTAAAGCCGGCCCTGGCTGCACTTTGTGTGAAGTGTTTTCATTTTGAGCTTGAGGATCACTGAGGTGTGGCTACGTGTCATGGGATGCTCCAACTGCCGGTGTGATGGTTATGGATATGTGAGAGATGGAAGTGCAAATTATAATTGTAATACAGACTAACAAATCTAGGCAGCTTCTCAGCACTAGCCTGGCCAGAAGGGTAGCAGGATGTTTAGCGTGTGTATACCCAGAAAGAGGAGGAATCGGAGTAGACCTTGTGAAGCATATGGCAATCTGAGCCAGGTAGAGTGAGAGTTGAATCAGGAAAAGGAGCCCAAAAGGGCAGGAACTAAAGTTGGTGACATGAGAAGTAGGCATGCTCAAAACAAATATGCATCTCATATGAGGAAAGAAGTGTAAGAGCAATCAAGACTGACAACCAGAGTAGAAACTACACAGTCTTTATAAGGCCCACATTGCACCTACTCCTTTTGAGCAGGGGATCGCACTCCAAGCCCCTCTCCAGCTCTTGAGGGGTCTCTAAGACTGCCCAGCCCAAGTTGGGCAAGACCTAGTCAGGTCGTGGCTCAGACCCTAGCAAGTCTGCCACCCTGCACATGATGGTGATAGACAATGCATTTGGTTGTTTACAGCCCTGACCAAACAAAAGAAGTTCTGCCTGCCTCATGTTACCCTTTTGTCCTCATCACTCCATCCGTGCTTAATATTTTTGTAAAGGGACCCTTGCTTTTTCTAGTTTACATCAGGAGACATCCTCCTGACCTTCTAGAATTTCCTCCCAGGCAATTTCCTCATTCATGATTAGAAGTGAATGACATTTACGAGTGAAAAGAAGACAATGTGGCAAAAGGAGACCTACCCTATCTGCATTGTTTCCATTAGGAGAGCAGCACGCCTCAGATTTGGTCATTCTCATTTTGTTCAGTCTAAGCCCAGCTCTTCTTTGACTTGGGAGCCTTACAAAAACACATTTTATATCTGCCTCCACAAGTTAATTTTCCTTTAGATCTCCTCACCCTGATCCCTTCCAATTCTACAAGTAGTGAACCCCTTCATGATCCACCGAGTGCCACATCACTGATCATTGGAGGCAACCTCCCAATGGTTGGGCTGTCACAGGTTACAGACAAGGCTATACTAGAGGCCCCACCCCGTGGTATCAATTTTGTAACCTGCAGCTAGGGAAAGGGTTATTTTAAGGTAGAGGCATTGCCAGTGACGTCTTCTCCGCTATGGCAGAGGAGCGTCGGCCCACTGCTTTCAAGCAGTACTAGAAGCACAAGCATCATTTTATGTTTCCTTTGCGGGTGGGCGGGGCTTCTCTGTTAACAGGGCAGCGGAGGAGTGGTTTGCCCACTCCTAATTGCGCAATGACTGTTTGGTCAGTCCTCTCGGGCTGCACAAACCAGTCACGCACACTTTCTCACTTCTCCCTGCAGACTGCATTACAGCCTGTATGGAGAACATGCTAACCCCTCCAGCCCCACACGGCGCTCAGACCAATCACAAGCAGCGTTGTGATTGGCTTAGGGGAGGGAGACTGCCTTCCTGCTTCCTGAAGTCGGTACAGGAGTGTAGGAGCAGAGACGCGGGACCCGGCGGCAGCAAGGTAATTGATTTTTATTATTATTTTTTTTAATGTGTGCTCCTTACAATCGCGACCACCCCACCCGCAAGGCATGCTGGCCGCAAATGAGCACTGCAAGGGTGCCGCAGGTCCGAATGCAAGTAAGGAAAATGCTCTCCCTTTTCCCGCAGATAGGTAACAAGATACAAATCATTGTAATTTAGATGCACGATGTGCTTCACAGTCCTGGACCCCAGTGCTATTGCACCTGGTCTTCTAACAATAGCTATGTACTACATGCTAAACTGCTGCAGAATGTTAGTAGGCCAGAAATAACATTTAAAAATGTTGCATATAACGGCCATAGACTGCAGTATATTAAAAATATGTATTCCACGTGTGCAGCCTCAGAAGGGTTCTTGAACTGTTTTCCCACATTGAATAGCTACCCAAGTCCCACCCTCCTCTCTCTCTGCACCCAGTTTGACTCTTCCAATTTCTGTCAGCTGGGCTTCCTTCCATTTTCAACTTTGACTTTCAAAATTGAAGGATGGGCACGAGAAGAATCCAATTGACATCTTATCTGTTCACTTTTATTTTTCTCATGAGACTC
Source organism: Lissotriton vulgaris (assembly GCF_964263255.1). Lineage (NCBI taxonomy): Eukaryota > Metazoa > Chordata > Amphibia > Caudata > Salamandridae > Lissotriton > Lissotriton vulgaris. The sequence goes on along the minus strand of NW_028244463.1, from coordinate 395,353 downwards.
ATTAATTCCTAAAACATTAACCATTAAAAATGAATTAATTTAGACTTGCACAAATAATGGAATTTGTTCAGATTTTTAGACCCTCTATTAAGACACTGAAGTTTACCTCTTGATCTCCTTAACCAACAACATTTAGCGACTCAAGTCTTGTCACTCACCGTGAAACAATGTGAAGCACCTACCTGAAGAAGCGGATGAACACTGAATTCTTGTTGCTTGCCAACAGCTTAAAATAACAACAGATTATAGCCTGGCTTTTTTACTTGGATCTAACTTGCTTAAATCCCAGATAACTGAATGCAATATCCTTTGACCTCACATTCAAAGAACACATCAACAAGGTAAACAAGACAGCCAGGTGCCAACTGTCCTTCTTGAAGGAACTGAAACCCATCTTTGCATAAGATGCTTTCAAAATGACAGTGCAATTCCTGGTCCTCTCCCACCTTGAAGGAGGCAACAATCTGGCCAAAGCCTCCCAGACCTCCTCATGGCACACTGGAAGGTCTCCTATGCCCTGCAGTCCATCTCATCCAGGCTCTGAAGAAATTCACCCACATCACCCTAGTACTAAAGTGCCAACAATTACTTACCCTCCCCCCTCTTCGCCTGCATTATCTTCCTGACCAGCCTCATTATCTACAAGGCCACCTTAAATGACTTTCCGAGAAGCCTGGTTAAGGAGCAAAGCACATCTAGTGGACAACACTACAACAGGAGATAGGGCATAACCAGATTAGAAATGAAGGGATGCTGGAAATTAAAAAACATAAGACATGGCTTCTAGGATCTGGAACGAGATCCCCATTACCATGAGGATTGCTCTGACCTCCTTACAGTTCAGAAATAAAATGAAGACACATCTCAAGGATCATTACCACCTTACACCTTACACCCTAAAACACACACGTCACACGCCACTCTTAACAATTGTATCACCCACTGGGCTCTTGATGTTGTTCTCACTCTTTCGCTTCCCAGCTAATTTCTTGCAATACAAGTATCATTACATATGCGCGCATGCGTAAAAAGTTATGACTTCTAGCCTCAAAAGAATAAAGGATCAGCGGACAAACCCACTAATATTTGGAAAAAAATGGTCACGTGCAATTGGTAGTGTTACACATACTCTTCTGCTTTTATTTTTTCACTTCATGACACATCACTTGCTGGGCTTACCACAATGCACCTGTCTAAGAAGGAGGGCAGGGTGCGTAGTGAGTGGCTACAGGGGGCTGCTCAAATAGGGGGTTCTCTGCTGCAGGTGTGTGTGTGTGGGTGGGTGGTGGGTGTTGTAGATTGAATCATTATGGTCGGCAATGTAGTCCATACATTTGAAGTAAATATCCTCAAAAACCCCGATATTCTTCTCTCGCGCTCTTGGCTGCGGGTGAAACTTTCCATATCGTGTATTTTATATATATGGTACAGATCTCCTGCCATTTCTTTGGTTGTCCTTGGAGAACGTCCGCCCAATCGCGCCTAGAGGCCGGGGTTGGGGGAGCTGCTTGCGTAAAGGGCCCGCGGACCTTGTCGCGCGCTTCAGCATACTCTGTGGCGCGTGCACGTGACGCAGCCCGTTCCACACCTGTCAGAGCTCCTTCACTCTAATGTTCTGCAGACGCCCCTCTGCAGCCTCCCTCATTTTCCCCCCTTGAAATATCTTGCTGTGCTCGGGTGAGGCAAGCGAAACCCTGTGATATTTAAAGCTCGAGAAGAAGGTAGAAGGAAAGATACTTTAAAATGAGCATGTCGTCTCTTAATATTCTCCCCCATCACGTGCCCGTGAGTGCTGTCATTTGGGTAGCTGTATAAATTAGTAGCGTGTGGTGATAACGCCTTAATGCGAGGGCCCAGGTTACATTCTATAAAGGCGAATAATGCGGCTCAAAATCGCTGCCTTCCAGGATTTCGCAGGGATCTCTTTATTGCTTTTCAGATTGATGTCATTTTCTGTTTTGTTGCATATTCTCTTCACCTGCCACTCTCCGCTGCTTGAATGTTATTAAGCGCGCGGAGGATGCATGATGGATGGGCAATCAGCGCAGCCTCGGCCTGGGAAGCTCGGTGGGCGCGAGGAGGGGGCTTTGGGGATATGTTGGGTGAGGAGAAGCCGTGGAGGGTGGAGAGAGGTCTGGGGAGGAGAAGGCAGGATAGAACAGTAGAGATATGGCGACGCAGTACCTGAAGCGCTGTGTGATGGCGTGCCCTGGTATATATTTGTTGGTTGATGCTTGTTTCCGGCCCAGGGAGGACCTGGCTTGTTCGGGCTGGACTGTTCCCATGAGGAGCAGGGTCAAGACTGATTTGCATGTGGCCAGGTCTAAACTGTGGAGGCATAGTGAGCAAAAGAATGATGGATTTAACTTAGATTTCTTGACTGTGGGTGAATGTTTTGATTTGTTCTGCATTCCATCCATCAATTGTATGTCTTTTGCTTGTTTGTATATTTGTTACAGACCTCTTCCGGGATGTCTCTTGGGTATGGCTTCCACTTGGAGCCGCAGTGTAATAGTGCAGTGTAAAAAAGGCATTTCATTTTGTTTCAGTGTACTAGATGTACCTTACATAGCTTGAATTGCTAAGCCGAGTTTAGGGTGCGTGTCCTGACTGGTCTGTGACCAGCAAACACATGACGTCACTGTCAAGGTAGACATTCCAAAGCATTACGGAAAAACTTCTATTCCGAGCAATTTTCTGGCGTGGTAGTTTCTTGGTCGTTGCTGAACCTTTTTCCTTTCTGAGCACCTCTACTTTTTTTATTACTACTTACCAATGTCTTCTTCTCCACAACCCATCTTCCTCCCACTTCTCACCTTAGTCACCACTCATTTAGCATTTCCTGTTCTTCTGTCCCCCATCTTTTTGCAAGATTTCCAGATTTAACTGATTGTTTTAATGGGGTTTCCAGGCAAGCATTACTAACTGTAAGTAATATACATTGAAGTTTTAGGGAATCACCAGAGATTTAGACATAATAGAGTCTTTTGTTAAATGGCTGGTCACATGCATGTCGGTGTACTGTGAATCTAGTAATTTGCTTCCTCATCTGCCTCGTCCGAGAAATAAAATACAGTGCGTTCACCTGTTGAAACTGGTCACACTGGAAGACACAGGAGCCTTCCAAGCTAGGAGCAGGGTATTGGCCTGTACCCCGGCCCCATTTCTTTCTTGTCTCAATAAGTAATGCAACAGCAATCTAATGCACCCCAGCCACACACCTGTACTCAGGCAAGCTATTGTCATAACCTTCGAAAAAAATACCTTTTGTCAGAAGGCTCACCCCCAGAATAGGGGACAGCCAACGTTCTGGAGGGCGAGGCCGCTGTGTGCAAGACGGCATGCCAGGAGACATTATCCTCTATGATCTGACCCACCAGCTTGATTGACTGCTGGAGGCTGCGGGAGCGTGGTCAGCAGCCACCTTTAAAGTAGACAGCGAGGGTTCAATCTCTTTGTCCTGCCGTCCACCGGCCTCTTGCTGCTGTCACCCTGCAGCCTCAGTATGCAGGGGATTTCTTTTGTTTTGATTGTCCAGGGTATACACTGATGCAGTCATGGCTAATTTTGATCCTAATTTGATTGAGGTAATACGTTTAATGATCTTTGCTGTTTGTAATATTTGGGAGGGGTGAATTTGTTGTTGCCCCAGTATTGGAACTTTCATAGATTCCCATGCTTTTGTATCATTCCCCGTCGTCGGAATGGGAGTCTCGGTAATAAAAAATACCATAGTAGTAGGTATAAAAGAGAAAGGAAAGGCCTAGGCCTCATTCCCTTTTGTAGCATATCAGCCTCTTTTTGTAAAAGAGACCAAATTTTAGGCATCAGCCAATCAGAAGAGCCTCACACCTGGAACCTTCCTGAAGGAACCTCAGAGCCTCAGATTTTCTACCGCACGTTGTTTCTAGGGAGTCTCCATTGAGCTCTGCAACTCTTTCAAGTAGATTTCTACAGTTTTTTCTTCAGGATTTCTTCAGTTTACTTCAGAAATCTCTCCTTTTCATCAGGATGTCTGAAGTTGAGAAAAAGAAAGCCCTTTTCAAGCCCTGTTCCACCTGTGGAAAGAAAAGGCTGTTTGTGGAGGACAAACACAAAGATTGCATTTACTGCCTTTATCCGGATCACAAGGCAGAGGACTGCAAAATTTGCCACACTCTCTCCACCAAGACCTTGAGAGATCGTGCTGGAAGACTGCTTACATGGCTACAGAGGCAGAAGGAGAGGAAACATGGAGTTTCCAGTGATGAGGAAGAATCGTCTTCATTTGCTTTCAAAAGGTCAGTGAAAAGGGGCAGAGGTTCCCCATCTTCCTCTGTTGGGCGCCCCTCAAAGGCTTCTAAAAAGACCCCCAGAGAGTCTGATAGCCGGGGTTCAGGAAGTTCCCCCCACCACAGTGGGAAGGATAAGACAGAACTGGTTTCGCCTCCTAAGGGTGAGAAGACAGACCCAGCCTTCAAAAAACCCTCCTCACATTCTTCAGAGAGGAGTTCTAAGTCCTCTATGACGAAGACATCGTCAACGGTGGGTCCGTCGACGAAGAAAATGAAGCCCAAAATCCAATTGGTCCCGTCGACGGGCTCGTCGGCGGGAGAATCGTCGACGAAAGCGTCGTCGTCGTCGAAGAAGGTATCGTCGACGGCAGTGTCGACGGGGGGGTGTGCCGACGACATCGTCGACGAAGACGTCGTCGACGGCTTCAATAACATCGTCGACGAGGAAACCATCATCGTCGACGGCAGTGACGACGATGGCGTCGACGACGGTATCGACGACGGTGGTGTCGTCGAGGAGTGCATCGACGACAATATCTACAACGTCGGCGGGCTCGTCGACGGTGGTGTCGACGACGACATCTGTAATTCCAATATCGTCGACGAGGATATCTCCGGCGTCGACGGAACCATCGACGATAGTGGCTACGGAGAGACGAGTGACGGTTTCTTTAACGAGAATCACTCCTGAGATGACATCCCCGAGAAGGGTGACCCCTTTACCGCCAACTTTGTTGTTGGACCAGGGAGAATCTGAGTAAGATGGACAGGATGCTTATGACTATGCCAATAGCCCGTCTCAGCTACTAATCAAGAGTCAAGAGACAGATTCAGAAGGGGCATATGACCAAGGGGAAGGAGAATATCATCAAATGGCGCACTCTAAGGGCTATGAGCCACAAGACATGATTTCGGTTCCTACAACATTCCTGCATGACCTCCACAAGATGCTGCAGGACTATAAGTGAAAAGCAGAAAGACCAACACCACGTAGGTCTGCTCCTTCGACACCAGTGAGGAACCCCTCATCTGTAGTCCCTCCGGTACTTCCGATACAGTCGCCACCTCAACCTCAGCGGCCGGTGCCTCAGGCTCCGTCAGAGCCAGCCGATGACCCGGATGGGGATGATGATGATGAATCATCCAATGGTAACCAAGAGTTGGATCATGATGGGGATGAATATGATGACTACATCATCCCAGACCAAGCTTCGCCTCATCAAGACTTGGTAGATTCACCTCCTGCTGACATCGGCAGTTTTCACCAGCTGATGGAACGTGCAGCTGGGAGATTTAAACTGGTAATGCCTGTTCAAACAACGGACTGTTTCTTATATGATTTCAAAGAAACACACCGCAAGACAACAAGGTCGATTCCAATTGTGGATCATTTGTGGGAGGAAGGTTTGAAAGCTATGAAAAACCCAGCGACGGTGGTCCCTGTGCTACCGCGTCTGGATAAAAAGTATACAGCACCAGATGATGGACCTGCAGCGCTAACAGGCCATCCAAAACCTGACTCTGTCATCTCACAGGCAGCACAGAGGAAGTCGCGGAACCCCTCTGCTCCCTTAACGGCCCCTCCTGACAAGGATGGACGACGACTTGATAACACGGGCAAGCGGTTTTCATCGATGGCTAGCCTGCTAATACGTGCCGCCAATGCTTTGGCGATATTAGGACGATATAATCGCCAATTATGGTGTGATATAGCTCCATATCTGGAACAGCTTCCACCGGAGTCAGTGGCGGAAGCAAAGAAGACTTTACAAGAGGGTGAGGCGGTCTCTATGGAAATTATAGACTGTGCCATGGACATTGCCACGATGTCCTTTCGGGCGTTGGCAGGAGCGGCAGTGTTTAGACGCCAAGGGTGGCTGAAGGCGACATGGTTTAGACCGGAAATTCAGAACAAGGTCCTTGATCTGCCCTTCGATGGCGAGGCCCTATTCGGGAAATTAATAGATGATACTCTTCAAGAGATCAAAAAGGACACAGAAACAGCCAGGTCGCTAGGTACCCTCCAGTATCGCAAATCTCCCTTCAGAGGTTCGAGAGGCAGAGGAGGTGGTTATAGAGGTTCGTACCAACAACAGCAGCAACGCTATTTTTCAAACAGCTCAGGATACCAGCAAAACCGCCAGTCATACCAGCAAAGACAGGGCCAATCTTCGGGTTACTCAAGGCCTTACAACAAGGGCAAGCAGGCTGCCCGTGGACGGGACACGTCCAAGCACCAATAGCGGCCTCCTGGCTCTGCCTACTGTTCCCTCCTCCAAGAAATCATCAGTTGGAGGCAGGGTGTCAAAATTCCTTCAAAATTGGTCCAAAATAACATCGGACCGTTGGGTGATCAACATCATAAAGCGAGGACATACTTTGGAATTTATGGAAGTCCCTCCACCCAGGCCCCCGGCAGCCATTCCATCGAAACATCTGCGTCTCCTAAGGCTCGAGGTACAACAAATGCTCCGCAAAGGGGCGATAGAGCCGGTCCCTTCCAGACAACAGGGCCAAGGTTTCTATTCCAAGTTCTTCCTGGTGAGAAAGACGCTGGAAAAATTGCGCCCCATCTTGGACCTCCGGGAGCTAAATACCTATCTCGTCTCCCTATCCTTCCGGATGGTATCCCTACAGGACATATTGAAGATGATCAGCCCGGGGGATTTCATGGCCACGCTCGATCTGGAGGACGCGTACTTCCATGTCCCGATTCACCCAGCACACAGAAGGTTCCTACGCTTCACAGTAGCCAAGAGCCATTTTCAGTTCAGAGTTCTGCCGTTCGGTCTTCGCTCTGCCCCAAGGATTTTCACGAAGGTGCTGGCACCGGTGGCAGCATTTCTGCGAAAGAACGTCTTCCCTTATCTGGACGATTGGTTACTGAAGGCCCCGTCCAGAAGGTTAGCGCAGGACGCTGTGCAGGCTTGCGCCAATCTGTTCCAGAATCTGGGGCTCACTTTGAACAGAAAAAAATCCACGCTGATGCCTTCAAGAAGAGCACGGTTCCTATGAGCAGTGTTAGATTCAAGGCTCTCGAGGGCGTTTCCTACTCAAGAGAGGATAGAGAAACTACAACGGTTGGCACGAAACCTTCGGGGAAAAAGGTGTCTTTCTGTACGCAGCTACAAGTCGCTGCTAGGGGTGATGTCATCATGTATTCCCTTGATTCCACACTGCAGACTGCGGATGCGTCCCCTGCAGGAACAACTGGACCTCCAATGGAAACAAGTGCACGGATCGTTCGAGGACAAGGTGGTTGTCACTCGGGAGATGAAAGAGGCAGTGATTTGGTAGTCACATCAAGACAATTTGTGCCAAGGTCTATCCTTTGCAAGCGTACCATCGCCTCAAATACTAATGACGGATGCGTCATTGGAGGGATGGGGAGCAGTGATGCAGGATCTGCAGGTCAGCGGCCATTGGTCTCCTCGCGAGCAAAAACTGCATATCAATCTGTTGGAGCTGAGAGCGATCAGGCTAGCTCTTCAAGCCTTTCTTCCGCGACTCCAGGGTTCACAAGTGCTCATCAGGACGGACAACACCACAGCTATGCATTATGTGAACAAAGAAGGAGGAACGAGATCACTCCTCTTGTCGCGAGAAGCTCAACAGATATGGGAATGGTCAATTCTTCAGAGAATTTCACTAAAGGCGGAGCACTTGCCAGGAGTGCTGAACGAAGGCGCCGACAGACTGAGCAGGTTATCCTCAGTCAGTCACGAGTGGGAACTAAAACAGCAGGTTCTGGATCTACTATTTCAGACATGGGGCACACCGGAGGTGGACCTATTTGCAACGCCAACCAACAAGAAATGCCGGTCATACGCCAGCAGGTTCCACCATCAAGGCTCATTGGGCAATGCCTTGTCGATAGCCTGGACGGGGAGGTTTCTTTATGCGTTTCCACCAATTCCCCTGATTCCACGCCTCATCAGGAAGATGAAGATGGAACCATGCAAAATAATCCTAATAGCCCCAGCATGGCCGAGACAATTTTGGTACACAGAACTACATCTGCTGTCGCTAGTTCCTCCATTGCTGCTGGAGGAGGTTCCGGATCTTCTGACAATGTCCGGAGGACAGGTTTGGCATCCAGACCCAAAATCATTACACCTGACTGCATGGCTCCTGACCAGCGAGAATTCATGAATGTCCCTCTTTCCAAGGAGATCAAGGACATCCTTTCCCAGGCAAGAGCACCTTCAACAAGCAAGACATACAGATTAAAATGGAAAAGGTTTTGTATTTGGTGTAAAAAGGAAAAGGTTGATCCTTTTACTTCGAAACCTCATCAACTCCTGCCTTATCTACTCTCGCTAGCAAAGTCTAATCTGACCCATTCTACGATCAAGGTCCATTTGGCGGCAATTTCAAGATTCATTCCTAAAGTACCTACAGACTTTCACTTAAATGAACCAGTAATTCTAAAGACATTTTTTCCAAACCCAGTCACTCCAGCGGAGAAGTCATTGCACAATCTGGATTTACAACAATGTCTAAAATTCTACTTAGACCGTACCAAGGAATTTAGAAAGACTTCGCAATTGTTCATTGCCTTTGGTAGTCCAAGCAAAGGTCTCCCTCTGTCCAAACAGGGGATCTCAAGATGGATTTTGAGTGCTATTCTGTATTGCCAAAACCTCTGGTGGGCAGGATCCGTGCTCACTCAACAAGATCAGTGGCATCCTCAACAGCCCTCTTTGCGGGGGTACATATAAAGGACATTTGCAGGGCTGCTACCTGGAGCAGCGTGCACACTTTCACTAAGCATTACTGCTTAGAGTCATTGCAGCAGGATGAGGCGGCGGTGGGCCAGGCTGTCTTGAGGAACCTCTTCAAGTGATTGGTGAGCTTTCCTTTCTATCCCACCTTCCATTGGTAACACATTTTGTGATTTCATTTTTAATGTTATAAGGTACTTATTTACAAAATGTGTTTATGATGGTTTACTGCTTGCTATTCTGATACAAAAGCATGGGAATCTATGAAAGTTCCAATACTGGGGCAAGAAAACAAGTTTCTTACCTGTAACTTTGGTTCCCCAGTATTGGTAACTTTCATAGATTCCCATGCGCCCACCCACCACCCCGGGGAAAGCTCAGCCTTCAGCAAGTATGGTGTCTAGCACACAACGGCTACGAAAATCTGAGGCTCTGAGGTTCCTTCAGGAAGGTTCCAGGGGTGAGGCTCTTCTGATTGGCTGATGCCTAAAATGTGGTCTCTTTTACAAAAAGAGGCTGATATGCTACAAAAGGGAATGAAGGGGTCCCAGTGTGGACAAGGAACATTTTTCACAATTCAATGAATTAATCAAAAACAATTATTTGATCCGCAGAGTTTTATTCACTGAGGGATCCAGTGTAATGAATACACGTAGCAAACAATCAACTGTATTGAAGGTCATACAGTGCCCCGGGAGGGAGGAGGGTAGTGATAGTGGTGAGGATAAGGGAGTGGTAGGATTATGTGACAGTAAAAATCAAACAGTAGAAAAAACCTTTTATGCTATAATTTATATAGCAGCAACGGCCATAAAGAATGGCGACGATATTTTTAGAAAGGCATACATCACAAGGTACAATACATATACACAATATTGGCGTGAGGTTGCCGCAAATAGAACAACAGTCGACGTTTCGACCCTCTTATTAGTGCAGGAAATGTTATCCTTGCTGCGGGGTCTTCATCAGGACCAAGGGGTTGAGGCAGGTAACCTAATGAAAATGAGTATAATAAACTAAAGTTAGAGGGGTACGATTCCAGCCTCTTAAATTTATCACAGCGGTAGTTTAAGCATTAGTCTAATTAGAGGTATTAGCTAGATGATTTCTAAAAATGGGATTGTAAGACAGTACACATCATAGATTAAAAGTACCGTGGTATAAACATGTCCATAGCATTGAACATGGTCTAAACATAATTAGGAGGGAGGGCCCGAGTGCCCGGGTCGGAGAACCGGCACATGTGTAGGCAACAAGGCCACTCACAAGTAAGGCATGTATTAATTGAATTAACTGAAATAGATTGAACATAAACTAGAGTTCGGTCCCAGAGTTCGTAGGAGAGCCTGAAATATAGTGAATGAGACTATCACAAGCTATTCTGATACATATTGACATCACAATGAATTAAAATTGGGAGGAAGACATACCACAGGGTAAGAAGTCCTCCATGTGGTCAATGATTAATTAAGGCAACGTCAATGGTAGAGCTGCACCTAAAAATAATGATCATACACTAATTACAAGTCTATACAGAGGAGGGCAGTCGAAGAAAATCAAAGCATTATCCGTTTGGATTCAAAATAATAATGCTTACCGATCGCTACATCAAGCACTCACTCGGTGCTGGACACATTAAGGCATCGTGGGAAGTTAATCCAATGTTCGTCTGATGAGTCAAAACAATGGGACCATGAGTGAGCAATTTAATATTAAAAGATTAAGACAGGTGGCGGAACATGAGGGGAGTCATACTCACTAAGTTAGATTTAATCAGGGAGCTCCGTACGAGGGCAAACGATGTGTGCTCCGTTTCCTGGTTTAGTGAAATAACCATGGTAACGGGTCACGTGGTGATCGAGTGAGCCATGGAGCGTAAAGAAAGACTACCGGTGGAGTAACGAAGTTAGCCCCGTCATTAGTATTAATGAAACTGAAGGGGCAAGGCAGTTGGGAAGTATTACAGAACAGGTTAGCATGTCATAAGTCAGAGACACTACAGTGAGAGAATTATCAATTGCGAGGGTGAATTAGGATCATCGAATCAAAGGAACATTGTGATCTCGGTGTCATCTCAAAAAATTAGTATCCGCAGGGCGTACCTCTCGAACATGAGGGTAAAGCCCGTGGCGCAGCCAATCAGCACATTAATTCACAGACTGTATGATATTTACTAATGCAATTGTAGCGTACCTCTCGAACATGAGGGTAAGGCCACCTTGCTGAAACTCAGAAATATTTGGAAAAAATGCACATGGATTTGACTGGGAAAGGGAACATATTATAAATAGGACCCTACTCAGAATGGTCAAAAAGGGGGATCAAGTATGTTGAAAGATCAGGAATTGGAGCATAATTGAGCGGAGATGAACCCCATCATGGAAGTGTAGCCAATTGGGAAAATGAACTGTCATGTTCATTGAGGCCAGTTTCTTACTGAACCCAGGTCCCAGTGACTACATTTGGGTAACCCACTCATTTATAACAAAACGGAATGAGCCCTAGGCCTTTCCTTTCTCTTTTGTACCTAATACTATGGTATTTTTTATTACCGAAACTCCCATTCCGACGATGGGGAATGATACAAAAGCATGGGAATCTATGAAAGTTACCAATACTGGGGAACCAAAGTTACAGGTAAGTAACTTGTTTTCTTAGCGGGGACACTCCTGAGAGCCTTGGCATCTTACAAGGAGTAAGGCATATAGAATATCAGTTTCACGTTGACCTCAAAAGGGACTTTTGCAGCATTTAAAAAAACTTGCACTTTTACTTCAGGTGGAGTCAATTCCATTATGCGGCCCTTCCCAGCCTTCCATGCCTGCACTTTGTTGTTATGGTCGTTGGTACTTTAGGGTAGTGGAGGATGAATCCGTACCAGGGGACCAACTTATGGACCGATTGACTAGACCATCTCACTTCGATAGGTACTGGGAGGTACCCTAGGTAGGTTGCTCTGAGATGATGGGCCTCTAGCATAAGTGACTAGAATTTGGGTTTGCATAAGAGTAGACATGATGCAGTAGATTTGGAGCTCAAGTGGGGCGTATTTTACTGCACAGTAAAACAAATTCTAGAAGAGAACTATCTGGGAATGTTATTCCAGTCGTTTTATAATTTTCCAAAGTGTACCTCAGTCAAAATTTTCCAACAAAGTGCAAGTGTTCTGCACAAAAACCTATTAATCCTCAGCGCATCCCTTTCCTGGATGGTCTTGAGACACTGAAAACCATTAACCCCTTCCATGCTCATGACGGAACGGTTCCGTCATGAGCGTCGGTTGGCCTGTGCTTATGACGGAACCGTTCCGTCATGGTACTATTGGTTCTTTAGAACCTTCAGCACCGCAGTGGAATTCGCGCAGCACTGAAGGGGTTAAACTCAACCAAAACCTGGCCACCATCCCCACGGACCATTATATTTAAGGTGTGGAAGAGGGTGTCAGTGCCATGGACAACCACTGTTAGAAGATGGATGTCTTGCTTGTCCATGTCTTAACCATTCCCATGCTCATGACGAGCTGTGCTCGTCAGGAGCCAAGGCACTCCGGTGCTGATGACGAGCTCAGCTCGTCATGGCCCGTGGAACGCTCAGGTGTGGGGAGAATTCCCCTGCTGTGCTGAGCGTTCCATGGGAGCCGGTGCACCTGTGACGAGCTCAGCTCGTTATGAGCACAGGAGCACTGCAGCTCATGATGAGCTGAGCTCGTGAGGCACGGCGCTCCTACGCTCAGGACGAGCTGAGCTAATTCAACTACGATCCCTTCACACAGGCACAATCCATGTTATTAAGTAGACCTACATACTGTGCATGCCACAGGTAACAGGGTATATCTGCTAAAATGGGGCTGTCAGGGCTCACATCTGTGCATCTCCAAAGCCAGTTAAGAGTCACACAGAACAGCAGGGGCAGGGGCCCCAGTGCAAAGTTCAAGCTGTGCTTATAGTCCTATCAAGAAGCTAGGAGAGTGCTTGTGGTGGGTGTTTGCCTTAATCCTAGCCCTACTGCTCTGTCTGACATATTGTTTCAGATATCAAAGTCAGAATTCTTGCCCTGCTGCTGGTTTGGAGCCTCTGAGTAGTTAGCAAAGGAAGTAAGGCAAATAAAGAAAAAACCAATGTTGCCTCTCTGTGCATTTGCCTGTGCTTGTTTAGGAGTGGCGGAGCGCGAATGAAATTGAGTGTGTGTTAGTGTGTTTGACTTTCAATGAAAGTGAATAAGAATCAGTGAGAATGTTTATGAATATGTGAAAGCGGGTGCAAAAGAGGGAGTGAGGGGGAGAATTTAGGAGAGTAGCAGTGAGGGACTTCACTATAAATGATGCACCAGGTTCAGCTGCACCAGGGCCCAGATACACGAAAGACTTACTGAATCCGGTTTATTAAGGCACAGCACCTCTGCACCAGAAGTTCAAATCAGAACCAAATGTCCATCAGAAGTTGTGAGTGAGAGTGAAAGGGTGAGTGAAGGGCTTTAAGTGGGCCGGGTCTCACTGGGTCTGAGCACCAGCAGTTTTTTAAAGGGGGCCTCGAAATGGGTCTCTATCGGGTTCTGTTTTGGGCCCTGCCACAGACTGTCTGGTTTTGTCAGGACTGCAGTGACAGCAGGCACATCGATTCGCACTGCTCACTTCTCTCTAGTTGAGAAGGCACAGCTTGACGTCATGCCAGGTGAGCGTTGTAGGGGAAGGGAAATCCTTTAAAGAGAGTCATTTTCACTCTGGATTTCCCTTCTCTTTTTTAAACTCAGGAGCAGCAACATATTCGTGGCGTCACCAGGGCTTTAAGGGGAAGAATTTTCAATATTATATACAAGCCATAGTTGTTGCTTATTTATCTTATGCAACTAACAACTATTGACAAAGCCAATAGTCCTGCCTTGTTGTAGGTATGCAGTTACTCGTATCACATAACTGGATGCAGTGACAGAAACAGCAAAATACAAGTCGGACGGCACCTTATGATAAGTACAGATTATTAGCTTACATGTTTTTAAGCCACGCCCTTAATTACATTGACCACGCCCCTTTGAGAGGCCCCCAGTTTTTCCTTCCCACTTAAAGCCTTGAGTGAGTGTAAGTGAGTCGGTAACATTGAGAAGCAGTGAATGTGAATATGGTTGTGCGTGAGTGACAGTGAGGGTGAGTGAGAATGTGTAAGTAAGACAGTGAGTTAGAGCGAGAGAGAGTATGAGTGAATAAGATTGTTGGTGAGTAAGAGTGTATTTGTTTGTGAGTTTTACGCCTGTGAGACACTGGCCATGGCATCTTCAATACAACTCTTGGCTTGTGTAGCATGCTGCTCCTGGCATATTGGGGGTAAATCTTGACATATGTGAGGGCACCCAAGGCAAAATGCAGGGCCTTGATGTATTGGAAGTAATTTTTGGCATACATAGATGCCTATGCCAAAATGCTGGTGACGGAATACTGGAGAATATTCTTGGTCTTATAGAGAGCAACAATGACATTTAGTAATGTGAGTTAGGGTTGGGAAAGCCGACCATGATAAAATAACTGCTCTGAAATACAGCACATAAGTTTTGACATATGGGTCAGCCATAGTAGCTGGGCTGTGCCAATGGCAAAATTCTGGTACGGTATAGTTTATGGAATTTTTACCCTAGTGGGATGCCCATGACAAAATAGTGGCATTGGCATGGCACTCTTGAGGTAATTCTTTAACGTATTGGATGCACCTCAGGCACATTTTGAAAGAAAGGAGTAAACTTGTAGTAAGTATTATGCCCCACCACTTTCAAAGGTCACCAGCCAACCCTGCAGACCATTGGGTAAATTACAGTAAATTATCAGTGCCATTTTGCAGTTATCAAACTTACAACCACACAAATGAATCAGATAAAACCAGCCACAAATGTAGCTCTTACGTTACTTCATCTCCAAAAAAGTAAGGGCTGATGTGGTAACGCTGTCTTGAGGGTCTTACATCAAGACAAAAAACATGGCAAGGAGGTCTTATTGACAAGCTCTAATGCCTCCAAGTCAAACCGGTTTCTCCTGCGGCAAGAAAATGCGTTTCAGTTGTCTGCTGAGTCCCCACAGCATTTCAATCATGTATGTTTCGTTGAGTTATTAGTGCCCACCGTTTTCCAGCAAAACCCTGAGTATTGATCGCCCAGTAATCCCAATGAGGCTGGTAACATTAGTTACAAGTTACATCACTTTTACTGGCGATGTAAAAATACCACGGCTCGAAGGTTTTCACCTAGACATTAAACCCACTCAAAACTGGTGAAATATCTGGGTGACAAAATCGCCTCCTAAAGCGACATGAAATGTGGAAATTGATGCAAAGCCAAATATTTACTCTTGTTATTTTTCATTCCAGTTGCTAAACTGGGAATGGCCAGATAGTGGTGTGGAAATACAGTGCAGTGTGAGACCATGTGCAATATTTTGCCATGTCGTGTTACCAGGCCACTCAAAACGTGGGCCCAATTGTTGACTAGTATTGCATATTATAGAAAACTGCCCTTACAGTTTGTGTTGGGGAACTGTCAACCTTTTATAAAAACAGTTAATTTGCAACACACTTAAGACAAATCAGAGAGAAACTCGGGGCTGCCAAGGTAGATACATTCAAAGGTATTAACAGTAAATTCAGCTATCACAATTAGATTTTTTTTTTAATCTGTAGCTGACTACGATGCAAGTGCCCTGCTTCCAGTGGGCTGTGGATTGGAATAGAACTCAACTCCTGACTCACTTAGTGTTCTTTCTGATCACTCCTCTGCTATGCTACATAAGGCAATCACACATGATTTTTGACCTTTGTGTTTCAGAAGGCCCACCTCAAGTCTTTTGAATACACAGTTCTTTACAAATGCGTACCTGTGCATTTACTTTTTGATGAGGTGCTAGACTGCGCCCGCTGGGATGCTGTTCTCTCTTTATGTAGGAGTTGTTTTCTGGTGCCTTGGGAGTGAACAATAAACACCTAAATTACCATGACAGAAGTATCAAAGTGGCTAAGCATAAACAGTATGGATTATTTTCTGCTGTCAGCCTATGATGACCAGTGAATTCAAGAAGTGGTTGCTCTTTGTGTGAGTTAATGACTACTTGGATGTCGAATGAGAAGTTGGCAACTAAACAGTGAGTGGCTCCGATATGAGGGTGTTGCAGAAACATTTCATTTTGACACGGTAGGCATGGTTCTTAAAGCGCGAGCAAGCTGATTAGTTTATATTTAGCAGTGACAGTCACCCAGGCTAAAATCAGGTATGATGGCACCCACTGCCTTTGCTTGTTTGGAATATCTTACTGCCCCCCAAAAAGCGATGAAACTACATTCAAGGGTATCGCTCTCCATTTCCTATTTTCTCTTATCCGCCTTTCATCAAATCCACTCTATGCCTCCTTCCAGTCTTACACTGTTTCGTTCTCTCGCTTCCCTGATGCACTCTTTTTTTCTGGTTTCCCCACACTCCCATTTCTTTTCCTTTCCAGTGTTTGCTGTTATTCACCTTCTATATTGTGATACATGAAGAGCATTTCTCTGCGCTTCGTCGTCCTTTGTTCGTTAATGCCTCAACACTCTTCTGCATGACTGACTTCCATCGCTGATTGGTAATGGACCATTTGCTAGTACTTGAGGTAGGGCTTTGTAAATTTGTTGACAACTGGAGATGATATTGCCTCTAAATAAGACTCTTATTTCTTTTGTCCCCTCTGCCTTCCCCTCTCCCCACCGCTTTTTAGGTCACTTATAATCAGTAGTCACAGAGCGCCGGCATCATTAGTGGCCTAGCCATTCTGTCTGGGCTTCAGAAATCATCATTTAGAAAAAAAATGACATGGTTCCCTTCCCATGAGGTCTCATGAGTGATGAATGTATTCCAGCCAGCCCTGCTTACCCTATTTCCATATTTCTTTCACCAAATACTCTAGCGTGGGTGCAAGCAATTTGTTTCAGTGCTGTATTTCTGTTGTGTCTGCAAGGGTTAATGAAGACTGTGTGGCTTTTCTGTTATTTGCATTTAGTGTAATTATCACTGTATGGATAGTATGCTCTGAGAAACTAATGAGCTTTCGTGCAAACGTCTCAGACTAAAGATAACAGTGTTGGGGGAAGGGCAGCCCTTCTCGGGGGCAAACATCACCCGAAGGAGCAGCTTTATTTAAATAAATGCAGATGCTCGGTTAATAATTTTCTCTTGTGCTGGCTGGCGCACATTCCAGGTTCAATGTGCTGTGAACAGCTTGTTAAAAAAATGTGTTCAAGAATGAGGTCCAGCCATTACACAGACTTCCTTCCCACCTGTTGCCTGAAGGCACCTTAGGTTGAGTCAGGTTAATAGACCACAATATGTCACACTCTTCTTTTTAGGGATAGCTTCCGACATGTAAATGTGTAATATAAATACAAACCTTCTTTCCTCTTCTATCCTTCTGCTTTCCTTCCGAATCCAAATAAGTGACTAACATATCCACCACTTCAAATATACTTGCATGTTTCACTATACTAATTCAACACTAATCCTCTATGGGTCCTGGAGTAGCATGCTACTCGCCGAAAAAGCGCTTTGACGCCTCGTCACGGGTAGTAGGCGCTATATAAATGCAATTACAATACAATTACAATATAGTAATTGAATTCTTAGGAAACCTTATATTTGTAGGTGTCCCCAGGAGCTTGTGTGCATCTCGGTTGCTGTGACAACTGTATCAGCTTGTAGAGTAGAATGCCTAGTCCTCACATGATTTTAGTCCTCGAGTTGTAAGTGGCACCCTTCCCTTTTAAGGGCTTACTTGGCATTGCAGTTAATAAAGAATCCCACTGGAGATATCTTCGACTTGGGAGGCACCAGCCATTTTGAAATCTTCCCACTGTAGGCAAAGCATAACTCGGATGTCTCTTCCGCGGTGATGAGGTGCAATTAGCATATACTGGGGAAAAAAGCAACATAATTCATGTAGCTAAGAAATAAAATGAATGGTGTCCCGAGTAAAACTATTCAAAAGTGACTATTGATTCAGCTGAAGCCATTGACGCAAAAAATACTAAGTCAAACATATCAAATCACTCAACCCGTAATAAAGTTGTAAGCTGCAGTATGGAATTTGCAAATAGTCAAATGTAGTCTATGTGGAGTGCTGTTTCCTTCCAAAAGCGTAAAATGTTGGCCGAGGTGTCGTCAATTCTGCATTCAAAGTAACTTGAGTGCCTTGGTGGGAAGGGCAATGCCAAGCATGGCAACTTCCAAACCACAGTGGTAGCTCCAGCCCGGACTACCCCATTTAACACCCTTGGAACAAAGGCAGTGGTAAGCGTAGCAATTTCCACTCCAGGGTTGGGGGCAGCAGCGGCCCCGAAATGCAGTAATCAAGGTTGTTGCTTGCCAAGAGAGCTCATTACCCAGGACTCTGAGATTGGTGGTAGAACCATCAGAAGGCAATTGCAAAGCTTTTTGTTTCAAACACTGCAACTTGGGCAGCCTGCGCACCTTGCCTGTAAAGACATGTCTGTCATGATCTCCTGAATGACATCGGGCATTTAAATGACATAACTGCTGGTCGGAATCAAGTGTCTTCCGTCACTGTCCGGATGGATGATTGCACGCTATATTGCTATTGACTCCAGTGGTTTGCCCATCATCTATTTCTATGTTTCTGTGATGATTCTGCATCACCTGGCACTTTTTCTTCCACTGCCGACATGCAAATGTGCTAGAAGAATTGGGTTGGACTGCCAGACCGGCCTGATGCATACAACCACTTTTCACTTAAGACCCATCAAGATGCAGCTCGTAATCAACGGAAGTGACTTGTGCAGTATCAATACGCGACAGGGAGTGACATATTATGGTATGTATGAAATGGATACACTTAGCAGGACTGGCAAGGTTAAGGGCTACGCATGTTGAGAAGCTGAACAAGTTGCGCATATTTGTGAGGGCTTGGGTAGTGATGTGGTGGGGGTGATCCTTATGGGGCCTCTAAGACTGTGACATAAAGTGCCTGGGGGTATAAGCATCTTGATCATGCAACAGAAGCACTAAGTATTACTTAGTGCTAACCAGAATAATCAAAACCATATAAGTCACTCTTGACATTCTGCAGATCCGTAGCTTGGACTTGGGTGGTTAGAGGTGAACGGAGCAGGTGGTTGAGTGAGTTGTCTGGGGCCTGAAGGATGGATCGCTGTGTGTGCTTGGCCTTGGAGTTAGGAAGATGGTTTAGAGGGGTGAGGGGGATTGATTTATGGGGAGTTATTGTGGTCATGCCTGTCCCTGTCAGCTGAGTTAGGGTGGTTAGTTTCTATCCCATCCGTCTGTCATTTTCAGTGTCTGTTCTAACTGGCTCGTAGGTCCTCGGAAGGCAGTGGATTCTGCACATGGGTAGAGGAAGAACTTTGTGCCTGGTCTGACGTTTGGGACTTGGATTTGGAATGGGTCCTTTCAACCTTCTTTTGGCCTCCGTATTGGTCTCTGGTTTCAAGTGGACAATTGAGGTGTCGAGTGACTGCAAAGTTTTTCTGGAACCCCGATATGCACTTTTCCCCCATGATCCTGTTTTTTACCCTTGGAGCTTCATTCGATCTAATGTCCCAGATTATTCTGCAGCAATCCTTGTGTCATGTTACAAATGAACTTTATTTGGAAACTCTTGAGGATATGTTAACCAGAGTAATCATGAACACGCCTTCCTACGACCTTCTTGTTATTGGCCTGGTTGAAAGATGATTGGAAGAGTTCGAGGGTGGTTGTTGGGTTGCGATGTGGTAGGGCCTATGGATGAAATATAGGGGCATGATTTTTATCATAACAGCATATTATTTTCTATGCTAGTTTCCATTGGCCTGTAGGATCTGCAATGACAGAGTCCAAATTAGGGATAGAGAAAAAGATGGTGTAGAGGGTAGTAGTAGAGAAAGAGGTTGGGGTCTGGCCACAAAGTCTAGGATTAGATTTTGAGATAGGTCATTTTTTACTCTTCCTCGGCTGTATGATGATCTCTGGTTTGGGGCCGGCCTTTGCTGCCGGTTGTTAGGTTTTTTCTCTCACTCCCATGCATCCATGATTTCCCATTGATCCGTAATCCTTGTCCTTACTCCCTGGCGCAGGAAGGTCTCGGCTTATACTACAGTAAGCCTCTGGACCTCACTCCAACTCTATTGCAGCTGGTCTCTGCATGTAGCCAAACCAGCTACTGAACGCAAACGTTGTAGAGATATTTTACCACTTTTGGTGGAAATGCTCTGGTGGAATTTCATCAAACATCAGCATTGAATCCCCATATCCTTATGGCGTCCCTTGTGTGAAAGTGCTGGTAACCTGTTAGCTACTTTATCTTCCAATTCTTACAGTAAACATTTGAAAGCTGCCCCAAGAAAGACATACGGCCAGATTCATGAAACGAAAATCTGCTTGCAAAGGGCCAGATTCTGAGAATCTGGCCCTTTGCGAGCGCAATTTTTGCATTTGGGATTCATCATTCCAAATGCAAAAATCGGTATTATAGAATTCGCAAATTTGCAAGCAATTGCATTTAAGAAATCTCTATTTGAGATTCCTTAAATGCAATTCATGATACATTAAAAAAAATCGAATTCGCAATTTTGGGCCGCTATTTACCGCAAAGTCAAACCTCATGGTAAATTGCAGAAACTTAGAAAAATGCACTTAAGTGCATTTTTCTAAGTTGTATGTTACACACACACGTCCTTGGGACATGTGTGTGCGTAACACCAGCGTCCAATGTCATTTCAGGGGTGCAACAGGGTGTCCTTTGGACACCCCTGCACCCTTGAAATCGCAATTTCAAAATGCGAATCGCTAATATCGATTCGCACATTGATATGTCTTCCCATTCATTCCTATGGGCCTTTAGGCCCATAGGAATGAATGGGGAGTTATTCCTTATTTGCGATTAGCAATTAGCTAATCGCAAATAAGGAAGCTGTAGGAATCGCAAAATAAATTGCGATTTGTACATGAATCCCGTTTTGCGAGTCTGTAATAGCGATTCCTTAATAATCGCTATTAGTGACTCGCAAAACGTGCCTTTGATGAATCTAGCTGATGTTCTCATTGTTGACATTGGTGCCAGTGGACAGACAAACTTCCTACTGTACACATGAATGAAGACCTCCTGGAACCCTCATGAACAACATGGCACCAAACTCATGCTCTTGTCAAATCGAGGTCATCTCAGTAACACATTCCTCTCGTCATCATTGGCATTGTTCTCGTAGATCACAATGGTAAAGAGTAGAACACATACAGACATCCCAGTAAACTTAACAAACACAACACTGTACTAAAGGCCTACAATTAGGAAAGCATGCCCCCCTCAAAGTGCATCCTTTAATCACTAAATCCCTTCGGAGCCATCCGGAGGAGTGAAGCCATCACAATTTTGTTATTACCAGAGATTTCTCAATGACCATCATAAGGGTGTTCTGGGGTCATAATTTTCTCGTAAAGCTAACAGAAAATCTTAGATCATGTCACACCCACAATATGGCAGAAAGTCATCTATTTAACCCAGAGTTTTTACCACAACACCACATCCTCACTCAAACAGCCATTAGAAGATAATACATTGTTATTTTACATGCATTTCTATAGCAACTTTCTGCCAGTAGCATGGTCGGTCGAACCGCGGCTCTCTTCGTGTGCGGAAATACTCATTTATTGGAGTCAAAATAGTGTACAGACATTGTATTTGGATGTGTCTAACTTTGTTTTAGCAATAACTCGTAGTGAATGGTGGCTCGCTAGATAATACTGGCTAATACATTGGTTACTACTGGTTAGATTTGTATAGTGGAGGGCTACCTTTTCTCAAGGATCTGTGGGGGGGGGGGGTTGTGTTTATTTCTCAGGTTACTATGTCTGTTCAGTTAGAAGCATCATTAGCCATTTGTATGGCCTCTATGCTTTGATGTGCATATTAGGTAGTGGTATATTTATGTTAAGTTCTGTTCAATGGTTGATGTGTGGGTATGGGGCAGAATATTGAGGTGCACTAGGGGCAGACATCCTTAATCAACTATGTGTTTTGATGCCATATTTACTCCGGTAGATGCCAGGTAGTGTCTAATGTGTCTGTTGGTTAGAGAATTATAAATATATCTTGATGAGGATATATTGTTGTGGTGGCTACTCTTAGTCAACAATATGGTTTTGATACTGTGTTGTACGGAGGAAGCTAAAAGCAGAGTCTCAAACGTTTACTGTTGGTGTCGGATGATGAAGAAATAAATCTGGTCTAGCAAAATCATACCACTCACTACAAGGGTGATCCTCTTTCTCCAGGTCATTAGGGACACTGTCTCCAGCCCTGGACTTTTGTCTGAAAGCCTAATGCATTCTTGGGGCCTCATTTATGAGGCTGTGCGTAACTTTTACGCCGCTGGTGCGTCACTTTTTGTGACGCACCAGTGGCGTAAAAAATGCGCCTTGTTTCGCCATATTTACAAAGTGACGCATCTAGGTAGATGCGTCACTTTGTAAACCCCTGCGCCACATTATACCTGCACCAGGTATAATATATGCAAAGGGGGAGTATTGACGCAAGAAAGGGTCATGGAAGTGACGCAGTGAAATCTATGAGATTTTACTGCACCACTTCTAGGACTCAAATGAGTCAAAATCTTACGCTTGCCTCACAGCAGGCGCTGGACTGACGCAAGCCCTTTCACATGGGGCTTGCCCCATGTGAAAGGACACATTGCTGGAGTTGCGTCACTTTTGTGACACACTCCAGCAATGCGTCACTTTTGCACCTACAGATACGTCAGAAATACTGACGTATCTGTAACTCCTTGCGACATGATGCGTCATACTGTAAATATGACGCATCATTGGTGTTGCAAGGAGGGCGCAATGAAAAGTGACGCATCGCTGTTTTCACGCAGCAATGCATCACTTTTCATAAATGAGGCCCTGGGTGTTGTAGTCTTGTTTTGCTTCCATTGCACTAATTAGTCCAACACACCTGAAATCGACGATTTTGACTGCAAAGACTGTCCGTAATGACCTGGAGTGGTTGGTCACCCTACTCACGACACGTCCAACACAACGGTGCAGCTGTTTCACAGCCTAAAAATGCAAGTCTGCTGCACTGAGACTTCAGGCTGAGAAATGAATAACTATTTATTCTCTTTGCACTAATTTCACATCAAAGTCCTTCAGCACACATGCACGTAGTACAGTATTATTAAATAATATATCCATCAAGCTCATCTTCATTTCACTGGCAAAAGACAATGACCCCAGAACACCCTTACGATGATCATTGAGAAATCTCTGTATCATGCAGAAAGGCACCAAAATTCAAAAGCATGCCAGGACCACAAACATGGTACCCATGCTACAACCCTTGTAATAACATAACTGCAATGGCTTCACACCTCTGGATGGCTCCGAAGGAATTTAGTCTCATGTGAAGTTTAGGAAATGGGAAAAAAATAGATCAAATTCTTGATGATACACATCCTTTTACGCACCGAAGCGTGGCACAGTCTTGTGGATTCATCTACCAATCTGCTCTGTTTGCTATTGGCACAGAAAGTCTTCATTGGTGAAGACTAATTGTGAGTTTCTTTTTTCAAGGTGGTACTCTTTCCTCTACTAGATACTAATCATGCTGATTTGTTGAACAAATACTTTTAAGACTCTTACACACACACATGTGACTCAACTTGACCAGGATAATTATTGTTGGCAGTCCACCCATGTTTGTACCTTGTTTCGTAGACGTGTCTTCTGAATTTCTATCGGCCCTAGAATTTGGCGGATCTCTTTTTTTCTGCACGGCCAGGCAGATGGTAGTATAAGGTGGCAATATCACTCGGTCTGTCCATTGCCCGGATTCTATGAGAGCGTTAATCTGGCTGATGCAATTCCCAGATGATTCTCCTGATGGGTGGGGCCTACAGTCTAGAGCTGCCTCTAGCCAAATACTGATGAAGAATAAGGGGGATTTTCAAGGTTTTCTGTGGCATGCTTATGTTACTCTAACAAGGGCCCTCAGTAGATGCGTAAATAAATCGCTCTACTTGGCTGAGTGACTTTTTCATTGCAGAAGCCTTCTACCAATGCATCTTGACCTGTAGCAAATTAGGCAGGGTGGTTTTGCCCCTGACAAATATGTGTCACTTCTACTTATTAAAGTATTACAGAGTCACTTAGGAATCCATGTTTGTGCCGAAGGTAGAGGTGCCATCAATAAACGTAGAATCCGCCAGCAAGACTTACCAGAATAATCAGGCTCCTCGTCTAATTCTGCAGTCTGCTTCAAACCCTACACCTTCCACACTGCTCATAGGCGTCTGGTTGGTTCATTGTTGTACCTTCCTGTTGATCTATTATTAGTGGGTGCTGCTTCCGCTCCATGAACTGGTGGAAGCGACCAAAAGGGAGCTCAGTCTGCTGGTTTAGTGTTCTCAGTAAGGCTAACCCTATGTTCAGGATGCTGTGTTCTGCCCAATCCATTGATATTTATCTAGATTCCTGAGGAGCCAGGAATACTTGTATCCTTGTTCTTGATACTGGACTGGATCCAGTCAATGTCTCTATGCCCATCACAGCTAGGGGGTCCTATGGTGCTCTCACATGCCTGTTACGTGCATTTTCCTGTTAGCCACACCCCGCGCACCTTCAGATCTCCATCATAGACTTGTGGCTGGCACAAGCACCACAAGATCTGGAAAGTTGCGAAGTTTCAGGACCCACTTGCAGATCCAGTATCGGAGCTCCTTGACACTGAACAAGTCCAGTGTTTGTGTGATTTCGGGCACCAGACGGAGTAAGACTGAAGAAAAAGTATTTGTATTCATCCGCACTGCGCTAACTTGTAAGTGAGCAGTAACACAAAGATGTAATGGTGCCCAGTTAATTGTTGCTTAAATGCCTTTGCTAATTTGTGGATTGTGTCATTGTTCAATTTCTTTAGGTGTATTAATGGTAAGCGTTGTTCTTTCAGTAACTTCTGATGTTAATATATTACATCAAAGTCTTTTACCACATGTATAAATGATCCTCATATTTCTCCTCCCATAAGATATCTAATGCCACTGTGTTCAGTCTGTACCCTTGTACTGTGCCCAAGCACTTCTGCTATTAAGTGTTGTAAAGAGGTCTTGCAGCGCCTCTACCTAAATGCCTCCATGTAAGTAACCAGACCGTGTAAGAAAGCAGTTTGCTAATCATCTACCTGGGCACTGGCAAATGCTGGCAGGCCACAATAGACCTCTCCTCTGTCTGTGAGTACTAAGTAAGTGCCGTTGAGTTGAATAAAATACTTCCAGTTCAGTCGGCGATGTACAATACAATAAAGGTATTACTGTAATTAAATTGTAATTGCATTTACGCTTACTACCCCTAAGGAGGCCTCAAAGCGCTTTTTCGGCAAGTAGCACGCTACTTCTTGTGAAAACACAAATGCTGGTACTATCAATACAGAGACAATCAACCAGGCTAGGTTAGCATAGCAATTCTTTTTTATACAGAACCTAAAAAGGATTAGTGGTGAATAAGTATAGGGAGATATGAAATTAATTTGAGGGGTGGACATGTAAGTTTGTTATTTGGATTGAAAAAGGAGGGAGTGGAGGGATAGAAGAGGGGAGGGTTTGCATTTATACAGCGCTTGCCACCCCTGATGAGGTGTCAAAGCACTTTTCAGCGGAACTGGATTAGTGGGGAATTAGTTTAGGGAAATATGAAATAAAGGTTTTATTCCTTACTCACGTTTGACTTTTTAAAAATGTGTTATCATTTGTTGTGTATTTAGTCGTATTACAGCTCCGACATTCTGGCGGGTGTCTGGCTCACAGCTGACAAACTGTCTCATATCATTTAGTTGCCTTTTCCGCTAGCCCTACTTTTCCAGCCAAGAACACGAAGCATGCTGGAACTTGCAGGCCCAGACGTGCAGGGAAATAAGCGGATCTAAAGTCCTGTCATGCATGATGCTGGTGGCCGAAAAGCCAGGCCCGGTTGAAAGTCTCGGGTGGGCATGTGGCGCTTCGACGCCCATGCTGCTCTGTAATCAAACGCACACATTTCGGTGCAGGCTACAATCCCTCAGCACTCGCTGCTGGACCCGTTACAATAGCTTTGGGGAAGAGCTTCAAAATTGGCATCTTCTGCCTCTCAGTACATTTCCACCCAAGGATCCACCCCTCCCCCACTCTAGCTGCTGCTATGGCCCCTCCCCTCTCTCTCTCTCTGCTGCAGGAGAGGTGATGCATGTTTCTCGGTGCTCCTTCTCTGCTCCCTCCATCTATGATCTGTTTCTCTGTCTCTCTCTCTCTCCCTCCTATCGAACATGTACAGATTTTATGGTTCACTGGAGAGTAAGTGGCTGTCATTTCGCAGACAGGCCAGGATGTAATTAGCCACAATGCATTGAAGTAATGGAACAGATGTCTCTTTGTAAACTGAGTTTGCCGCTGCACACTGTGTGTGTGTGACCTGCAGACTGCTCCGAGCTATTCATCGCACACTCTCCCCGCTCCGTCCCGGCTCGGCCCCCCCCAGCCAGTGCTTTCCCGAGACATGGCGTGTTTGTGTGTTTGCTGTTTTGTTTTGCTCGCCCTCTGTTCACGCAGGAAGGTTACTGTTTATGTGGCAGCATGTCAGCAGGCTAAACCCGTGTTTGTCTTCGGCGGCCTCCCCGGCAGCCGAAGGTGATACCCTTCTCATGAGATAATTGGCAGGTTCCTCTTGCACATAATACTGGAGGGTAACGAGCAGCAGTAAAATAATAAAGGGCTGTTATACTGCCTTGTCTGATTATGGACTTTTTTTTGTTCTGCACACCACTGAGCAAAAGGAAATGCTGCCCCCGTGTCCGTGTGCATTAGTTATTTACATCAGAAGAGCAGCTGTAATGGATAGCAGCCGGTATCAAAGTGGCGTCAAGAGATGCTGCCAAGCCCAGCACAACAGCACAGGATCAAAGGGAACAACCACGTGACATGAGACATTGCTGTTTTTTTTTCTTCCAATATGGGTGTGTTTTTCAGCCAAAGAAGCTGTGTTCGGTTGGGCACTTGTCGCCGTTTTCCATTGACCCAAGGCACTCAACTGTCACTTCCTCATCCTAAACCCTTCTTCTCTGCGTTCCTTCTAGTTTGGTCGTCAGACAGATGCTTTGGTACTCCTACATTTATACATGCCAACATTTTCAAAGTGGGAGGGGTTGGGAAAAAAATCGTGGGACTGTATTTTGCCCATTGGCTTATATTGAAGCGGAGGCACCTAAAATAATGCCAATTTTGGCCTTTAAAGAATCAGGAGTATCCCATCTGAATCTGGTCCGTAGGCGTGTATGTACATCGTATGTGAGTTTTTATACAGCTACTGTGAACTAGCCTACCTTTGATGAGCAGAAAAAAGTAGGGAAATTATATTTCTTCATTAGAAATTCCAACCGGTATGAAAAGGAGCAAAGAGGGGTCAAAGATGGCCGCCCCATCTTTTAGCTTCTTTGCCCGCCTATAAGTCAGCTGCTTAAGAAATGCCTCCTAGAAAGTAGCAATGGTTGTGGAACAAGTAGGACACTTGCTGTGTAAGTGAGTTGCAGGAGAAGACCCAGAGTGCTATTTACTAAAGTAGGGTCGGGCTTTTCCCTTCTATTTGCTTAGGAGGGCAGTGCAGTGCCTCTAGATTGTGAATGCTCTGATGCTGCTTCAGCAGAGATGCGGCCACAGATGTGATGGTGGCCATGGCAAGCCCACTGTATTAGTTCAAGACCAGATCAATCAGTGATCTCAACTTTGGACCAAGATGAGGGTGGGAAAGGAATTCATGAGTGGCCGGATTAACTGCACCTACTTTCCCTTTGGTTGTTGCAGCTATCCACCCTCTCTCATGAATTGTGTCAGGAGTCCCCTTGCAGAGGGAAGGGACTATCATCTCTCAAGTACACAGCAACCATTTCACATGCCTATTTTGCAGGCCATGCTTGAGCTCACGTTCGCAATAGCAACACATACTTTGGTGAAGGGTGAATCTAATCATTCCTGACATAGGGCGGTACTGGACTTTACTTGGGTGTGAAGGAGCAATGGACCATGTCCTTTGGGGACAACCACACTCTATTCCCAAAAACGATCAGTTCACTGCGTCCAGCTAGTACCTTCCCAGTAATGATGTTTAGGGGTGATAACCCTACCCGAAAAATTATGTCTGTGATCAAAGAAATCAAGAACAAAATTGGGCGAAGGATGACAAGACACCTTAGTAGAATCATCACTCTAGTGCTTCAGTTTTCGCCCGTTACTCATCTGAGGGATCTCTATCAGGAAATTACTCTGAGGGAAGAAACCAGGGCTAAAGGATAACCAAATTCGAGATTCCCTCCCTTTCACCGCCACTTCCCTCCCTGTCATGCCTTTCGGACGGTGAAGTAAGTTTGAAAATTCATACTGTAAATTTTACTGTGAGGTAAATGTATCAAGATTTTTTATTTTCTGTGTGAATGACACCTAATCATAGTTTTGTACATGTGGCTATGTGTTGTATCGTCCTGCTCACCTCTCAGTAAAAGCAAAAGGGTTTGTAACAAACAATCTAATACAATATGAAAACAATAATAAATGGATAGTTGAAAAAAACACTTGATCGTAGAAAACAATGCCAAGATGCAGCAGGAACCATGTTGATTTTTCTGCTAGGACTGTCTGGAGTTGCATATGACAAATGTGTGAAAACAAACTCGACTGTTCTGCTTACATGGAAGTACTTCTCAAAATACAGAACATGTTTGTGTTACCCAAGCCGAAACCACGTATCAGTCACAGATTAGAGGCAGCTCCGTGATCCTTACTCAGTAGTATCTCAAGCTAAGCCAATCACAGAACGTGTTGCTCTCCCTGCTGCTTTCATTGATGAGACAAAGCTAGGTGCAATAGTTTGCTGTTCCCTTTGGCAGCAGTTATTCCTTTTAAAAATTGGTGTTGATATTTCAGTGTCTTCTCACTCTCGTCTTTCACAATTCAAACTGAGGGATACAACTGAATTTGTGAATACAACAATATCAGGGCCAGGCTGGCCAGCGAGGCAACCAGGCATTTCTCCAGGGAGCAGTAGGCTGCAGGAAAGTGGATGTGGATCCGTTTGGAAGTGCTATAGTTTCTGTAGAATGAAACCGAGGGGCGTTTTTAGGTCTGGTGTTAGCTAAGGCCATTTGGCTTTACTAACATTTTATGTATGATATATACACAGGGGCTTTCAGCCAGTCCTCTCCATCCTTCGGTCTTTTATTGTAACTCCCATTTTTCTTTAGCCCACTACAGCATGGGACAGGTAAATCAGTGCCAGGAACTATTATGGCACGGTTTCACAAAGGACAGATTCACACACAAGATAGTTCCCCTCAGTGCTAGGGACCTACTTTAGTTCTTTTGAGAGAACATTTTTTTTTTGCTTGTTTCCAGTGCTCTGCTAAGGTATTCTGAGGGTCCAGCAATAAACCTTTGCAGAAAACATGACACAACAAACAAAGACAAACCCAAATAGCTTGCAGTCAGCACCAGACTTGTTGGATATGAACTGAGAAAGGCCGCAGCCTTGGTTCTTTTCTGTGGTATCTGTGGGGTTAATTATGAATGGTAATGTCTGGAGAGAAGAGTAAATGTAACAGTTACACACATTTAATTTTTAAAATAGACCAACAGATCCTTAATTCCCCTCGTTTAACATGAGCCAGCATGACACTTAGTAGGAAGAAGATGAGATGAAAACACCAAGCATGGGCAATAGAACTTTACCTACTGGGGCTATTGTAGGAAATTGTATCCCAACTGGTGCAACGCATATTAAGGGGTGAAAGGAAGAAGTGGTGATCTAAATAACAAGGCCAAAAGGCAAAAACCGGAGAAATTGGGGTTTAAAATACAGGGGCAACTAAAACTGGAGTGAATATATGCCTTGGTATGTGTGTGTGTGTGTGTGTGTGTGTCTGTCTGTGTCACTCATCCACTGGGTGGAAAATACTACTCCCTGCCTCAAGACACTGCAAGCAAATTTAGTATATTTGAGTATTAATGGTAATCTATAACATATGAGCATGACACTGCCATATTTCAATAGCAGCTTTGGCTGTCTGACAGACGAGCATCCTATTATTAGCACACACGTATACTACCGAAAATATAATTGTTTTCAGTCTCGGATGTTTGAGCAACACTTCTATTTTCAGAGTTTCATTGCTTATGGTGGTATCAATTCTGCTGGAATTTTATTTTCTGACAAAAACATAGTGATAGTACTGAAACAGGTTAATAAAGATTTGTACAGCTCTAGACTGTTTTCTCTTTTAGCAAAACCATCGGCAGTGTGGCTATGGCCAATCTTGTGTGTTGTGGTTGCATGTGCGCGTAGTAGTTAAGGTTCTTGGTGTGTGTGTGTAGCCTGGGATAGTTAAACATTCGGGTATGTATCATCTGAGGGATTGGGATGCTATTTTATTAGTGTCCACAGTTTCCCTGTAAATCTGGTGTGTTAGAGTAATTTTGTTAAATGTTGCCTCGGAAATGTGAGAGCTCAGTGAAGTTCTGCAGTATTGTGCATCTGAACTGTGTTGGATAGGTCTAAGTTGTTCAAACTAATAGGTTGTGATTTTTTATTACTATGTTTGTTACTATTGTGTACTCTGTGATACACAAGAATATGGAACATTAATCCTGTGCTTTTTGTATGGTCAGTGTTCCCTTTAACCCCTTCCATGCTGATGACAGAACGGTTCCGTCATCAGCGTCGGTTGAGCTGTGCTGATGACAGAACCGTTCCGTCATGACTTCGCCCGCGCAAGGCGGAGTCAGCACAGGCGGGGAATACGCCCCGCACGCAAGGGGTTAAAGTGTTCTATTGGCATTTGCATGTTTACTAGTGCAACAAATATTTCTGGGCACAGCAACTTCGCATCCCAAGTGCAGCACCAAGATGCATACGCAGCATGTGTTTTCTTTATTTTGCGTGCTGTTCTTTTTATTAACAAACGACAAAGAAAAGCATCAGGTGACATAATCATTCCTTACAGTTTCATAAGTACACCTCCATACATTCAAATAATAAATTCAAAATATGGGTAATGGATCAAGAGGACATATGCGCCTCCACCTCTTCGGGACATGCCGGGGGTACACATACATCTCCTTGGTAATGATTCCAAGCCTCCCAGACCTTCCCCCATTTCCCGGAGCACCCCCTCGCCATACCGACCTTTCCCTGAACATGCACCAATCCAAATCTTCCACCCACTTCTCGACTCGGGTGGCTGTCTGGCTCCCCACAACTGTGCGATATTACGCTTGGCAACCATACATGCTAACGTGACCCATTGCTTCCTATAGGCATTCAGGTCTGTGGGTTCCCAAATGTTCAGTGTGTGCCTCCGGCTCCATCGCCACCCCCAAGACATCTCGTAGCGTACCAGCCTAAGCCTCATCTGTATCGCAACCACCCGTGGAGAGGAGACCGCCTCCTGCCAGTCCTCATCGTCCAACTCTATCCCATTCTCGACCCATTGCGTTCTTAGAGGTATCAGTGGGTCCTCTGTATGGTTAATAAGCTTCTGATATATATAAATGAAATGGTCTTCTCAGGGAGGTGGTCATCTAATACCTGATCCTCAAGGGAGGAGGCGTCAGGAAGTGTCGTGTCCTTGGGTATGTTTGCAAGCAGGGCATGCCTGATCTGGAGGTAGCGGAAATGTTCACGGTCGTGAAGGTGATACTGTTGCTTGAGTGAGCTGAATGTGTGCACCATGTCTTCCCCCAAACATCTTTGATCTGTGTAATCCCATTTAGGTCCCACTTATCAAACCCCTTAGACTTCCATAGGCTCTCCAGTTTTTCCGTGCTCCATAATTGGGTTGCGAGCACGAGCCTTCCTTCCCACTCGAGGTGTCTATTATCTGCGTGCCACACCTGAACGGCATGCGCCGTTGGCCCTTCAATGGGAAACTGGCGAGGTCTAGCATAGAGCACCCTAGTGAAATCTCCGCCCGATACTTGCCAACGGTCCATAGCATACCTCGGGTCCTCAGGGGGCCTGTATATAGCATGATTCACCCCTGCTAGGTGGGAGGCCCAGTAGTATTTTCTTAAGTCTGGCAGTCCTATCCCCCCGTCATACCAGGGGAGGGTGAGTTTAGAGAACGCTATGCGCAGTTTAACGTCCCAGAGGAGCTGCCTCTGAAGAACCCCCACTTCCCTAAAGTAGGATGCGGGCACAGAGTCCATTGTGTTCTGGAGTGCGTACAAAAAACGGGGAAGGGCCATCATCTTAAATAGCACCGCCCTGCCCAGCAGGGAGAGCGGAAGCGCCCTCCAGCGTGCCACGTCCCCTTTAAATCGAGACAGGGGGGCGAGGTTATTAGCAAATCGAAGTTTCAGGTCAAGCGTGACATATATGCCAAGGTACCTAAACCCTATCGGCTCAATTTGTATCGAACAGTTCCCCAGGGCAACTGGTGGGTCGTCCGTAAGGACGAAAAGCACGGACTTCGACCAGTTTATTGCAAAACCAGAATATCTACCAAAGATAGCAAGCACATCAATAAAACAGATGATGGATCCCATGGATTGGTGAGGTAGAGCAAAATATCGTCAGCGTATAAGGAGATTTTGTCTTCCCATTCCAACGTCCATCGTTGTCCACGGATCCCGTGATCCCACCGGACCCACATGTGGTGTACCATTGTTATGAGCATAAAGCAGTGGCAAAGCCAATAGGTTGGCCTTTTTAAAGCAGGGGCATGTTGACTTTGGCAATGCTGGTTGGACATATCTTCTCAGATTTCTACTAATAGAGGCTTTCCTTGTTCAGGCTAGATGTGTATTCATACTTCTCTTTTTTATGATTTTGGAGAAATGTAGTGTTTTTCGTAAACCATGCTGAGCAAGGTCATAGGGCTTTGCTTGGGGTCACCAACAAGGAGAGCGAAGTACCATTTGTGATGAGGAACAAAAACCAACAGCTGCATATTTCATCTACTTCAGACACCACAAACTGTTCAGCTGAGAAAGCTACAGTTTCCCCAAAATACGATGTTCAGCTCATGAAGTACAGTGAATATTTTTAGGTCTTGCCTACCAGATAGCGCAAGTTGTTCGCGTAAAGACCTATTGACAGCTTAGAGTGGCCTTAGAGCATACCCGTTGCTCATCATAACTGGCTTTATTGTTACTTTCATGTGCTTCCTTTAATTTGTTTGCTCTTGTGGGCTTTTTTTCCTATTCTAGTCTTAATCACTCCACTGGAGCACAGCCTCATTACTTGTGTCCTTCAACTGCCTAATTTTCTGGCACAACTTTTTTCTTTTTGGTGAAGTAATCCACGAGAGTGCATGTGTTTTCCAGTTGTCTCCCTTGTGCACTTCTCTTCTCCACCTCTTCGCTCCATGTTGCTCGTTCTTACCCGAGTGCTTCTCACCCCCCCTTCTCCTTTGTGTTGTGCTTGCCCTCGTATGCTTCTCCTTGTGCTGCTTTGTTGCCTGCGTGTTCTGCGCACAGCTGCACGCTGATCTCTCGCCCATGTGCTTCTCTTCCCCCTTGCGCTCCACAATGCTGTCTTGCTGTCTTACCCATGTTGTGTTATTTCTGCCCCTGCTCTTGCGTTGCTCCCGGCCTTGCATTGCTTCCAACCCCCTCTCTCATGCTTTTCCCCCGCCCTCCATGTTGCTTTCCCAACCCATGCTTTCCATGTTGCTTCCCACACTCGTTTTGAAAAGAAAAAAATACATTTGCACTATTTTTTTTAAATGTATCAGTCCAACTCTGATCAGTAAATAATATAATTTTTTTTAAAGTGCCTGCATCATTTTGTGGGTGCGCCCATGCAGCTATAAAATGATGCGCAGACCGCGCCATAGGCTTCATACTGCACAGCATTAGGGATGCTGTACAGCATCGCTAAAGGCCATTGACAAAGCCAATAGGTCGCAAAGGTGAGACCTACTGTCTTTGCCAATGCTTGCTGTTTACGAGTTCGGATGTGAGTACCCAAAGCAACTTTGTTTAAAAGTGTATTTTGAGTAGATTGGCCAGAATGGGTGCAACAAAGGAGACTGAAATCCCTAATTTCACCTCTAAAATCTGTGGTGTATTTAAAACCCCCTACTGGTGAAATGTCTGTCTGCACTCTCCTCAGGGACCTGATAACCGCGAGCAAAACTAAAGTGGCATTGCTCAGTGAAGTTCCCTCTCTTGCCTCACAAAGAGGCGACTGGAGCTATAAATAAAGATTGATGTTGTGCTGGGAAATGTAATGGGATTGGGACACTGCATACTGAAACATGTCTCTTCTTGTTTGACCTGCTATCCGTCGGCCCTGCTATGCCGGGTCTGCTTGATGGCACCCAGACAAAGTAGTGACTGTGGTTACAGGACAGCCAATAAGGCACCGTCCCCGTTTCTGAGCCCCCCGTCCATTTTCAGCCTGGATAGTTTTGGAGAAGAGGTTTTGTCATTCATACCCAAGGCTTTCAATGTCATCCCAGTGGTGGTCCAAAAGCTTGTGGTTGGAAAGAGGGACACCATCGACAGAGGCACTGCTTCTCAGAACGCTTTCATAATTGGTGCTACAATTTTTGCTGCTGAAGATGTGTGTCCATACGGAAATCTATCAAAGTTCCCTACTTCTCCTTCCTCTCCCCCCCTTGTGATTTGATATATACATACAGAAATGTAGACAAATTAAACACGATGACTTTGATACGCGTAACGGTCTCTTTCGGTCATTACAAGGTCATATGTGCAACAGTGCCCTGAAGCTAGAAAGCTGGCATTTGTATGTCATGTACAGCCAGTTGTCCGTCCAGTGAGACCAAAAGTGTCCATCTGACTTTTCAAGCTTGGTTCCAGATAAGGATGGCAAAGCCCAAATAAGATGACCTGTGACGATAACCCCTTATGTAACATGTGTGCATGCCTCTGTATAATGGTGTCTAGAGGTCAATGCAAGTTAATGTCACTGAGGTGACCACTTGGTGATGGGGCAATCTTTGCGGGACAGGTAATATATTGTATATCACTTTGTAAAAACCTAATGTGAGCCTTGATGGCCTATAATAAGTCCAGGCGTGTGGCCCTGGCAGGAAAGCAGAAGATTGTCCCAAAAAATAGATGTTTACTAATGATATTACTAATTGAGAGTTTGATCAAGTGTCCTGTTGTGAGGACAGCTTGGACTAATTCCTTTTGGTATAGGTGGGGGGGGAAATCAAGCAAGTGTTTACAGACTGTTGACCATCTTTTTACTTGGACGCCTGGGTTTTTAACTCTTGCTGTGTGTTTGATTCTGAGGTTTTTGAGGTGTGCGCCTCTGATGTGTACACTGCTTTATGCACTGCTTTGAAGGGCAAGTCCCACCCAATATGCCTGTTGGTCATTGAATGGCCTACAATGGAAAAACCCAGAATCATCCAGTGATTTTACTTTTTTGAATGTAAACTTCATTATTGGTTCTCCAACTTTAACAGCCAAAAGTTAACACTTGACGGCAAAAGGCTTTACGTTTTGGTTAAACTAACGTATTTATATATAGTGCTCCACACCTCCGTTTTTGCCACTTATAAGTGCTGCAGGTGGCGGTTATTACTGTTACTGAATCAAATGTTGTACAATTGTATGCATTTTATCATCTACCTAAACTGAAAGATCTATTCAAGTTAATCAATGAAGAAAAAAAAATTAGCATTGTAGCAGTTGCAGCAGTCTGCAAATTGCTCACGTCTTTTTTTTTCCGACTTGCAAAAGTGGCTTAAACCATGGTCATTTTGTGGTCTCAAACCCTGTGATTTTGTGAATCGCTTCTGCAAAATGATGGCCCCAGATCTTGGGTCAAGTTGTATTTGCAAACCTTAATGTACGTTCATTGATAATTTGTAAGGGAGAAAGTTTGGGTGTGCATGGGTAAAATGCATCTCATCTCATACTGAGAATAGCCATGAGCCAAAGCACTCTTACTCTTTGGAAGTACTTGACGTGAAAATCTTCTGGATCTCGTTTAATCATGGATACTTTGAGTCAGTGTGAATGATGAACCAAAATTATCTTACACTCAATATATACTGCTTCCTGCTGCTGTCACCTCTGCCGGAAGAATCTGACACAATTCATACTCTCCTTCCTGTATTACAAAGTCATCCTCAACAACAATCCTTCTTACATATAAGATTTGATATTTATATCTGGTGGTCTGAGAGACCTTAGAGGCTGAAATCCCCTCCATTCTGAGGAATCAAGCTATCCTGGCTGAAGAGGGGTGAAACCCCGAAACCGGTCCTAGGATGCTTGTTTCTGGTCCAGGGAGGACCTGGCTTGGCAGTTCGGGCTGGACTGTTCCCATGAGGCACAGGGTCAAGACTGATTTGTATATTGCCAGGTTTAAACTGGGGTGGCATGGTGAGCAAAAGAATGATGGATTTAACCCGATCTCTTGACTGGGTTGAATGATTTGATTTGTTCTGCTTTCCATCCATCAATTGTGTGTCTTT
Organism: Lissotriton vulgaris; assembly: GCF_964263255.1. Taxonomy (NCBI): domain Eukaryota; kingdom Metazoa; phylum Chordata; class Amphibia; order Caudata; family Salamandridae; genus Lissotriton; species Lissotriton vulgaris. Next base: position 358,877 of record NW_028244463.1, on the reverse strand, counting down.
TGCTTTCTCGCCCTAAGTGCGCCAGGTATGCCCCAACGTGGGTCCTGGGCTCACTGTGCCACTGGAATCAAGCTACCCTGGCTGAATAGGGGTGAAACCCCAAAACCGGTCATAGGATGCTTGTTTCCCGTCCAGGGAAGACCTGGCTTGGAAGTTCAGGCTGGACTGTTCCCATGAGGCACAGGGTCAAGACTGATTTGCATATTGCCAGGTTTAAACTGGGGTGGCATGGTGAGCAAAAGAATGATGGATTTAACCCGATCTCTTGACTGGGTTGAATGTTTTGATTTGTTCTGCTTTCCATCCATCAATTGTGTGTCTTTTGCTTTCTCGCCCTAAGTGCGCCAGGTATGCCCCGACGTATCCTGGCTGAAGAGGGGTGAAACCCCAAAACCGGTCATAGGATGCTTGTTTCCGGTCCAGGGAAGACTTGGCTTGGAAGTTCAGGCTGGACTGTTCCCGTATCGTAGCGCTGCTTTGCCTTTGAATCTGCCAATTATTATTGCCTGCTGCCTGGTTGACTGCCGCTTTGCTTGACTTGCATTTTGATATTTATTTACTGCTGTTTTGTCCTTGGTCGCGCGTCTGCCTGTAGCGCTACGCTGTGCTCCCCCCTCCGCCTCCATTTTGATTGTTGTTGTGGTCCTCGTGTGCCCGCCCCGCCTCCCAGCTGAGACGCCCTCCCACTGACCTGAAATAGCGCTTCCCTACCTTAGAGCGCCGTGACTCACTCCTCTCTTCGAGCCGAGTGGTCGCTCCCAGCTTCCCCTGCTGGTATTGGTATCGTAGCGCTGCTTTGCCTTTGAATCTGCCAATTATTATTGCCTGCTGCCTGGTTGACTGCCGCTTTGCTTGACTTGCATTTTGATATTTATTTACTGCTGTTTTGTCCTTGGTCGCGCGTCTGCCTGTAGCGCTACGCTGTGCTCCCCCCTCCGCCTCCATTTTGATTGTTGTTGTGGTCCTCGTGTGCCTGCCCCGCCTCCCAGCTGAGACGCCCTCCCACTGACCTGAAATAGCGCTTCCCTACCTTAGAGCGCCGTGACTCACTCCTCTCTTCGAGCCGAGTGGTCGCTCCCAGCTTCCCCTGCTGGTATTGGTATCGTAGCGCTGCTTTGCCTTTGAATCTGCCAATTATTATTGCCTGCTGCCTGGTTGACTGCCGCTTTGCTTGACTTGCATTTTGATATTTATTTACTGCTGTTTTGTCCTTGGTCGCGCGTCTGCCTGTAGCGCTACGCTGTGCTCCCCCCTCCGCCTCCATTTTGATTGTTGTTGTGGTCCTCGTGTGCCCGCCCCGCCTCCCAGCTGAGACGCCCTCCCACTGACCTGAAATAGCGCTTCCCTACCTTAGAGCGCCGTGACTCACTCCTCTCTTCGAGCCGAGTGGTCGCTCCCAGCTTCCCCTGCTGGTATTGGTATCGTAGCGCTGCTTTGCCTTTCAATCTGCCAATTATTATTGCCTGCTGCCTGGTTGACTGCCGCTTTGCTTGACTTGCATTTTGATATTTATTTACTGCTGTTTTGTCCTTGGTCGCGCGTCTGCCTGTAGCGCTACGCTGTGCTCCCCCCTCCGCCTCCATTTTGATTGTTGTTGTGGTCCTCGTGTGCCCGCCCCGCCTCCCAGCTGAGACGCCCTCCCACTGACCTGAAATAGCGCTTCCCTACCTTAGAGCGCCGTGACTCACTCCTCTCTTCGAGCCGAGTGGTCGCTCCCAGCTTCCCCTGCTGGTATTGGTATCGTAGCGCTGCTTTGCCTTTGAATCTGCCAATTATTATTGCCTGCTGCCTGGTTGACTGCCGCTTTGCTTGACTTGCATTTTGATATTTATTTACTGCTGTTTTGTCCTTGGTCGCGCGTCTGCCTGTAGCGCTACGCTGTGCTCCCCCCTCCGCCTCCATTTTGATTGTTGTTGTGGTCCTCGTGTGCCCGCCCCGCCTCCCAGCTGAGACGCCCTCCCACTGACCTGAAATAGCGCTTCCCTACCTTAGAGCGCCGTGACTCACTCCTCTCTTCGAGCCGAGTGGTCGCTCCCAGCTATCCCTGCTGGTATTGGTATCGTAGCGCTGCTTTGCCTTTGAATCTGCCAATTATTATTGCCTGCTGCCTGGTTGACTGCCGCTTTGCTTGACTTGCATTTTGATATTTATTTACTGCTGTTTTGTCCTTGGTCGCGCGTCTGCCTGTAGCGCTACGCTATGCTCCCCCCTCCGCCTCCATTTTGATTGTTGTTGTGGTCCTCGTGTGCCCGCCCCGCCTCCCAGCTGAGACGCCCTCCCACTGACCTGAAATAGCGCTTCCCTACCTGAGAGCGCCGTGACTCACTCCTCTCTTCGAGCCGAGTGGTCGCTCCCAGCTTCCCCTGCTGGTATTGGTATCGTAGCGCTGCTTTGCCTTTGAATCTGCCAATTATTATTGCCTGCTGCCTGGTTGACTGCCGCTTTGCTTGACTTGCATTTTGATATTTATTTACTGCTGTTTTGTCCTTGGTCGCGTGTCTGCCTGTAGCGCTACGCTGTGCTCCCCCCTCCGCCTCCATTTTGATTGTTGTTGTGGTCCTCGTGTGCCCGCCCCGCCTCCCAGCTGAGACGCCCTCCCACTGACCTGAAATAGCGCTTCCCTACCTTAGAGGGCCGTGACTCACTCCTCTCTTCGAGCCGAGTGGTCGCTCCCAGCTTCCCCTGCTGGTATTGGTATCGTAGCGCTGCTTTGCCTTTGAATCTGCCAATTATTATTGCCTGCTGCCTGGTTGACTGCCGCTTTGCTTGACTTGCATTTTGATATTTATTTACTGCTGTTTTGTCCTTGGTCGCGCGTCTGCCTGTAGCGCTACGCTGTGCTCCCCCCTCCGCCTCCATTTTGATTGTTGTTGTGGTCCTCGTGTGCCCGCCCCGCCTCCCAGCTGAGACGCCCTCCCACTGACCTGAAATAGCGCTTCCCTACCTTAGAGCGCCGTGACTCACTCCTCTCTTCGAGCCGAGTGGTCGCTCCCAGCTTCCCCTGCTGGTATTGGTATCGTAGCGCTGCTTTGCCTTTGAATCTGCCAATTATTATTGCCTGCTGCCTGGTTGACTGCCGCTTTGCTTGACTTGCATTTTGATATTTATTTACTGCTGTTTTGTCCTTGGTCGCGCGTCTGCCTGTAGCGCTACGCTGTGCTCCCCCCTCCGCCTCCATTTTGATTGTTGTTGTGGTCCTCGTGTGCCCGCCCCGCCTCCCAGCTGAGACGCCCTCCCACTGACCTGAAATCGCGCTTCCCTACCTTAGAGCGCCGTGACTCACTCCTCTCTTCGAGCCGAGTGGTCGCTCCTAGCTTCCCCTGCTGGTATTGGTATCGTAGCGCTGCTTTGCCTTTGAATCTGCCAATTATTATTGCCTGCTGCCTGGTTGACTGCCGCTTTGCTTGACTTGCATTTTGATATTTATTTACTGCTGTTTTGTCCTTGGTCGCGCGTCTGCCTGTAGCGCTACGCTGTGCTCCCCCCTCCGCCTCCATTTTGATTGTTGTTGTGGTCCTCGTGTGCCCGCCCCGCCTCCCAGCTGAGACGCCCTCCCACTGACCTGAAATAGCGCTTCCCTACCTTAGAGCGCCGTGACTCACTCCTCTCTTCGAGCCGAGTGGTCGCTCCCAGCTTCCCCTGCTGGTATTGGTATCGTAGCGCTGCTTTGCCTTTGAATCTGCCAATTATTATTGCCTGCTGCCTGGTTGACTGCCGCTTTGCTTGACTTGCATTTTGATATTTATTTACTGCTGTTTTGTCCTTGGTCGCGCGTCTGCCTGTAGCGCTACGCTGTGCTCCCCCCTCCGCCTCCATTTTGATTGTTGTTGTGGTCCTCGTGTGCCCCCCCCGCCTCCCAGCTGAGACGCCCTCCCACTGACCTGAAATAGCGCTTCCCTACCTTAGAGCGCCGTGACTCACTCCTCTCTTCGAGCCGAGTGGTCGCTCCCAGCTTCCCCTGCTGGTATTGGTATCGTAGCGCTGCTTTGCCTTTGAATCTGCCAATTATTATTGCCTGCTGCCTGGTTGACTGCCGCTTTGCTTGACTTGCATTTTGATATTCATTTACTGCTGTTTTGTCCTTGGTCGCGCGTCTGCCTGTAGCGCTACGCTGTGCTCCCCCCTCCGCCTCCATTTTGATTGTTGTTGTGGTCCTCGTGTGCCCGCCCCGCCTCCCAGCTGAGACGCCCTCCCACTGACCTGAAATAGCGCTTCCCTACCTTAGAGCGCCGTGACTCACTCCTCTCTTCGAGCCGAGTGGTCGCTCCCAGCTTCCCCTGCTGGTATTGGTATCGTAGCGCTGCTTTGCCTTTGAATCTGCCAATTATTATTGCCTGCTGCCTGGTTGACTGCCGCTTTGCTTGACTTGCATTTTGATATTTATTTACTGCTGTTTTGTCCTTGGTCGCGCGTCTGCCTGTAGCGCTACGCTGTGCTCCCCCCTACGCCTCCATTTTGATTGTTGTTGTGGTCCTCGTGTGCCCGCCCCGCCTCCCAGCTGAGACGCCCTCCCACTGACCTGAAATAGCGCTTCCCTACCTTAGAGCGCCGTGACTCACTCCTCTCTTCGAGCCGAGTGGTCGCTCCCAGCTTCCCCTGCTGGTATTGGTATCGTAGCGCTGCTTTGCCTTTGAATCTGCCAATTATTATTGCCTGCTGCCTGGTTGACTGCCGCTTTGCTTGACTTGCATTTTGATATTTATTTACTGCTGTTTTGTCCTTGGTCGCGCGTCTGCCTGTAGCGCTACGCTGTGCTCCCCCCTCTGCCTCCATTTTGATTGTTGTTGTGGTCCTCGTGTGCCCGCCCCGCCTCCCAGCTGAGACGCCCTCCCACTGACCTGAAATAGCGCTTCCCTACCTTAGAGCGCCGTGACTCACTCCTCTCTTCGAGCCGAGTGGTCGCTCCCAGCTTCCCCTGCTGGTATTGGTATCGTAGCGCTGCTTTGCCTTTGAATCTGCCAATTATTATTGCCTGCTGCCTGGTTGACTGCCGCTTTGCTTGACTTGCATTTTGATATTTATTTACTGCTGTTTTGTCCTTGGTCGCGCGTCTGCCTGTAGCGCTACGCTGTGCTCCCCCCTCCGCCTCCATTTTGATTGTTGTTGTGGTCCTCGTGTGCCCGCCCCGCCTCCCAGCTGAGACGCCCTCCCACTGACCTGAAATAGCGCTTCCCTACCTTAGAGCGCCGTGACTCACTCCTCTCTTCGAGCCGAGTGGTCGCTCCCAGCTTCCCCTGCTGGTATTGGTATTGTAGCGCTGCTTTGCCTTTGAATCTGCCAATTATTATTGCCTGCTGCCTGGTTGACTGCCGCTTTGCTTGACTTGCATTTTGATATTTATTTACTGCTGTTTTGTCCTTGGTCGCGCGTCTGCCTGTAGCGCTACGCTGTGCTCCCCCCTCCGCCTCCATTTTGATTGTTGTTGTGGTCCTCGTGTGCCCGCCCCGCCTCCCAGCTGAGACGCCCTCCCACTGACCTGAAATAGCGCTTCCCTACCTTAGAGCGCCGTGACTCACTCCTCTCTTCGAGCCGAGTGGTCGCTCCCAGCTTCCCCTGCTGGTATTGGTATCGTAGCGCTGCTTTGCCTTTGAATCTGCCAATTATTATTGCCTGCTGCCTGGTTGACTGCCGCTTTGCTTGACTTGCATTTTGATATTTATTTACTGCTGTTTTGTCCTTGGTCGCGCGTCTGCCTGTAGCGCTACGCTGTGCTCCCCCCTCCGCCTCCATTTTGATTGTTGTTGTGGTCCTCGTGTGCCCGCCCCGCCTCCCAGCTGAGACGCCCTCCCACTGACCTGAAATAGCGCTTCCCTACCTTAGAGCGCCGTGACTCACTCCTCTCTTCGAGCCGAGTGGTCGCTCCCAGCTTCCCCTGCTGGTATTGGTATCGTAGCGCTGCTTTGCCTTTGAATCTGCCAATTATTATTGCCTGCTGCCTGGTTGACTGCCGCTTTGCTTGACTTGCATTTTGATATTTATTTACTGCTGTTTTGTCCTTGGTCGCGCGTCTGCCTGTAGCGCTACGCTGTGCTCCCCCCTCCGCCTCCATTTTGATTGTTGTTGTGGTCCTCGTGTGCCCGCCCCGCCTCCCAGCTGAGACGCCCTCCCACTGACCTGAAATAGCGCTTCCCTACCTTAGAGCGCCGTGACTCACTCCTCTCTTCGAGCCGAGTGGTCGCTCCCAGCTTCCCCTGCTGGTATTGGTATCGTAGCGCTGCTTTGCCTTTGAATCTGCCAATTATTATTGCCTGCTGCCTGGTTGACTGCCGCTTTGCTTGACTTGCATTTTGATATTTATTTACTGCTGTTTTGTCCTTGGTCGCGCGTCTGCCTGTAGCGCTACGCTGTGCTCCCCCCTCCGCCTCCATTTTGATTGTTGTTGTGGTCCTCGTGTGCCCGCCCCGCCTCCCAGCTGAGACGCCCTCCCACTGACCTGAAATAGCGCTTCCCTACCTTAGAGCGCCGTGACTCACTCCTCTCTTCGAGCCGAGTGGTCGCTCCCAGCTTCCCCTGCTGGTATTGGTATCGTAGCGCTGCTTTGCCTTTGAATCTGCCAATTATTATTGCCTGCTGCCTGGTTGACTGCCGCTTTGCTTGACTTGCATTTTGATATTTATTTACTGCTGTTTTGTCCTTGGTCGCGCGTATGCCTGTAGCGCTACGCTGTGCTCCCCCCTCCGCCTCCATTTTGATTGTTGTTGTGGTCCTCGTGTGCCCGCCCCGCCTCCCAGCTGAGACGCCCTCGCCCCTCCCCCTCCACTATCCATATATGACAGTTCTTCCCGCGTGCAGCGTTCACGCGCAGCGACCGCGCCCAATCCGCGCCGAAGGTGCGCCAAAGGTAAGCCCGTCTACGCCCGTCCGCGCCTGGACCGCGCCCAGCGCCAGTCCCCCTGCCCCTCGCGCTGCGCTGTCCTCCCGCATCACCTACGATGCCGCCACCCTCCTAGCCCTTAACCCCGGTCGCGCCCCCAACTGCGTCCAAGCCGCTCCCGGACACACCCATGGACCTTTCTCTTGCTACTCCTGCAAATTCAGCGGCACCGACAACATCTCCGCTACGACCACACATCAGACTCCCGACCCCAATCACCTACAATGCATCTTGCTCAACACCCGATCGGTCCACAGGCACGCCATTGACCTATGGAATCTACTAGACACCATCTCTCCAGGCGTCGCCTTCCTAACAGAAACATGGATGAACGCTTCCTCCGCCCCAGACATCACCATTGCCATCCCTGAAGATTATAAGATCACTCGCAAGGACCGTACCGGCCACACAGGAGGAGGAATCGCTATCGTCCATAAAAAATCAATCCGCATCTCAACCAGCTCTGACGCCAACCTCGCCAACTCCGAACACCTTCACTTCCAGATCCACATCGACCCCAAGACCACACTCAGAGGCACCCTCCTCTACAGACCACCAGGACCCCGCGCAAAATTCAGTGAAGACATCACGGACTTCATCACTCCACACGCGCTCCCCTCCAAAGACTACATCCTTCTGGGAGACCTCAACTTTCACCTTGAAAAGATCAACGACCGCAACACCACCACCCTCTTGGACAACCTCGCCAACCTCGGACTTAAACAACTGGTCACTTCCCCCACCCACATCGCAGGTCACACACTCGACCCCATCTTCACCTCCAGCAATCATGTCTCCTTCAGCCACACTACGGATCTCCTCTGGACTGACCACAGCTGCGTTCACTTCACCTACAACAAGCCGAAACCCACCAACCACCTCCAACCAACTCTGCAAAGAAACTGGAACAAAATCACCATCGACCAGATCTCCTCATCGCTCCTTCTAAACACCCCAGCCCACTCTTCTAACCCAGACCAAGCCGCCGCCAACCTCACCCTATGGTTATCCAACACCGCCGACACCTTAGCACCACTGAAAAAACGTCAAAGCAAACCTGGCAGCAAGAAGGCCTCATGGTTCAACGTTGATCTTAAGAAGTCCAAGAAACTCTGCCGCTCCCTTGAAAAGGCCTGGAAAAAAGACCCAACCACCAGCACCAAGGACGCCTTCAAAAACGCCACCCGCACACACCACCAACTAATCCGAAAAGCCAAGAAAACAGCATTCAAGGATCGACTTGACAACAACGCCCACAACAGCAAGGAACTTTTCAACATCGTCAAGGAATTTACCAATCCCTCGGCCAACTCCAACGACATCACCCCCTCTCAAGCCCTCTGCGACTCCCTAGCCTCATTCTTCCACAACAAAATTGCTGACATCCACAACAGCTTCGACAACCAACCCGGAGACCAACCCACCCAACCATATGATGAACATTCTCCCCCCTTGAACATCCTTAACGACTGGAACCTAATCTCCACTGAGGACACCATCCGCCTGATGAACTCCATCCACTCAGGATCTCCCACAGACCCATGTCCTCACCACATCTTCAACAAAGCAGACTCCGTCATAGCACCGCACCTCCGAGACGTCATCAACTGCTCCTTCAACTCCGCCACCTTCCCGGAAAGCTGGAAACACGCTGAACTCACCGCCCTTCTGAAAAAACCCACAGCGGACCCCACCGAACTCAAAAATTACCGCCCCATTTCGCTCCTTCCATTCCCGGCCAAAGTAATCGAGAAAGCTGTCAACAACCAGCTCGCCGCTTTCCTCGAAGCCAACAAATCCCTCGACTCCTCTCAATCTGGCTTCCGAGCAAAACACAGCACTGAGACCGCCCTCATCGCAGCAACAGATGACATTCGAACTCAACTGGACAATGGAGACACAGTCGCCCTCATCCTCCTCGACCTCTCCGCAGCCTTTGACACAGTCTGTCATAGCACCCTTCTACAGCGCCTCAGAAACATCGGAATACAAGGAAAAGCACTTGAATGGATCACCTCGTTCCTCACCGGAAGAACACAGAGAGTCCGCCTTCCACCATTCAAGTCCGAGGCCACTGAAGTCATCTGTGGCATACCACAAGGATCTTCACTCAGTCCCACCCTCTTCAACGTATACATGAGCCCCCTCGCGGCCATCGCTCGCCAACACAACCTCAACATCATCTCTTACGCGGATGACACTCAACTGATCCTTTCTCTCACCAATGACCCCAGCACCGCCAAAACTAACCTACACGAAGGAATGAAAGAAGTTGCCGAATGGATGAAACACAGCCGTCTGAAACTGAACTCAGATAAAACAGAAGTCCTCAACTTAGGTACATCCCCCTCTGCATGGGACGACTCTTGGTGGCCGGAAGCCCTTGGAAAAGCACCCATCCCGACAGACCACGCACGGAACCTAGGCGTTATCCTGGATTCTTCACTCTCAATGAACAGACAAGTCAGCGCCGTATCCTCATCCTGCTTCAACATTCTCCGCATGCTCAAAAAAACATTTAGCTGGATCCCCACCGAAACCAGAAAAACAGTCACCCATGCTCTGGTCACGAGCCGACTGGACTACGGAAACACCCTCTACGCAGGTACTAACGCTAAACTCCAGAAGAAACTACAACGAATCCAAAACGCCTCAGCCAGGATCATATTAGACATCCCGCGCAACGAACACATCTCTGGCCACCTGAAAGACCTCCACTGGCTACCCGTCAATAAGAGGATCACTTTCCGACTGCTAACCCACGCACACAAATCACTCTACGACATCGGACCAGAATCCCTCAACTCACGACTGTCCTTCTACACCCCCTCCCGCCAACTACGTTCTTCCAGCCAAGCCCTCGCCACTGTACCTCGCATCAACAAGACCACCATGGGAGGCAGATCCTTCTCATACCTGGCTGCTAAAACATGGAACTCACTCCCCACTTACCTTCGCCTTACCCAGAACCACCTAGCATTCAGAAAGCAACTTAAAACGTGGATATTTGACAAGTAATCCTCCTCCCCTCCCCAAGCGCCTTGAGACCCTCTGGGTATGTAGTGCGCTATATAAATTCTTTGACTTGACTTGACTTGACATGAGGCACAGGGTCTTAAAGGGGATAAGAAATAGGGTTTTGTGTCTCCTTGCCTATTCATTGGCTGTTCCTTAAATCCCTTTGGACAAATCGTCGAAGGGGTCTCGAGTTGGGAAATACTTGTGATTGGTGAAAGAGCGCGGGTGCAGTGTGAGGAAGCGGACGATGCCTGACGAGACCAGAGGAAGTGAACTGAAAAGCACTGTATTGATGGCGCATTCTCAAAACGGAGTTAGCCCTCTCATGACGCGAGGTACTGGCGCAGACAAAAATAGTGCTCGTCACTGCCGTCTAATTATTGACAGAAGCGGCAGCGAGGAGCAGCTGTTTGACGATGCTGTGAAGTAACACCAAGCCCACCCCCCGGGCCTGCGTGAGAGTGGTGATAGTAAAATAAGGGGTTCGGAAGTGGCATTACCAACGCGGTCCCCAAGCAGATAGGCATTTTTCAGTTGTGCCTTATGTTTCACGATGATGACAGATTTTTTCAGTTATCCTCGACATTCATTGTCTTTGTCGGGCCCCAGAGACGGGAGTAGCTGTGTTGGTTGTTAAGTCAACAATTGGAACGCTGGTGTGTATTCAGTCCAAAAAGAGAAAAACAGATCCGGGAAAATTTCGCGTTGTTTACCAAGTGGAAAATGTCGAGAGTCCATCAAGAAAACAACCCCGGCGCAATCTAACCAGTAACTTGTTATTTTTTGGTGTTTGTTTTTGAACGATATAAAGACATGACTTTAATGGAGAATGTAGGTTTTAAGTGCGCTCGATGTGTTAATGGTTGCGATGGTGCCTAGTTATCCGATCGTTCCCTCCGGGGAACAGTGATAAGGACACTGAGAGCAGGTGCTGTGAGATTGACTGTTCAGATGAAAGCGTTGTTGGATGCTAAGACAGGGGCTTAAATTCCTTTGCATTGCTCCAACAATCCTACTTGGTTTTCCAGGTGCCAACAGCTGTATCTCACTCAAAATCCACTATTCATTTTTTCGGACTCCGTTGTATGATATATAAGATGTGCTGCTCCTATGAACACTCTGGGCCGACTTTAGTGCGGGTGGCCCCCTGTGCGACAATGTTTGTTGGCGCCTCCCAATGACCACTGTCCTGAAGTCTCCATAACCACTCTCTCGCTTAGATGCATTTAATTAGGTTTATAGCACCACTCATACCAGTGTAGGGCGTCCGAACACTTTACATCACACACAGATTACATAGAGCCAATCAATGATATGTGTGTAAATCAGTGTATAGGAATGTTACATAAGACAGAGGGCTATGAGGTGGAGGAGGCACATGTCAGCCATACTGATAGACAGTATAGTTTGAGTGCTTAGTCTGGACAAGCACATACTCAGAATTTAAAACATTACACCATGTTGTGGATTACATTTAATTATATATATATATATTTTTTTTACTGAAACAAACCCTTTTTGCAACATTAGAATAACGAAAGACTTGGGGTAAAATCATAACACTCTAATATATACCTTGCATGCATCTGTTTGATGACAGTTATTAGCTCACTGTCCTATATTAGGATTTTAACTTATAAACTGCAGGAAACAAAGGCATCTCCCTGAAAAAATGCACTGACCTATTTACTTCATATCCACTTTGTGATCTGCATGGTACATGTTCTTTGCAGCATGGATATTAACCCACTGAGCTACCTTAGTAGGAGTCAAAACTTCCACTAGACAGAACTCGGATCTCACTCCAGGAAGCACATAAATCACTGGAGTTATCTTGACATGTTTATTGTTGTATGAAGATTGCTGGAGGCAAGGAATGCAGCAGCAGGTACTTTTAAAACTATAATACACTTGCAAACAGGATGCCCCCCCCCCCCTTGAAGTCAGCACCTGGTGCAGTGGCACCAGTTGCACTGCCCTAGAGCCGGCCCTGGGAACACAGCTTCCTTTTATTGCACCGACTCCCGAATAGCACATAGACTTACAGTGTATTATCTTTCTCAAGATCCGAGACCTATGCTCCCTGTGTTGGCTCAATCCAATATAACCATGGATTGTATTCTGCAGTTTGCGATGGCGTGACCAATAACAACGTCTTCTCCTTCCCCTCTTAAGTACAGCAGTCCTTCTTCAATTTCTTGATTCTCATGACCACCTTTTCCCCCACCTTGTCTCCATCGCTAGTTTGCAAAGGACAATGAGGATTTTTTTGCCAGTTTTCACAGTAATATCAGGAAAAAGCATTATTAATCTACAGGCTACATGTTTAGTACCCAACAGCGTCTACTCAGCTGTGCATCAATTGGGTGATAAGTGTGATACTGAAAGACGCTGTAGTGTCACATTTTTGTGCAATTCAAAGGTCATCTCCTAAAATTCTGACCTGCCAAGTTGATTTAGAGATAGGTGTTCATACACTGGCTCTTTTACTCAACATCGTAGACACTGTCATTTCCCACCATGGCCCTTAACACATTAACTCTTCTCCTGCATGCAACAACAATTTATTGTTGTGGGGTGATTTGACCAGCATTGGGCCTATCTGGGGGTGGACCTTATTGGATAGAGTAATTGTAGGCTCAAGTATACACTGATATTATTTTAGTAACATAGGTTGACCCTATATTGCAACTCCAAATGGAGAGCTTGTTTGCGGAGTGACAGTGATGGTAATGTGTACACTGCCATTACAGGACTCGTACAAGACATAATCCAATAGACAAACAAATTCACTTCCTAATTTGGCTTCTGGCTGAACAGAAGCACTTGCTAAATAATATGTTTCTATATCAACTTAACAATTCATGTGCTTATATTTTAACACAAGGTACAGTGTCCTCCTGAAAGGCAAACTTATTGCCTGCCATAAAGAATTTCCCTGGGATTCAGAGCCCCCTCCCTGCTTTTGTGTCTTGATACGAGGGGGATTTACATAAGAATGTTCATTGTATGTTCTATATCTGATAGGGACATCTAGCCGCAGATTCCTTACTTTAGTATATCCCAAGTATCAGACTGAAACCGTAAACTTTTTCTCAAGCAATACCCTTGTGCGCTGGTTAGTGGAGTTGGCTCCGTGGGACGTTGTCGGCGTTGTCCTCACCAGAAGTGACATCCGCATCACCTATTTAGGAGCCAATTCTACTAGCTGATGTCAGTTCTATTCTTTCCGTGCCAGCTTGCGCAGATCCTTGAACAGAGCTAACCTCTGCCACTTTTTGGTAGGCTTTTTTGAAGTTTTGTCAATGATTTTGCTGTGTAGGTTATTCCCTTGATGTTGAAGAAGACTTATGGATTCAAACGGTCCAGCTCCTGCCAACGTGCCATGTCTGAGAGGGATCCATGATTAATTTGTCTCTTGTGCCGCGAGTGCGACCACGGTTCGACGTTGTGCTCCGACTGCCTAGCCATGGCTCCAAAAGCTTTGAGGAAGCGGTCCTTGAAGCAGATTGCAGCCAGCGTTCAGCTCCACATTGCTCACCCCAGAAATATTGTTCCCAGTATCAGTGAAGGAGAAGGTCCGGGCGGCACTCTGAGTCCTAAGTTCTCGTCCCCTAGCTCTAAGTTGTCGAGTCAGTCGGGTAAGAGGCATAAGAAACACAAGAAGACGAAGCATGCTTCCTCTTCTTTCCGTCCATCGTTGGACGAGATGGGAGAGCCTCGACGCTCCAGGCCTCGTTCTGCAGAACTAGTGCCTCAGTCGGCTCTGCGCTTCCCTGCATTTCTCAGCCCAGCTTAAAGATTTTTATTATGCCCTATACCTTATGTTTGGCGACCTGGCGTGCTTTTGGGCCCTCGAGGCTCAGAAGGGGCTCCATCGGGTTCTGCGCCAGCGGCTAAGGCTCCAGTGGCCCACAATGGATCCGGTGGTGAAACCGGACCGGAGCCGGTCGTACCCATGCGGGCTTTCCGGGTGCTGGCCTCTGCGCCAAGACTCCTGATGCCGCCAGCGCCCCCCGGCACTGCCAATCCCATCCTTATCTCCGATGACCCGGAGCAGGATCGGCGCCTTTTCATACCGATTCGGCACAGACTGCACCCTTGGGTCCAAGGTCGGTTCCTCAGCCGTATTTTGAGGGGCTAGGAATGGAGGAGGATTAGGAGGGGTTGCTGGATCCTTTAGAAGACCAGCCTGAGCACAAAATGGACTGGTATGAGGAATTTGGTGAGGGTAGTGGTCTGGATACCTCACTGGATTTTGGCCTGCTTTCTCCCCCTACGGTGGCTACAGAAGAGGGAGCTTTATATGCTGTGGTGGTGAGTAGGACTGCCAAGGTCTTGGACCTTCAGCTACCTTCGGTGGACGTCAAGATGAACATCTTGACAGAGGTCCTGAAGGCCGGATGTCTCCTCCTCGGAATGTCTCCTGCCTTTCAACAAGGCCTTAACTGATGTCCTTCTGGACACCTGGTCCAAGTCCACCACAGGGGCTCCTATGACACGGCTCACCGCCTACCGCCTTCACCCTGCACCAGGCTACCCGAAATTCCTCACCAATCACTCTACCCCGAGAGCTTGGTGATACAAGCCTCTACCTGACAAGGTGCCTTCCATTACGCTCCCCTGGACAGAGAATCTAAGAGGCTGAATAGTTGGGGCAAGAAGATTTTCTCTTCTGCCAGCCTTGCATTGTGGTCTGTGAAAACTGTGTGCCTATTGGGCTGTTATGCCCATTCTTTTTGGGAAACAGTTGGGCAGGTGCTGCCACAGGTTATAGAGGAGGCTTGGGCCTTTCTCCCCAAGTGGTATCAGACGGGCGAGATGCGGCCAAGTTCACCACTCATTGTGGGCTTGGCACCACTGACTTACTGGGCAGAGCAGTCTCGTCAGTGGTGGTTGTACGATGCCACGCCTGGCTGAGGACTTCTACTTTTTCTGGGAATGTTCAGACTTCCGTTATTGACATGCCCTTTGATGGCATCTGTCTCTTCGGAGCCTAGGCAGACATGGCCCTGGAGCACTTTAAGGACTTGCAGGCTATGGCCAAGTCCTTGAGCCTTAGGTGCCCACCCATTCTCCCATCTGCTTTTAGTCCCTTTCGTGGCCATGGAAGAGTCTTTCAGCTGCGCCAGCCATATCCCAGCCACAAGACCGTGCAAGTTCAGCAACCTCTGTGCGGTGTGGGCAAGGCTCCTTTCGACCCCGTGACTCAGGCGGCCAGAGGTCCAATCAGACAACTCCTCTGCCTACAGCCTCTAAACCTTCCTAGTCAGGCCCTTCAGGATCATGGGCAACTGGTTGGTGGTAGGATCAGCCATCACCTCTACAACTTGCAAAACATCACATTGGACAAGTGGCTTCTTCAGATAGTCTATAAGGGCTATCCCCTAATTTTCTAGACTACCCCTCCCTCCATGCCTCTGTCTTACGGCCTGATGATGAAGGAACCCCTGACCTTGCTTCAGGAGGAGAGGAAGTCAGGGCTCTCTTGGCCAAGGGAGCCATAGAGAGGGTTCCGGTGCCAGAAGTAGGCTGTAGTTGCTATTCCCACTACTTTCTGGTCCTGAAAAAGGACAAGGTCCTTCATCATATCCTAGATCTGTGAGCCCTCAAGTACTTCCTCAAAAAGGAAAAGTTCAAGATGCTCACTCTGGCTCAGTTCTTGTCTGCCCTAGACCCCGGAGACTAGATGGTAGCAACGGACTTGCAGGACGGTTATTTTTAGATTCTCGTCCAGCGTGCTCATCGGCATTACCTGCAGTTCACTGTAGGCCATAAGCATTTTCAGTTCATGGTGCTCCCCTTTGGCCTTCTCCAAGGTGATGGTAGTGGTTGCAGATCATCTGCGCTGATATGGGGTGACAGTCTTCCCCTATATCGACGACTGGCTGTTAAAGGCGAGCTCGCCCCAGGCTGTCATCTCCCACCTCCAGACTGCTGCAAACCTCCTGCTTTCTCTGAGGTTCACAAGCAACATGCCAAAGTCACACCTGACTCCCTCTCAGGCCCTCCCTTTCATCTGAGCTGTTGTAGACAGAGTGCAGTTTCTGGCCTATCTCCTCGAGCAGCAGTCCAGGATATTCAGGCTATGATGCCACTGTTTCAGCCTCTATCCTGGATTTCGGTGGGACTAACTCTGAGGTTGCTGGACCTCATTGCTTCCTGCATTCTGCTAGTGACACATGCCATCTGCGGGCTCTCTGATTTTCCAATGGGGACTTCATCAGGGGAATCTCTCTGACATGGTTCAGACCTTGGAGGGAACTGCACAGGAACTGCAGTGATGGCTGACCAACTGCGATTGGGTCAGAGGAAGACACTTCTCCCTTCCCCTATGGATCTCACTGAAGTGACAGGTGCATCACTCCTGGGCTGTGTGGCTATCTGGGAGAGGCCTTTAGCCTTCAGCAAAATCTGGACTCCACATCAGCTTTCTGGAGCTCTTGGCATTGAAAACTTTTCTCCCTTCCATCAAGGGAAGCTGGTTCACAGACAACACCACTGCCATGTGGTACTGCAACAAAGAGGGCAAGGTGGGGTTGTGGAGCCTTGGTCAGGAGGCTAAGGCTCTGGACATGGCTGGAAAAGCAGGGTGTATCCCTAGTGGTTTAACATCTGACAGGTTCCCTGAGCGCCGGGGCGGACAAATTTGACCGTCGATGCATAGCGGATCACAAATGGTGTCTCCATGTGGAGATGGCGCAAGGTCTCTTTCAGCAGTGATGAGAACCTTGTTCAGATCTGTGCGCCTCAGTCAAGAAAGCTCAATGGCAGAGTTTTGTGCATTAGAGTTTCCAAAGCATCAGTTGCTCGGAGACGTTTTTGTCTTGCCTGGAGCTCATCCTAGCTACATGCCTTTCCACCCGTACCACTCCTGCCCAGAGTGCTCAAGAAGATCAGGAGTGACCTGGCCCAAGTCATTCTTGTGGCACCGGACTGGGCACTGAGAGTCTGGTATTCCGAGCTTCTCCAACTGAGCACTGATCCTCCTATCAGGCTGCCCCTTTGAGGGGGGGATCTTCTGTCACAGCAGCATGGGCGGGTCATCCTCCCGAACCTGTCAACTCTATGCCTTCCTGCGTGGAGATTGAGCTGTGGCAGTTGACAGCATTCGATCTTCCTCCTGAAGTCTGCAATGTAATTTTGGCAGCCAGGCATCCCTCTACGAAGACAGTGTACGCCTGCTGGTGACAGAAATGTGTCAAATATTGTACAGAACGGTCCTTTGATCCTCTTTCAGCTTCCCTTTCTCAAGTCCTTCTCTTTAATTTGACCCCTGCCCAGCAGGACTCTGCTCTGGGCACTCTTAAAGGGTACCTTTCTGTCTTGCCTGCCTTCTTGGTGCTGCCAGACCAACCCTCTTTATTTAAATCCCCTATTTTAAACCGATTTTCAAAGGGGTTTGTATATATGTTCCCTCCTGCCCCTTACATCATGCATCAGTGGGACCTTAATTTGGTTCTCACCTTCCTGATGTGCGCTCAGTTCGAGTCTCTGCATAACTGTCCCCTCCAGCTGCTTTCCATCTAAACAACCTTTTTAGTGGCAAGAACGTCTGCCAGAAGGGGGAGTAAACTGCTCGAGAGTGGTAATGCCATTCCATGTGGGGCGATCAGTCACCTTGCTCACTTTCTATGCTCCTCTGCACCCCCCTGAAGAGGAGGAGCTACTCCATAATCTGGTCCTAAAAATAGTTTTGTTGTTCTACCTTGAGTGCACTAGAGAATTCTGGGTAGACGACCAACTCTTTGCGGGGTATGTTGGATCAAAGAAAGGTTGTGCGGTGCAGAAGAGGATCATCTCTTGGTGGGTCGTCCTCTGCATCAAACTTTGCTATGCTATTGCCAAGAAACACTCCTGAAGGCTTAAGAGCTCATTCCACTAGAGCTAAGGCTTCAACCACGGCATTGCATTGTGGTATTCCATTCCTTGACATTTGTCAGGAAGCAACGTGGGGCCTCACTGCACATGTTCACTAAGCTCTACTGCCTGGACAGTCAAGTCTGCAGGGATGCCCTTTTAGTACCCTGTGACCTGCAGGACTTCCTGGTCTAAACTGGTCTGCGGTCCCATCTCCAGGTATGGTATTGCTGGGGTATCTATTTTAAGCTAATGAATCTGCTGCTAGACGTCTGTATCAGATGGACAAATGTCTTACCTTTGGTAACACTTTCTCTGATACAGACATAATCTAGCTGCAGATTCCTTACCGACACATCCATCCTCCCCGCACTACAGACACTTTTTTGGGGTCAGAACTGCTCCCTATCAGGGCCCTAGTTGTTCTATGCTCACCACTGTCAGTGCAATTAATGGCACAGGAACCTGGCAGGGAAAGTCATGATAAGTAACTAAAGTCAGCGCACCGAGGAGGTGCCTATATAGGTAATGCATAAGTCCCTACCGGCGCGGCCAACGCAGACCATGCCCCAAGAAGCTGACGATGCCACCTAACGCCGCGCAAGGGTATTGCTCGAGCAAAAGTTTCCGGATCCAGCCTGATGCCTGGGATATTCGAAAGTAAGGAATCTGCAGCTAGATGAACAACCAGATTCATCAATGTCCCGATTTGCGAGTCCTTAATAGCGAATATTAAGGAATCGCTATTAATGACTCGCAAAACGGGATTCATGTAGAAATCGCAATATTATTTGCGATTTCTATAGCTTCCTTATTTGCGATTAGCAAATTGCTAATCGCAAATAAGGAATTTGAGATTAGCAATTTGCTAATCGCAAATAAGGATGCGATTTCAAGGGTGCCAGGGGTGTCCAAAGGACACCCTGTAGCACCCCTGAAATGTAAATGTAGACTGATGTTGCGCACACACATGTCCAAAGGACATGTGTGTGTGTGTGTAACATACAACTTTGAAAAATGCACTTGCACTAAAGTGCATTTTTCAAAGTTTTCGCTATTTACCACGAAGTCAGACTTCGCAGTAAATAGCGGCCAAAAATAGCGATTTCGCAATTCAAAAATGGTTCATGAATTGCATTTAAGGAATCTCAAATAGAGATTCCTTAAATGCAATTCCTCCCAATTTAGCGATTTCGCAATTTGCGATTTTTGCATTTGGGATGATGAATCCCAAATGCAAAAATTGCGCTCGCAAAGGGCCAGACTCTCAGGATCTGGCCCTGTGCGAGCCGATTTTACAATGATGAATCTGGCTGTAAGTCACTACCAGATAAGGCCTTACCGAAGGTAAGTAACTTGCCCTTCAGGCAACTTAGATTGAACTTGAATGTAGTTATGCTTTGCGGTTATTGACACAAAATTATGTCTATAGCATACTGATTCTTTTCAGAAATCATTAGCAGCATGTCTACAACATATTTACCTAGCCAGCAGCCCGTGCCAAGGGGGCTCCTGTGGCACTCACTTAACTCTAACCCATTTTTCAACATTTTCTCTTATGACCACCTTTTCCAGCCTACTTCCTGTTGCCTAGTGAACCTCACCACTGCCCTACTCTTAGGAATGAAATTGCCTCATATTGAGTTCACTAGTAATAAGTAAACTTTACTGCCACCTGGTCACCCCTGCCCACAACAACCATGACCTCATATGGTCTACACCACTTCGTCTTTGCCTGGCTGGCCAACGAGGACCAAGTATCTGTTCTACTTTCTGCATATCCTGCTTCTTATACAGGAGACCTGCCCTACACTCCTTTGTGTTTGCAATAAGACACCCCCAGTCCTCCCTCCAATTTTTGCAAAGATTCCCACCCGAGACACCTGGCCTTTTAAAGA
Organism: Lissotriton vulgaris; assembly: GCF_964263255.1. Lineage (NCBI taxonomy): Eukaryota > Metazoa > Chordata > Amphibia > Caudata > Salamandridae > Lissotriton > Lissotriton vulgaris. The sequence goes on along the minus strand of NW_028244463.1, from coordinate 339,227 downwards.
TACTCTACATGAGGACAGGGTTATATGCTACAGCCACTGTTCACAGTGCTGGAATAAATATTTTAAACAAATTAAAATCTAAACGGACTTGTGTTTAATATCTTTTAGTTTCTACCCACAGGAGGGAGGTTTTTGTAATGGGGGAGTGGGTTTTAGGTGTGATCTTTGTAGAGCCAGCATCTTTGTCTCCATTATTCTTGTGCATTTTCCTGAAAGTAACCTCTGTGAACTAGCTAATGCCCAAGACCTGACATAAAACACTTGAATGGCAGAATACTAGTGTGACAGAGACTAATTCAACCAACCATGAAACCAAAAGACCCCATTTTCCAGACGTTTAGCCACAGACGCACATTGGGAGAAAGAAGTTTGAGAAATCGCATGAATCGGCCAGACAAGAGCTTTCAACCAACAGCCCCCCACCTCCTCCTTTGTATGGCTGAGTCACCTGGTGAGTCATGGCTTATTAATAATCCATGTGTTTGTTGGTGGTTCTGTAGATGTTTTTCAGTCCCCTTAACCAAATTCAAGATTGCTGTTATTGCTCATCGTCGGGCATCATGAGCCGTGCGCGCCTATGACGCATTCCACCTATTTGTACACAATTATATACATTTTAACAATAAGATCCTGGTGACGCATGCATGGTGGTGGTGGTCACGGATTTGTCATTCACTGAGAGCAGAGAAATATGCATAAATCTGTCTTGTGGCAGCCTCGAGTTGCATGTGTGTGTTGCTCATAGCTGTAGCTTAGCCTTTTCTGGCCCTATGTTGCTGGTGCTCAACTACTGTATTGACTGATGAGGTACAAAGTGGTATATGTTGGCTTGGTGCCCGACTGTCGACCGGTCCAGCTTGGCTGTTACACGAGGCGAAAAATGTATTGCCAAGGAAGACCAGGTACAAGCAACGGAGGTGCGAGTGCCCATTCATGGAGAACACGCAACATGATCTTCAGTATGGAGTACAGTGGCAGCATCTTTGTGAACCTCAGTACGGTGAGTTATGCCTTCAAATAGAGACATGTCAGCTCCTAACTGTCTCACAGCAGCTCAATGGAAATGAAGAAAAGATTTTAATGGGCGTTCTTGAGTGGGTGAACCAAGGTAGACATTTATCCCTACTGAGGGGAGAAGGAATGGAGAAAGACTGACTTAGCATTCACTGTCTTTTAATTCACCACTTCTATTTTATGCTTGCAACATGCAATATTATACTGCTATGTTGATTTATTTTTTTTGTGACCCATATTCCCTGAATGATCTTTAAAACATGTCTCAGCTACCAACATTTGGACCATCCCTCTATGATTTAATCGTTATTAATGGCCCAGACCCACGGATTGGAACAGTATGAAAACGGTGAGTTACCGATCACAAAACCTCGTGCTATTGGTTTTGCTCAGCAGTTCCTCTGAAAGAGCATTCGATGGACTATGTCATCTGCATGTAGAACATAGGTTACTTCTTGGGAGGGTCATTTTAATCACTCCTGTTGAGTGGTCTGACTTGGCACAAGCTTTACCATTCTCGTCGTTGGATAACTGAGCCCCCACTATCGCACTGCTCGGAGAACAAGGAACATAGTCTTAAATTAAAATCTGCTTTGATGGCAAAAAAACTGTGAAGCTGTCTGAACGCATGTGTGATCACGGATTTCCAGGTTAAAGATGATGATTGCTAAATTATGTTGTGTTATTAGTAGTTTATATTTGGTTTGCGTATGCTGTCCTGTGTAGTTTTTCCTCAATAATGCTGAAATAGAATGATTGATCTGACCAACGAGCCTCTGAGTTGTGTTACGACATAGGGCGAGGAAGACCTATGGTGCAGGTCTGAACCACTACCTCTTGAGAGAGTTTCTAAGCCATGCTGATACCTAGGTTAGGGCGAGGAAGACCTATGGTGCAGGTCTGAACCACTACCTCTTGAGAGAGTTTCTAAGCCATGCTGATACCTAGGTTTTTAAACTTGGTCAGACAAAGTTGGCAAGGAACACACTCACAGGCCACAGGAATGGAAAGGGTGTGGTGGAGTTCTACCACAAGAACTTTGCATACATCTAGGACTATTTCGTCACAAGGTGTTGTACAGTTTCTGAGGCAAAATGACACAGGGGCAGTGGGAATTATACTCATGCTTCCTTCCAACTCCACCCTATCACACGCGACTACCAGATGAGTGGTACTCACACAATACCTTTAGCAATTGAAGTTATGGTTCAGCCAAACTTGAGAATTCTTGCCTCCATATATTATTTGTTACAGAGGAAGATGTTTTTAATTTTCTTTTTTGTCTCCATGGCTATTTTATACTCGAGACAGTGTCAAAGCTTTCTCCAATGAACTGTGCTGACTTCCTCGATTTTCGCCATGAATATCCCCTTGAACACTACCACTTCAAGATGTTTTAACCACATAGAATTAGTGAGATGTATCTCCCCAACCCCCATGGCACTGGAACCATATTTATTGCATTGGCAATCCTGCCTTTTCTAGGAGCCGGGTTTTTCCTGCCCTTCAGTGTGTTTTTTTCCGCAACCTTCTCTTATTTGCCTGTTTCCTCGTTGCAGACGTACACTTCGTGCTGCCGATGCCATCGCTTAAGTCAGATGCCAAAGGTAACCAACTATTTACCCTTTAGGATAGTGGTGATAAGTCATTCATATTTGCAGTCCATCAACCACACCCACTCATTCAGCACTCCAGCGATCCCACACAGTGTCTTGATATTCACCAGTAAGGTGTTTGCCTTCCTCACGGTTTGTCATTCTGCCTACACTTCTATTGCCTCTTCGCTTGATCTTGGGTAGAGCGGTCCCTCCACCCTGCTCCTGTTTGTTTAGCCATGTATGTCCCTGTACAACATCTCTGAAATGGAGAGCTTTCTAGTGAGATTGTGCAACTTTTTTGCGTTCCTGACACAAAGGTGCATCCTTTTCTTCATCTCAAAGAGGTGGCAAGTAACTCAATCTGTATGGCCCACTTTGGTTTCTCTGAGTGGTTTTGTTGTTTCAGATGCTAGATTACTGGGCAGGGCTGGGTCGACAGGTCTGTTGGTAGCTAAATTTAGCACTGGTCCTGATTAAGATTAATAAAATACAGATTGTCACCGCATCTGCTGTACTTGGACTTCTGACATCCTGTTATTCAGCTGTGGGCTTTTTCCTTGCACTCTGCTACTGCAGTCTGGTGTTCCTTGAAGAGTTGCTATGGACAGCAGGCAGTCCTGTCCTTTAGCGGGGACAGTTTCACCTACTGGAGTCCGACTTTGATTTAATTAACCACCTGACACACATTTGTGAGAAGGCTTTTGTAGGTTGTATCACTTCACCATAAAATGTTACTAGTTTATCAAATTTCTGTCCCATAGACATGAGTGGGCTGCAGCTCTCTACCGCCATCAAGAAATCATTAGCAGCATGCCCACAACGTATTGAGCTAGCCAGCCGCTCATTTCAAGAGGCTCCCGTGGCACTCAGTCTACCCCATTTTTCTACATTTTCTGTTCCGTCAACTTCTTCCAAGCTACGTCCTACTTTCTTGTGCACTCAGTCCTAGTTCCAATAATAAAATTGCCCCAGATTGATTAATCCACTAACTAGACAACTTTACTGCCACCCTGGCACCCCCGCCCACAGCAAAGACCTCCTCAGGAAGACCATTAACCACGAATCCATCTCCAATGCACTGTCTTCACAAAATCCTCAGTATTAACTCATGACACCTTACACCTTCAAACTTCGTTTCAACAGTCCTGTGGATGGCAATACAAGAAGCTGTGCCCAGGATTGTCCAAACCATCAGCTCTTTATCTGCCATCTTGTAAGTATAAAGTCAGATCTATGGATGACCTTGTTAGTTTTTCCAAAATCTCAATCCATAAATATGCATAACTACTGAGACCCTCTGAAGTTATTCCTCATTCCATATCTATCTTGCCACATGTTAACCCAGCTCGTACATCAAAAGATCACCCAAGGATAGAGAAGTGAGTTGCATTCATTTGTAAAGTGAAGCTTTATATTTAGTTCTCTATAGTGGCCAGCCCTTCTACACAGCCTCTACTGCATGACACTCCACTTGACTGTATTAATGATGCAATCGTCAAAACCTGACTAATTGACTAATACTCCAGCACTGAAGTGTCAGGGTATCTTTACACCTGGGCGCAGTTTTTATTATCTGCTTGGCGTTGGGTCCGAGATATGATATTGTAGTCCACCGACCAACTGTGGACTCTGGAAAATGTATTGCTAATCATGGGTTCTCCACTTAATCATACGTCTAGGATCCTCAAAAAATCCCTTTATCACACTTGGGTCCTGATTCTGATGTCGGGTGGTCGGATTACCAACAGGCTGTCGGTGGCGGTTTGACCGCCAGCATCCCTTCGGTCAGACCGCCACATTACAATGCTGGCGGTCGGACCCACTGCTGTCGGACGAAAGACCGCTGCCACCGCCAGGATCAGAGATCCTGAAGGGGCAGGTTCAGAGCATCGTCCTAGCATGGCGGCGGTGCTGAGGCAGGCACCGCCGTCTGGATCACAATATGCTTTCCGAAAGCCTTTACCTGGCAGGAACACCGGCATGAAGAGGTTTTCAAAAGAGGGTTATTGGTTGGCCCCAAACTGGTTCCCCATCCATTGAGGGCCACTGAAAGGTGTTCCTGGGGACACTGGCAGTGTCCCCACTCTCCTCCGTGCACTATGTGAGATGCACGGCATGGTGCACGCATGTGTTGTGGGGCCGCTCGCAGCTGTTTGTTGCCTGCCGTGACTCTGCTGTATATCTCCGTGAGGAAAGGAGATAAGCTGCTTCCACAGTGACCGCGTTTGGAGGCTGCTCACCAGAGGTCGGGACTGCGAGACCCAGGGTTCTGCGCGTGAAGACCGGAGCGCACCTGGAGTCTCTTCCCGCCTCTGTTCCGCCCTGATTGCTTGGCTGCCTGCTCTGACCTGATTCGCCAGCTTCAGCATTTACAGCTCGCGGCCCCCGCTCCGCGGGAGCCGCTCGCAGCTGTTTGTTGCCTGCCGTGACTCTGCTGTATATCTCCGTGAGGAAAGGAGATAAGCTGCTTCCACAGTGACCGCGTTTGGAGGCTGCTCACCAGAGGTCGGGACTGCGAGACCCAGGGTTCTGCGCGTGAAGACCGGAGCGCACCTGGAGTCTCTTCCCGCCTCTGTTCCGCCCTGATTGCTTGGCTGCCTGCTCTGACCTGATTCGCCAGCTTCAGCATTTACAGCTCGCGGCCCCCGCTCCGCGGGAGCCGCTCGCAGCTGTTTGTTGCCTGCCGTGACTCTGCTGTATATCTCCGTGAGGAAAGGAGATAAGCTGCTTCCACAGTGACCGCGTTTGGAGGCTGCTCACCAGAGGTCGGGACTGCGAGACCCAGGGTTCTGCGCGTGAAGACCGGAGCGCACCTGGAGTCTCTTCCCGCCTCTGTTCCGCCCTGATTGCTTGGCTGCCTGCTCTGACCTGATTCGCCAGCTTCAGCATTTACAGCTCGCGGCCCCCGCTCCGCGGGTGCCGCTCGCAGCTGTTTGTTGCCTGCCGTGACTCTGCTGTATATCTCCGTGAGGAAAGGAGATAAGCTGCTTCCACAGTGACCGCGTTTGGAGGCTGCTCACCAGAGGTCGGGACTGCGAGACCCAGGGTTCTGCGCGTGAAGACCGGAGCGCACCTGGAGTCTCTTCCCGCCTCTGTTCCGCCCTGATTGCTTGGCTGCCTGCTCTGACCTGATACGCCAGCTTCAGCATTTACAGCTCGCGGCCCCCGCTCCGCGGGTGCCGCTCGCAGCTGTTTGTTGCCTGCCGTGACTCTGCTGTATATCTCCGTGAGGAAAGGAGATAAGCTGCTTCCACAGTGACCGCGTTTGGAGGCTGCTCACCAGAGGTCGGGACTGCGAGACCCAGGGTTCTGCGCGTGAAGACCGGAGCGCACCTGGAGTCTCTTCCCGCCTCTGTTCCGCCCTGATTGCTTGGCTGCCTGCTCTGACCTGATTCGCCAGCTTCAGCATTTACAGCTCGCGGCCCCCGCTCCGCGGGTGCCGCTCGCAGCTGTTTGTTGCCTGCCGTGACTCTGCTGTATATCTCCGTGAGGAAAGGAGATAAGCTGCTTCCACAGTGACCGCGTTTGGAGGCTGCTCACCAGAGGTCGGGACTGCGAGACCCAGGGTTCTGCGCGTGAAGACCGGAGCGCACCTGGAGTCTCTTCCCGCCTCTGTTCCGCCTATTTAAGACACACCATCCACGCTAAGCGGGACGCGTGCGGGACGCCGGGCTAAGCCCGGGCAAAGGGCGGGCCGTCTGTGGCCGTCCGGGGACGACCGAGGACGGGACGGGCCACCCCATTTACGCCTGGCTACAGAGGTACTACAAAATTTATACTTTGAAACCAATATATGAATACATCTTAATCTTGACAGAATCATTTGTATTACACATTTAAAATACAGATTTTCTTTTTTTTTAATCGGATAAAATCAACTGTGGCTAATATATAATCAACTAGACCTCTGATCTGTAATATGAGGGCGTTAAAAAAACTCCGCTCACGAACAATTTATTCAAAGCGTATGGGGACTGAAACCGCTGTTACAAAGATGGCAGCAAATTCATTGAAATCTGGCCATCTTTCTAGTACTCCAGCTATAAATACGTATTTTTCCACTATTTCGAAGAGAAAAACTGTATTTTCACTTTCAACTGACAAACAAAATAAACTAGAGTCATCTACAAATAAGGATCATTACGACTCTTTACCTCTCTTCGTACAGACTACTGACAATCTAGGTCGCACGAAATCTGAAAGTAACCTGGCAATTATTTCCTTTATAGAGAAAGACCAAAATACCCACGTGGAAACAGCTCAAATTACCCCCACAATCCCAATAAGTAAACAGGATTATGAGCTACCCTCTGATGTGTTTACGAGTATGAATATGAAGCAAGAACAAGAAAAATTCGAAATATCATTGAGTCAAATACATCCTTTAACTAGCTCACCGGAAAAATCCCCTATCTTATACCCTAACCAGGACAACTTTACTGATCCAATTTTTTCACATTTAACCTTCGGAAATATCACTTCTCCTCTCTCAAAGGCGCTTTTTACATTGCAAGAAATATTGGAATCAGTGCTCACTCATCTTGGCCAAATTCTTGCTAATTCCGATGAAACCCTGGACGTGCAAATAGGAATACTGAAACATTTAGTTGAGGAAAAAAAGAAAAAATTTCTAAATAATGACATACCAAAAAAACTAGATCTAGTTGAAACATTAACAGGTGAAGATCTTCAAAACAACGTTAATATAACTCCAAAGCAGCGAGAAGCTAGTACACAAACAACTAATATAGAAAAAACTGTGACTAAAACAAAGGATCTAAGAAAAAAGAATAAACCTCTTATTACATATTCGCTCAAAAAATTGTTCAAAGAAGAACCGGAAATCAATACCGGAAATACTAACAAGCATTTTTCAATCTTCTCGTGCAAAGAGCCCAACAACAAGCATGATCAGGGTACTATGGAAAATAAAGTAGAGCCATCGGGCATCACCATTGAACAGAAAAATAGTCAACTAAATCAAACTGAAAAAAGAGATGAGAAGGAAAATGCTGGGGGGAAGAAGAAGAGAAAACCACTAAGGAGAATACAAAGGAAAAAAGGGCACAAATTGAAATTTCAAAAATTCACTCCCAAAACCTTGATGAATTCTTCAGAAATTCAAAAATCTCCGCTGTTAACACATTTGAATCCAAAAGCTGAAGAATTCTGTCCAGTGGTAGAATATAGAACAACAGAACAAAACACTAAGGCTACTGAAGAAGCGAATGTTACTATTACGCAATCATGGGAAGGAATAATATCTAAACATTTAATCATTGAAGAACTGTTCCCTACTGACAAAATGCCATTAAACCGCGGTAGAATATTGAACCTTTTACAAGAAATGCAATCACTGATCTCACTGACAAGCAACGAAATTGATTTAGTTCTCTTTCCTAATAAAGAGAATAAGAAATTAGCACAAGTCTCCTTTTTCTCGCCAGTTCTTCCTGGAATCATACTCAGGGAGAAGGAAATCCTTCATAAAAATGGTTATGATGTAATTTCCGTAGTGGATCCCATACCTACTAACAACTTAAACAAAGGTATCTTAGAACAAAATAACCGAAGAGATGAATTCCCTAGTACATCCAGGGGAGAAATAATTTCAAATTTCAACAGAAAAGACTCGCTAAAAATACAAGTAAAAGAAGGAGAGAGGTCAGTATGGTCCAGGGAACTAAGACCTACCAATAATGAGAATACGACAAAATCTTGGGCATGGTTATCTGAAACCCTAAATAGTAAAAAAATTGTCAAACCTCAGAAAAATCAAGTTTAGCAAAGGTATGACGATACTATCCTGGAATTTGGCTGGGAAGATGGACAATAAAATGAAGTATGTAACTGATACCCTCCCTGACATCATTGGTTTACAGGAAACTTGGAATATTAAACCTTTTATTCAAAAAGGATACTATGTTTTTGAAACCCTGGCAAAAAATTCTAGAAGGGGCCATGCTAAAGGCGGTTTAGCAATCTTATTAAAAGAAGATTACTCTTGGTCGCAAGAATTAATTAATACAAAGATGGATAATTTACAATGTCTAAAAGTATCTCTTAAATCCCAAACATCACCCACTTTTTTATTACTCTTTAACATCTATGCGCCTCCCAGCGCTAACTGCGATCTGTTGTTTGAACGCCTAATGGAGACCATCTCCCAAATCATTGAAGAACAATTCAACCTGCCTTATATCATAATGGGAGATATGAATGCAAAAATGTCAAACTGTGAAATAAAGAAATGGGCTCTACTCTTAAATGAAGAATCCTTGGAAATATCACTCCCTGTACTCCCAAAAGGAATGAAATCAGATAAGAGAGGTCGAGCATTATTATCATTTCTCCCAAAAATAAACGGGACTATTTTAAATGGTAATATACATGGCGATAAACCAGCATCGTATACGAGGCAGGGTAATGGATCTCCCTCTATACTTGACTACTTCATATGTGGGATCGGAGAAAAAGATCGAATGAGTCAACTATTAATCACATTCAATGAGGAAAGTGACCATGCTATCCTATGTCTATCAACTGAATGGATTTTACAAGCTACTTTCCAGTATCAGCCGATATTTCAGAAAACAAAAATGGAAGTAAACGCAACGAGGGGCAGAATTTTCTGGGGGTCAGAAAATTTGGATCAAGTGAGGCTATTGGTCTCTCAAACCAATTTGTTGACTACTACATACTCAGCCGATCCTACAAAGAACTTTGCTTGCATAATAAATAAGCTGAAACATGCATTACAAAGTAAGTTAGAACAAACAAAATTATGGAAAAGTAAACGAAGTAGTAACTACAAAAATTCAAACAAACCAGTCGTAAAACAAATCAACAGGTTGATACGTGCCCAGTTTTTGAACTTCTCATTCACAAATAAAAAGGAAATTAATAGATTAAAAAATCAAATAAGGCGAGAAAAAACTAAACAGAAAAAACTGAAACAGGACACCAATTGGATTGAAATCCAAGAAGCAGCCAAACAAAAAAACCAGCGCAAATATTGGGCCCTGATCGCAACAATGACTGGAACTAAGAAAAAGTTAGAATCAACTCCTGTCACAGAAGAAGACTGGGAAATTTACCTCCGAGAGCTTTATAGTCCAAACAAGTTGACTACCAATGGCGAAGCTGAAGTACAATGTCTGGGAAAGAATGACATAAAAATCAATCAAACGTCGGCACTGTCTGTCTCTAAGATCATAAGATGGGCAAGAAGCACTGGCGCATCGGGACCCGATCAGATACCTATTAAGGTCTATCAAATTGAGCACAAAGAGTGGGGACGGCTACTTTCGCCACTATTTAACTATATAATCGATAGTGGCAAAATGCCAATCTCCTGGAAGGGGAGTATAATCATCCCAATTTACAAAAAAGGAAAAAGAAACACTCCGGGAAACTATAGACAAATTGCCCTCATGGATGCCGCTGGCAAGATTTTCGCAGCAGAAATATTAGAACGGCTAAAAACTTGGGCATTTTCCCTGGGCTTAATCCCCATGTTCCAGTCTGGATTTCGTCCAAACCATGCAGTGACTGACAATGTAGCCATCCTCCAAACAATTTTGGACAAATATGTATCAGGGAAAAAGCAAACCATCTATGCAGCGTTCATAGACTACTCGACGGCCTTCGACCGAGTAGACAGACCGACCTTGTGGTTAAAACTGAGAAAAATGGGAATACCAGAACAGCTATTGCTCTTAATAGTAAATCTTCACAGTGACACTTGGTGCCGTATCCAAATGGGGAGTGATAAAGGTCTATCAAGGGTAATTTTCACATCAAATGGATTAAAACAAGGGTGCCTCTTGGCCCCTATTTTATTTTCTTTGTACCTAAGTGACTTACCAAGTAATCTACAACAATGTTTATGTACACCGCCAAAGATAGCCAACGAGTATATTCATTCCCTGCTGTATGCGGACGACATTGTCCTGTTTGATCTAACTCCATTTGGTCTTCAAAATCTTCTAGACATTTTACATCAGTATTCTAAGAAAAACTTCCTAATTCCAAATATCTGTAAGACCAAAGTGGTTGCTTTCTCTAAACAGAAGAAAAAGGTGAGATATGAATGGAAGTTGGGAGGGGAGAAAGTAGAGCAGGTAAAAGAATATACTTATTTGGGCAGAATTTTTTTGCAAAACTTGAGGAACAACAGCCAAATAGATCATTTAAAAAGGAAAAGTGACCTACATGCTGGGGCATTGTCTCGCCTATATTCTGCCACTGGACATAGGCACTTTTCGGCACTGATTCAAGTTTATCGAGCGAAGATCCCACCGGTTGTCTCGTATGCTTCGGAATACATTCCTATTTACCAATGGACATATATGAACTTAATTGAAGGTAAAATACTAAAAAGCTTATTAAAGCTCTCCACATCTACACCAGTACAGGTGTTGAGACTGGAATGTAACATCACGAGTGCCTACGCTACGGCTGTAGCTAGTATCATAAGGTGGGCCTATAATCTTCTCCATTCTAAGGAAGGCACTCTTCGAAATTTACTAAAAATCGAGACATTTAACATCGGTTCCACCAATCTCACTTTCTTAAAAAATATGCAAGAGGCCTTTCAGCTAGCTAAAATTAGTGTAGAAATTTTGTCTACATGGTCTCCAGCCCAACTCAAACTATTTTTAAAAAAATTCACCCCTAAATTGAGTTATGACATTGATTATTCACATTGTGTTAGTTTATCTTTGTATAAAACCTACGTAAACTCCCATGAATATAAGCAATATCTACCCTACCTAGACTATACCCTTATACATGGTGCAAGACGCGCAATTATGATGCTGCGTCTAGGAATCCTTCCTGTATTAACTCTTACTTCTACTTGGAGATCAGATAAGACAGCTTTATGTACCTTTTGTCAGGGGGGCAACCAGAATTTGGAACATCTTCTTTTTATATGTCCTAATACAGAAATTGTGAAGGCAAGGTTATTATGTCTTACACCCATTTACCGATCATGTAGGATCGTAAACTCAAAAGACTTTTTATTAATTTGTAAAAACCCACCAAACGAATATGTTTGCTATAAAATTTTTAAGTTTTTGAAAATTTCACTGAAAATGTATTAAATGTGAATGTAAAATGTATATATTTTATTTTTGTGGTCCTCAATTGAGTACCGTAACAAAATAAACTTTTGACTTGACTTGTGTTGTGGGGAGTCTGCATGTGCTGTGGGCCATTATCAGGGTCGAAGCATGCCCCCGGAATGTTTGCGACTGCAAGCCTGGTGGTCGCATTGTAATACTGAGGTCAGCCCGCCCACAAGCTTGCTGGGCGGTCTCCTGACTGCTGCAGTAGCAGTCGGCGGTCTGACCGCCCGGCCTCATAATGATGCCCTTCGTCTCCACTCCCTTATCTGACAAAAGTGTCCTGCTCAGAAGTAGACTGAAAACTAACATGAAGCGCTGACAATAACTGAAATGTTCTCTTCAACTTGGAGGCACCTATTTGTGATTAATTTTTAAGTGATACATAATACAAATCACTCTCACCAACAACCACTTACCTATATTTTCTTTAGTGCCTTTATAATGTCCCAACTTCCTGTCCAGCCACCCGACAAAAGTGCCAGCAGGTTAAACCTGGTCTTCATTTTAATCCCAAAGCAGTCTGCTTAAACATGCACACTGATTAAATGGATTGATGACTATCTCCTAGCAAGCATCCTGGCCCAGGTTAACTTTGCTCCTTTCATTGTCATCTACTGCACAAACAAGCACTTTACACAGACATCAAAAGCCACCCTAATCCATTTAAACAGGATTCGTCTTTGCTATCTTTGACAAAGGAGAACAATGTGTTGCCATATAGAGTATTGTGAGTCAAAGTTGCTCATGGCTTACTACCTAGACTTACAAATTCATCAGCAATATATGTATTAAGTGAAAGCTAAAGGTTAAAGAAGAGTTCCTTGGAAACTGAATGCATGCTACAATAAACTCCTCCTTCCAATAATTTGGGCGGAGAAAGGTTTGCAGAGTCCCAATTTGTAGCCCCATTACATATATTCACATTCCTTAATTTCCTAAAAGTGTGTATTGTAAGCAATGGAGGCCTCCAGAGTTACCTCCAGGTCTTATTCTGTAGCCTAACACAATGTCCTAGCCGGCTGTTGTTACAATGCTACCTGATCCTACCCTCCACTGCCTCACTGGACTGACCTTTATATTTCACCTAGAAGGACTAATACTATATATATTCCAACATCCTCTTCAGTGCTGCACTCATTGACACCTGTGTCTGGTTTGACTCCCTTACTCATGATCCTCTGCGTTACCCAGTAATTGCAAAGATTTAAATCTTGGACCATTCCTCACTTGTGCATGACGAGATAGAGAAGTAATTCTGATACATTGCATGGTCTGCTGTATTAAGAATCCTTGATCAATTGATTCCATTTCTGAAACACTCAAGTGTGAGGGCCCAGTGTCTTTCCTTGTTGTGCATTTGCATACATTCAGAGATTCGAGCAGCAACTGGTAACCATTGATCCTTGCCTCACCCCTGAATCTATGTAGACGCTTATAGTCCTCAAAATTGAGTCCTGCTCTCTATGCTTTTCAGAATATTTATTCATTCACTAGGGTGAAAAGAGTAGCCATAGCTTGCCTATTCCAGCAGTATGCGGAAAACACCCTGGTTTACCCAAGGGTCTGGTCATTCTTATGTTCTAACACTCTTGAGTCACCATGGGTGAAAAATGAAGGGACCTCAAATAGTATGCTTGAAAAAACTAAATGATGGTGTTCACTTTCTAGACCATCGAAGGTGGAGGGGTGCTTGTAAATGTCACTAGTGCTTTCAGAAAATCCAACCTGTCCTCCAAAGTTATATGAAAAGCAGCACAGTAGTCTCTAGGTGTCATAGCGACAACATTCTAGCCTTAATGAGACAGTTAATCATTTACAGTAGGTAAGCGTGCTAAAAGTTATATCCTCTGTCAGCACCAAAGTCATATAACTGTTTTTGGCAGCAGGATCCCACCGGCCTATCCTCGAAGGACTTGCCAGAAGTCCTAATATTTAACATCCATAGCTCCTTTCTAAAGGAGTTACCAGTTTCGATTCTCTAAATCAGTCCCCACTTCCCATGATTTTTAACGCTTGCTTTCTGCTGCTTGCATCTGTTTTCCTTGATATGCCCTAGTGTAAAGCTGGTTTATTTGTCTTTCTGTTGTATTGGCTGTGTAGACTGCACCCAGACAAAGGTCCTAACCCTTAATTGGCTGAATGAAGCAAATCGGCATACCTGAATATATCTAGTTCTTAATGCCTTGGACAATCTATATTTGTGGCTGGCTTTTTTCTGAAGTGGCATCTGTAATTGAACGTGTGCACACAAAAAGGTAACACGTCGGGCTGTTTGCTGGGGCGTGATGCTGTTTAGCCTTGAGCTAACTTCCAACTAAAAAATGTTGGTCTCCCGTGTCTTCTGCAGCAGTTTAACAAAGGATAGCCTTTAGGGAGAATGCCCTTCTTATGTGGCTTTAAATGCTTCCCGATTGGAGGGGACCAGTGATCTCTCCACTGAGAAGAGATTTGTTGCCCTCAAAAGATGCTAAGCAAACATATAAAAAATGATAATTCTTAGGAAATTAAAGTGTGGCCATATAATGTCTTGTCGGCTTTCCCAGCCGCTGCGCTGGAAGGAAACTTATTGAATTTGTTTGTGTGCTTAAAGATTTGCAAAGTGCTCTGTTGCTGCTAAGAAAGGTGAAGGGCTCCATCAGCATGCTAATGAAAAAACTAATTATCCCTACAGCAGGGCTGCGTTTCCCTCCTAGAACCCACGTAACAGCTGCCTCCCATTGACAAAATTCACTAGGGAGTACATCGCACATGCAGTAAGGGTGGTGCGCCTGTTTCAGGAGCTCTCCAGTTCTTTTCATAGGAAGAGCACAGTTGTTGCCTGAGTGTCTTTTTCTTTCTCGACTAGTGTGGAACTGATCAAACAGTAGACCCTCCTTTCTTCTCCCACCGCAAAATTTGGCCAGGCCCCTGTTTCTCACCTTTTTGCTCCTACAATATATTCCATGTCTTTACTGTTGCTACAAGTTGCATAAATGATGTAATAGCAACTCATGCAACTCATTTAAAAGTTTACTAAAAACCAATAAAAAGATTTATATATATATATATATATATATATATATATATATATATATATATATATATATATATATATATATATATATATATGTATATATATATATTCCACGTCTTACATCCTTCACCAGACCTAAATTAAAATGCCCATATTTTCCTAGTTGCAGGTTTTTATTCTGCTATTCGAGAACTCATTTTTTTAGCGTGGCACCACGTCTTCCCAACGGTCACTCAGCTCATACCTAGACTGTGCCCGGCCTCTTGGAGGAGGCTGCCCTGGGTGACAAAAAAAAAATCCTTGCAATGGATTTGATTGTGAAGCAGAACTCATAGGATGGGAAACGCTGTTGTTGACTGAAATGGCTTTACGATATGTCAAAGAGCTCCTGAATGTGTTATGGGTCTTCTTTTGTTGTAAATTTCCATTTATGGACTCCAGTTGGCTTTTCATAGTAATTCTAGTAAGTAATGTGAAGGCTAAGCTTTTTGAACTGCACATATGGATATCATCATCATGATCCATGTACCTCAAGGAGCCAATTCACTAACCATTGGCTGGATCAGTGCCGGGCCTATTTGTGCATCAAAGATCTGCAAACTTCTTATTGCAGATGTTCCCATATACATTTGCCAGAGCTGCGCGGACCTGGGATGTGTGGGGCGAGTGCGGGGGCTGGTAGAGAATTCAGGGTGATTGAGTACTCTGCGTGGACAGACTCCATAAGGCTTCCTACCGAATATATAGTGGACAAGATTTGCATACTTCTGGTGACTTCAGTGCAATAAATTACTGCATGTACAGAACTGCCGTTTACAGTCACATGTCTGTGTTTCCTTATCATGCTTCACAGAATTGTTATATCAAATCTAGAAGTGTACATCATTCAGGAGCGAGGGATCACAATAATTAAATGGGGAATAAGGTTCTTTTGAGATCTTATTGTCAAAGCTCAGATCACGTGCATCTAACGTAGCAATAATAGGTAGTTTGCTCCCCAATGGGGAAGACCAGCTAACACTCATCCAGTGTGCGCCTTTGCCATACCCAAGTTAATATATTGTTTGGGGTTTCTCTTACCAAGGCTTTGCAGCGCACCCGCTGGTGTCCTGCAGAAATAGCCTTGAAATGATTGTTCACTCTATGTAATACTCTCATATCTTTAGGTTGTTTCTTGCTGATTATTTTTTTTGTCTTTTCGGAATTAGCAGCTTTGTCTTGTTAAAGTACAACACGTACTTCTTTGATGATTATCTTTATTCTCGTTCTTTCTTGCTATGTATTTATTTTTTAGAAATCTTTACACGGGTTTGAGCTGGACTGGCTGAAGTGTTGACAGCAGGTAGGACGTCGGCCAGCAGGGAAAACTTTGCTGCCAGAAGAATGTTTTTTCTGTAGACTTGGCAGCGTTTATTTTTAAAGCTGCATCCTTTGTTGTTCTTGGTGAATGTAACTTCAGGGCCAACAATCCCACACGACCTGAGATAAGTCCATTACTTGAGGCATGATCCACCTTCGATATTTTATAAATTAGTAACGTATTCCTCGAACACGACAGGTCACACTCTTGACCCCATTTTTGCTCCACATGATGGTCTGTGTCCTTGAGTAGGTACTCGTAGTCTCGGACTACTTTTTCTTTTTGTTCACATTCCAATGCTTCGGACTTAGTAAGCTTTGTAAAGGCCCTGTGATAACTCGGTGTTCACCTTTTTTCCTGTCTTTGACGCCAACCCTTTGAATGTAGCGGGTAAATGTAACAGTTGGACCACTGACGCCTTAGAATTGGTCATCTCTCTCGAAATGACGTGCTCTGGCAGAAAATGGTTACAGGTAGCTTGGTTCAGTGCAAATCTCTCAAAATTCAAACTCAAATGTAGGCAGGTTGAATGGGCTTGGAGACAACCTCATCCCGCAAGTCCCTTTAGATGTAACTGTTGGACTCTTGCTTACCAAGTTCTATACCAGACTTGGATGAACTATGTAAAGACCTTTCACTTTTATCAATACCAAGTTTGCCACACTAATTGCATTCTTTATTTTCCCAGGTTGATGTCTGTTAGCCCTCCCTTAGCTCTTTATCCTGTGGATCTAATTAAGCTACTCAGTTCTGCTTCCTGCAGATTGCTGATGGTTTTATAGCCACTAAGTTGGATTCAGCCCCTTTGGATACCTGTCCAGTTAAAATCTATACAAAGGCTAGGACGCTGATCTCTAAAACGGTCTCATATTTACATTTATATAATTCTTCCTTAGCCTCCGCAGTTGTTCCTGATTGCCTGAAAGAAGCGGTGCATATAGCATACCGCTCTGTACTGACAAACTATTATTTTATTTCTTTACTGCCAGTTATCTCGAAATTCCTGGATGCTGCAGTCAACTCACAACTTCCTACCTTCCTGAATAATAATCCACAATATGAACCAGATCATGCAGGCTTGAGTTGGATTACATCTCATGGTTTCTTTATTACTGCTACGAAGCAACCTACTGTGTTTTCACACAGCATCCGCTAATCTCCTGTCCCACTTTCAGCACGGTCTTGGGGACATTGCAATTTAGATTAACTCAAATCATCTCAGACTAAACACAGACAAAACTGTTCTCCATTTTGTTTCACCAACTTAAAGCTGGCAGACCTCTGATGGCCAGCCTGCATGGACTTGCCACCAACTCTGGTGCAACAAGTAAGGAACCATGGAATTACTATTTACTGTCTTTCAATTCCCAAACTGGGGCAGGGATGTCCCTCAGATACATGGCTCTTATGACCCTGAACAAAATTATTTTATTATTATCTCTCTATAAGGAAAACTATCATTCAGGAATTTATTTCTAATGGTTATTGCGTGAGTGCTACTTAACTCTGACTACCAGGAAGAGTATCCCTCCTCTTCACATCCTTCAAAATATGTCTGATCGCCTACATCTTGGGCTTGCACAGTGGCAAACACACATATTAAGCCATCTCAGATACCTTCACTCCCAGTAGCTAGCCATATTCATTTTAATCTTTCTGTTTCTGCCACAAGGCAGTATACAGTCTTGGCCCCATTTTTATTATTTCAGACACATTTCAGGGATACCTTCCATCTCACTGGCTCCGTTCCACCTCCTCTAACCTTTTGGTCATCCCGACTTCTCGAAGCTCCAGAAGTGGCACTGAGCTTTTTCGGTAACCATGGCACAAAAAATAAATTGCACCAGTTTCTGCATTACCATAGATTAATCTTTAACCATCGTGCCTTTCGAAAGGTGTTACAAACTTGGCTATTCTTGCAGTAGCGTACTTCACTCTGGAAGCCCTTATGACAACATCCCCTATCTCAAAGCCCTGTCAGAACCATGTTACTCTGTTGAGGCCGTAGTGCGCTCTGCAAATGCGTATTTCTTCTTTTATTCATGGCATCAAATATTATGGATTTAATAGTGATTTAAAAAATGTGTTTTTCTTTACTAATTTGGCAATGTGGACCAAAGGCATACTTTTTCTCCAGAACCATTTCCAAGTTGATGGCCTGACACATTGGGTATCAGTCTTCCTCTTTAATAAATAAGGATGCAATGGGCATCATTTATAAATACTATCATACTGTGGGACACCATTCATGACCAAATGTAATACTTTGTTTGGATTCAACAGTGTCCTTACCTGACACTTATCTAGTAAGCCTTTTGTCATCTCCCAGACAGTTATGTTTCCCTGAAGTCTCTGCAGCAGTCCTCAGCCTTTTACTTGCAAAGCAATATGTGTTTTAACAAAAGTGTAGAAAATAAACGTTTTCAAAACCCTCCACAGATTTGCCTATTTTGGTTAGCTAAGCCACCACAATACCCCACTGTTCTGCTCATGCCTCTACATATAGCACTGATGGCATCACAAATTATGGCACTTGTAACCTTACATAACTACTGGCATTATCAATTCCATCACTCAAGTGGATCAGAACGCGGCCACCTAAGATTTTACTGATCTCAAACTTTGACCCATGTTAGCAGCTCTGCATACCGGCCATAGCTGCCAGCTAGAACCAGCACTCAACACCCCTAGGACTAGGTTCGATCTTTGTCTTAAAGCAGTAAACTCTGAGCAGGGAACTTGACCTTGGTTCGGGCCCTACACACACCAACCCTTCTCCCAGAGCCTTTTGCAGTCAAACTTTAATTAAGGTCAGTAGACTTGAGCAGCGCTGCTTGCCCTTCAACCACACTTTGCGCTCAGGATTCCTTCCACAAACTCCTTCTGGGCTTGACTTTTTCCCCTTCCCATATGGCTCTGGGTGCAGGGCATGGCATTAGCCAGAACTTGTGCTCAGTGCCACTGCTTCCAGAGCCTGTTGAACCGGCCATCGAACATGCCCACCGAACTCTGTGCCCTTGTCCGTATAGAGAATTGCTTATATCACAACAAGACTGTTTACTCTATTAGTCAAAAGATGGGTAAAAAGAAAATCATGTACAGCTTCAGTAATGTTTTAAACAATGTTAAGTCTAATGCGATAATTAATGTTATTTGATGCATTGATTACGAGCAATGAGTTACGGGAGTTATGTTTGCCTAGCTAACCATAACTTGTAATTTGTGTGTGTGGGAGACCAAACACCACAAAATTGCCTGTCAGTTAACAGGCATAAAGCTCTTTGTGAACATTGTTGGATTGGAAATTACAAATCGGCAAAATATGTTTTCTTTCCTATTAAACTTCTGCTTCACTATTTGCAGGAGTCTTCTACGCCTACCCTTACTCACAGGAGTGTGATCCTTTCTCTAGGGGTGTCCTCCGTACCTCACCTGCTTCCTCAGATTGAAGTGACTTTGGTTCCAGACAGGGCCTTCTGTCACTCTGAACTTGCCTCGTTTTTATTGGAGCAGATTGATACGTAATCAATGTCAGATCATATGTAAACTGTTTAAACAGGATTAAAAGGAGCCTCCCTCTCTTAGCTCTATAATCCTAATGTGATTACATCAGGCTCAAGTCTGTCCTAAAGCCTCACTTTTGTTGCGCTTTCTGTAGGCAGTCAAGAGCTCCTATACTGTGATCCTGTTTATACATCCTATGGACATATCCAAATAATTGGTAAGAAAATGCCCTCCTAAGTATAACTTGTTTACACCTATGTGGGGAAACTAAACTCCACTTGAGAATTCCATTGTGCAGGAATGTGGGTTCTGTTATTTTCTAACAATGGTGAACCACTGTTCATACCTAGTTTGATAACCATGTTTAGATCACAAACTGGAAAGGACTGCACATTTCCCATGTCAACCTACATATTTGTAAAGTGTGATCATTTACAGATCTGTGATATCATATTTGATGTCACCAGTTAGGTCATCATTGAAGTTATTTGTGATTCCGTTCTACATATCACATGCAAGTTCTGGAGCACTACAGTGGTGGCAGCTGTGGTTGCTCTTTCGTCAGGACAGAGACTGGACTAGACAGAGCAATGTATTTCAGAACTGTAGGGGCTAGGTGGCCACTGAGAATAGTTGCATATATGCCAACATTTTAGAACAGGAAAGCTGGGGATTTTGAAATAAAAATCGGGGGGGGGGAGTATTCTTCTATTGAAGCTGAGGCCATTTTAGGAGGGAGACAGCTAAAATAAAGCCTTTTTTCATTAACAAACCTGGAGTCTCCCGCCTTAATGTGTTCTTTTGGCATGTATGTAGTTGTAGAACCCTAGAACTGTAAATAGTGGGATCTATAGAGGAGTACAATTGAGCTCCGCATTAATAGTGCTAAGGATGGGATGCATACTGGCCATAAACAACACATAGTTGGGACTAGTCCGTCCTAGGTTACAAAAAGCAGAAGCCATGAATTTTAGACAATGGGGACAGAGCAGGCCAATGAGGTGTCAAAGCCATGTCATTGTGCTGTGGTGATGCTAGGAAGTCCTGTGTTTTGGATGGGTTTGCTGCTCTCATGTGGCATGGGGTGTTCCTTCCATTCTTTGTGTGAGCGAGTTTCACCTATTGATGCTTGTAGACTTTACCATAAACCGGGATCACCATTCCTGCTCTCTTAGGTGGACCGGTATCACCATTCCCGCTCTCTTAGGTGGACCGGGATCACCATTCCCGCTCTCTTAGGTGGACCGGGATCACTATTCCTGCTCTCTTAGGTGGGTGGGGCAGGTCAGTTTCACCAGAAACATAAGTTATTTGGAGTCACGAGTGAGACCTACAGTAGATCGTTGCTATTCCGTTACACCATTCATTTCATGACCAAAACTCACTCTCTCAGCCCTCCTGCTCCCTTTTCTGGCCCTGCTTCTGTCACGCCATGTTGTGCATTCGGCTCTAGCATGACATTGTCTTGGCGTATGGCCATATAACTCACATCGTTGTATCTGGCCACTTTAATGGTTTAGCATTTTGAGACAAGTTAAATAAGAAGGTGGAGTGTGCATGGAAGTTAATGAGAGGTGTTCTTGGAAATGCATGAGAGTTGTGCGTGGAAGTGCATGAGAGGGGTTCGTGGAAGTGCATGAGAGGGGTTTGTGGAAGTGCATGAGAGGGGTTTGTGGAAGTGCATGAGAGGGGTGCATGGAAGTGCATGAGAGGGGTGCATGGAAGTGCATGAGAGGTGTTCATGGAAGTGTATGAGTGTTGTGCGTGGAAGTGCATGAGAGTTGTGCGTGGAAGTGCATGAGAGGGGTGCATGGAAGTGCATGAGAGGGGTGCATGGAAGTGCATGAGAGGGGTGCATGGAAGTGCATGAGAGGGGTGCATGGAAGTGTATGAGAGGGGTGCATGGAAGTGCATGAGAGGGGTGCATGGAAGTGCATGAGAAGAGTGCACGGAAGTGCATGAGAGGTGTTTATGGAAGTGCATGAGAGGGGTGCATGGAAGTATATGAGAAGTGTTAGTGGAAGTACATGAGAGCAGTGCTTGTGAAAGTGCATGAGAGGTGTTCGTGGAAGTGCATGAGAGGGGTGCGCGGAAGTGCATTGAAGGTGTTCGTGGAACTGCATGAAAGTTGTTCATGGAAGTGCATGAGAGGGACGCGTGGAAGTGCATGAGAGGGGCGCGTGGAAGTGCATGAGAGGGGTGCGTGGAAGTGCATGAGAGGGGTGCGTGGAAGTGCATGAGAGGGGTGCATGGAAGTGCATGAGAAGAGTGCATGGAAGTGCATGAGAGGTGTTTATGGAAGTGCATGAGAGGGGTGCATGGAAGTATATGAGAAGTGTTAGTGGAAGTGCATGAGAGCAGTGCTTGTGAAAGTGCATGAGAGGTGTTCGTGGAAGTGCATGAGAGGGGTGCACGGAAGTGCATTGAAGGTGTTTGTGGAATTGCATGAAAGTTGTTCATGGAAGTGCATGAGAGGGGCGCGTGGAAGTGCATGAGAGGGGCGCGTGGAAGTGCATGAGAGGTGTTCGTGGAAGTGCATGAGAGGGGTGTATGGAAGTGGTTAAGAGGGGGGGACTTGAGCTACTGCTGCACAATAATCGAGGGGTGGGCTGGAGTTTTGACATAGGGTGTTCAACAGTTTTTCGAGCTTAGATGACGAGTTAGAAATCGGAGTAGAATCTTGCACCAGGATAATAGCAATCTTATGTTTCAGAACTTGTGGCCTTGTGGGTGTGAGTTGCTGGCTTTATGGCAGTGAGTTGTACATGGTTCTGCTTATGTTATGAAATGGGCCGAAGCAGATACTAGAGGCGGGTGATTTGATACTGGGAAATCCCCCAGACCAGGACACGAAATGAACCACAAGCCACTTTAAACTCCACCAATGGAGCCTCTGACACCTCGTGGCCCAGGCCGTTCTCCCTCTATGCACGGATAGGTGAGGTGCATTTATACCCGTGACTTGACGGGTAACCTGGCCCCCATGGGGCTCTCGCCTTATAGCCCCCATTCATAAGATTTCTGCCTTAGTCACTGAAGGTGCAGCCGCTACCACGATGGGCAGGTTGTTGAATCTAGGCTGGTGGATTTAGACTGGAGTGTACAGGTATTGGTACCCAGGCCATCTCATGCTGTTTCGGGCTTGGTCTCTGTGCAGCACGATGAAGTAAAGCCATGCGCACGCGTCCAGGCTGCACGTGCAGCTTGCTGGGCGGTAAGCCCTTGTGCCTCAATTTATGCTTCCATGTCAGCAGCCGCTATCTACAGGTGCACGTCCCATGAGCACAGGTGAAAGGGCGGACAAGCAGCACTGTTGCCAACGCCAGCCCCTTCTCTTGGCGAGCAATAAAAACAGAGACTTGGTTTATTTGCAGATATGCATTTCCTTTCAGTAGGCCTTCGTCCCATCATAAACACGACTCTGCATAGTGCAGGATTAAGAATAACATTGTTTATTCATTTATAAAATTTTATATGCGGAAGATATAGCTCAGTGTGTCACCGGCCTGCTGCTGAAATTGTGTACAGCTTGCAACCAGGACATGGGTTTAGTCCCTGCTGACTGCCTTTCATGCTTCGGTGATGATATAAGTGGAGTTCAAGTTGATAAAGAACATCTGTTATTTACAGCATGTCGAACCGGCAGTGAGGTTTAAAGCCATAAGAGTGTGCATTCCAATGCACAAAGGTGCTTCCAAACGCGTTAAAATGATTGCTGGTGTGTCTATTCTGAAAGTTGTGCAACTCCTTTGTTTTGGGTTTTAGGCGCCATTATTTGAGAGGGCGCACTGCCCTTGCACGCGCACTGTTGGCCAGCGTGCCGTGCTCCGTTAGCAGGTGGTTCTTGGCGCGCTGACGTGAGTGCCTCAAACGTGAATGCTGAGGCACGCATTGAAGGGTCACGTCAGCCGACCTTCACAGCATCCTCTTCCAGGAGGCTGTCAGATTGTCAGATCCCGCTGCCAGCGGCGGCTAAGGAGGCGTCCTACAGCTCCCAGGTAGTACTGCGCTGCGAGCAGAGCAGGGTGTACTTATTACAGCAGATCTAAATACGTATGGTGCAAATGCGGTGGCACTATTATGGCGCATGATGGTAAAAATGCATTTTATTTTGTATTTCCGATCTAAGGGTCACTTTTTAATACATGTGCAATTCGTTAGAGGTGGGTAAAATGCTTTTCTTCGCAGGTGTCACAAAAAGTAGAAGTATTACTCTTTATATATCTTAATGGTTGTGTTAGTGAAAATTGTACGTGAGGTATGCCCGCGTGTACATAATATTATACAAGAAACCTTTTAAATATTTGGGGCGGTCGTCGGTGTGGATTCTGCACTTGAGGTATGCAGTGCACCTGCCCAGTGTTTGAGGTGGTAGTCTGCTGGATGTTTTCTATTTGAACCAGTCTCCCACGTACACAATGTACACGGAAAACAAGAAAAACAGTATGTAAACACACACATCTCAATTAAGTAAATGTATGCAACTGTAGCCAATTCATATGGAATATTTTCCCTGCAAACTCGTCCCCAGAACACTCACTATTAATCCAACTGGCTTCACTAGCAACCTTTTCACTGCCAGGGAACACTGACAACGTTTTTCTTCTAAAACTTGCTCCTCCCTTCTCTTTCTCACCTCGCTTCTCCATTCTCTCTCTGTCCCTAGAAGCAAATTCGGGTATGAAGTGTGCTATACAAATCTGTGTAAATACATAAATAAAAGGAAAAAACAATCACAGCCAATAAGAGTACCTGTCCTTCAAAGCTCCTTCACTTGCCACCACTCAGGTAAGCTCATGCCAGACGGCCCCCACTGCACAAAACCGAGTGAATCATCTGAGCCACACACTCTAAAATAGAAACAAGAAAATGCTCACACTGTTATTCTCTACTACTATCAGGATATTTATATAGCACCGAACACCTCAATTTCAACGAGCCTTCCATGAACACTTTCTAAATGGCAAACAGCCGAGAAACCCAATCAAAAGGGACTTCCAGAAATTTTAAGTTTTGATATAGAGTCTGCAGGAAAATACTGCAGAAGGTGTTGTTTCTAAACATGATGGTTATCGGAACTAAACGTTCTTAAATCCGATGGCAGTGTGATTAAGGCAACACGTCAAGGAAATGTTGGATATTGTAGCTAAATCTTAGGGCTAACCGCTGCATGCAGTGACCTCAGTCAGTTTATTGTAGCAGGTTAATACAGATCGTTGAGGTGAGATGCAAGTGATGTGGAGGGGTGAGTTGAGAGGTTGAGGGTGCGAATAAGGTTGATACAGTGGCGCAGAGAGGCTAAGTTAAGGTAACAGGCTGAAGGTCGTCTCCCCAAGATAAGACTAAACACATTTCCCCCATAAATGCTCCTATCATTTGAAGCAGCAGGTCACCAGCTGGCAGAAGTGTTCAAGATTAAGTAATTTTAGTTCAAGAGTTAGCCATGGCCTTTTGCTTTTATTAAAAAAATATATACTGTATATACGTAGATGAGGTACTTTCATTATGTCCTCTAAATCAATTGGTCTGCTCAAGTGTTCTCATTTTGCTTCCCCTCACTACAGCATGTATCATGGAGCAAAAGGCCAGCCCACTTCCGCCATTGATTTACCTTATTGTGACTGAAGGCATTCTGTTCTTGCACAATGTGGACCTCTCCTGTGCCACGGACTGCTGGTGCAGCGTGTGCTTTTACCTATCCAGGCAGCCTCCCAACACTGCTGCTGGCCTGCTTGTCTGTGACGTGTATTCATGCAAAAAACATTCACAGGCAAAATAAGCAAGGCAACAACGGCAGGAGTCTTTGCCTGACCTAATGTTTATCTCCTTGCTTGTGTGTGAATGTTATGAAGTTGGCTACACAATATGGGTGGAATGGCTGTTGTGGAACCATGTGGAAGTGGTAGTGCCCCTTCGTTCTGCATGGTGGAACCTTGATTTGCATAAAATTAAGCACTGTCCCATGTTGGTAAAGGAATATGAGCTGCAAAAAGAGGTGTTCCTGTGCCACTTTTCCCTCGGATAAAGCAGAAAGTACCATCATGCCCTGAAAAGTTTCTCTTACACTTATAGCGCACTCATCCTGTTGGTGTGTACAAATACGAAAAGCAAATCCATTTATTCACGCAGTCTGTATGCCTACACCATACTTGTAAAATAAGTGTTGCATTGTTTATAGACTGTCAACACGTAATAGGCATGTGCTACATATTGTGTGTAGTAAGGCATGGGTGTCTACTTCCACTGTTCGTTAAATGTGAATAGTGCAGTGGTCAGTCAGTCCATCGTCCTACTTACAACATGCATCTTTCAGAAACAGCACAACATTTACAAGCTTGTGCTACATATATCTGCCAACGTCAGACACGTGATACATACATACATATACCTACACTCACAGTATACCGTGCGCTGTATACATTTGCACTGTGTGATGAAATGCCATGTATACTTAATGTATGTCACTGACTACGTTTTTGTGACATATAAGGTATGTGCAGGGTAGAATTCACTGCATGAAGCCAATTGTACAAAAACGAGTGCTAACAGTCTCTGCCTCTTAAAACCACACACATGATAAAAAAATATTGAAGTGTTTTGCTAACTATCATTCAAAGTAGGCAATATGAACCATGTAAAAAAGAACATATGACCAAGTCGAACTTTTGGCTTTTTAAAACTTCTTTGTATTGTTTTATGAACACAACGTTCAGTACACAGTAACCGCACCCCAAACATCAGCATAAAAGTATGAATAACTGTATCCCTTTATACGAAATTGGGTTGTTGGTTGACTGGGGTGTGAGCCCTGCTCAAGCAGCAACCACAATCCTCGTCAGGGTGAGGCACAAGCCAGCCCTAAATTAACTAGGCCTGGGAAGAGTTACATAAAAACTCCTCAAGATTCCGAGGAGTTCAGCGATTGGTGGAGTTTTAGTACGTCATGCTGATTTTTAGCACCTGAAGCTTGTCCCGTGCTGGGTGCCAGAGGGTGCTGCTTCTTTCTGCCGCTCTAGTAGATTTTCTACTCGAGCGGCAATTTTCTCAACATGAGCAGTAGCGACCTGCCGTGACTGCCTGTGTTGAAAAATATCGCCAGGAGGCGGTCTAGCGCTTGCTTTTCTTGCTCCCGCTCGATAACTTTGGCGAGCTGTGTGCGGAAAGTAACTCTGCCGTGCGGTGGTTGGTGGAGGAGTGGGCCAAACTCTGCAAACTCCGCCGGAGGAGCGGAGTCTACTGCCCACCCCTAAAATTAACCTGTGCTCAACTTCTAGTAGCTTGGCACCAAGCAGTCCAGCTGAACTTGGAGGCAATGTGTGGAGTATTTATGCAACACTTCAAAGAGTAATAAAGAGAAAACGCCACACAAAAAGGATCCTATAACAATTTAGAAAAATAGAACTTATTTTAAAAAATAAAACAAGACCACAACAACACAAATCCAATAAGTAGATCTGGAGATTTTAGAAAAAATGGCACTAAAAAGCACCAAATCCCAACTGTGGATATCTGATCGCGCCAGACCAGAACAGAGTCACAATTTCAGGCCGACTGCGATGAATGACCCGTGAACAAAGAACTTTAAATCCTGGTTTGTAGAGAGTTATGAGGATTCGTATCGAAGATACATTGTGCAGACAAAGGAATGCTTCTGTTCCGAGATGCAGCGAGGTTGGGCCTGCGTCGTCATTGAGGATCCAGTCGATGTAGACTGCGATGCAAACTCTGGCGTTGCGGATGCAGTGCACAGTCTGGGTGATGCATTGGTTCTGAAGAGCTGCAGGGCTGTGATGCAGAGTCCTGCGTGGTTTTTGAGGCTACTGTCGAGGAATGCGAGGGCCTGCGCTGAGGATGCGTTGCACAGTGGCGGTTCCAAAGGTGTTGCGGCGGCGATGTGGGTCTTTGCAACAAGTCCAAACCACACAGCAGTGGAGATGCATTGGTTCTGCTCTGGGTTGCACCGTGCAGAAGAGGAGATGGGTTGGTTCAGATGGATCTACAGAGACTGGTAAAGCTCCTTAAGTCCACTTCCAAGCGTCCTGGACTGGGGTGGACCCACTTGGCAGGGTAACCTCAAAGATGGCAGAGTTCAGGTGTAAAGTTGTTGAAAGCCTGTTGTGTCCCTGAGGCTTCAATTCAGGAGGCTAACCAACTAGCCCTTGAAGTTACTCTGGATTCAGGGTTCAAGAGATGCAGGTTCCGTCTTTCTCTTCCAGGCAAGAGGGCAGCAGTTCCTTCAGAGAAGCAGTCCAGCAGAGCGGCAGTCCTTGTAGCAGCACAGCAGTCACCCTTCCTGGCAGAGTATCCACAGATCCAGATGTGTACTGAAGAGTTGGTGTCTAAGGTCCAGTATTTATACCCAATTGTGCCTCTAAAGTGGGAAGAACCTGCTAGAGGCATGCCCTGGAAGTGCACAGGTGCCCTGCCTCCTGGGCCGGACTCAAGACTAACTGCAGGGGGTAAGCAGCCCTTCATGTGGAGACAGGACGCCGCCTCGCCTATTCATGAGTAAGTGGGGCTGGGTCCAGTTCCTCCCTCCCATCCTGCCTGCGATGGCTCATCCAGTCATCCCTAAGCACTACATTGTGTGTGACTGTCTAGGAGGAATACATAAAGCCAGCTGTCACTCATACCCAGGCATGTGACCCAGAGACAGGCTGCAGAGACCAAATGGTTAAGGCAATAAAATGCCAGCTTTCTAAAAGTTCAAAAACAAGAGGCATTTTTAAAATTGTAATTTAAAATCTGGCTTCACCATAAGTTAGGATTTTAAATTGTGATTCCAGAGACACCAAATATGGAGTTACAAATTCCCAATTGAAAAAAACACTTATAAAATGTAATAAGGTAATTCCAGTGTAATCCTATGGAAGAGGTAGGCCTTGCAGTAGTGACAAACGAATGTAAGAGTTTTTCAGTACCAGAACGTGTAACACTTAAATTTTCATGACCTACTTTTTCAAATGCAATTGCACCCTGCCCTCAGGGCTGTCGAGGGTGACTGATATGTATTAAAAAGAAGGGCCTGGGCCTGACAAAGGGTCTTCTTTGCCAGGACGAAATAGCAGTTTTAAACTGCACACACACAGGCTCCAATAACAGGG
Organism: Lissotriton vulgaris; assembly: GCF_964263255.1. Lineage (NCBI taxonomy): Eukaryota > Metazoa > Chordata > Amphibia > Caudata > Salamandridae > Lissotriton > Lissotriton vulgaris. The sequence continues at coordinate 310,503 of NW_028244463.1, read as the reverse complement.
CCCAATACATGTTTAAAGGGCTGTTTAAGTAGGTGGCGTACTCTGTGATGCAGTCCCACTAGTAGCATTTAATATACAGGCCTTGGGCACAGGTAGTTCCACTTTACTAGGGACTTACAAGTAATTTAAGTTTGGGATATGCTAGTCTTTCCAAGTTTTAAGGAGAGAGCACAAGCACTTCAGTATTGGTTATCTGTGGTAAAGTGGGGAGAGTCCTAAGGCCAACAAAAACAAATTTAGCAAAAAGTGGTGGGCAAAGGCAAAAAGTTTTGCGATCAGAGAAAAATTGTGGAAATGGCACACCACATAATTAGTAACAATCCAGTGAGGTCCATTCATATATCTTGAGCAAAGTTAGTCTAAAGAACCCAGGAGTCCAAAGCACTCAATATACTTCCAAATGTATCCTTTTTTCATTTTACAAGCAAATGAGGAATACAGCCAAAGCGTTTCGTCCTGAAGAAAAAAGAGAGACTTCTTGAGTGCTGTCATTACACAAAAAACAACATATTTATAAATACAGTTAGAGGATTAAAAGTGCCATATGACATAATTCTAAAAACTCATCATTGAAAGATAGATCACCAATAAAGTGAGTTACTTCACTCTGACATAAACCAAATAGTGTTATCCTTTTTGTCAACAATAAATGCTTGCACCAATTGCACATAAATATTTCATTCAATCTCAAACAGATGATTTGCAAATAATGGTTTTACGTTTAATTAGAAGGAAGTTGAAAAGATGGCCTATTGATTTTTTTGATCTCATGTAAAATCTTACAAAAATAAATTATATTTTGGTGATACCATTATGGAAATTTTTCCGAAATGTACTATCTCATATCCCAGAGTCCATATTCGAATTTGTACAGATGTAAACAAGATGTACTGTTTAAGAACTCAAAATTGAATTCTTAATTAAATATTCCTGAAAAAAAGAGTATTAGATGCTCAATACCTAGGAAAATCGTTTCTCAATCTGATGTATCGTAAATATACATACATTTAAAACCCCCAAAAATATCTGAAAGGGATCCACTGTATAAATATATTAATGTGATGAACATTATTAAAAGAGCTCCAAAACCTGTTATTACAAAGAAATAAAAATGATATCTACAACTTTGCACACTTATTTAATTTTCAGTCCACTTATATCCACATTACATCAACGATCGACACAACAGGATCTTTTGATATCTATTAACAAGAAGCACAATAACCTGCAAAATGAACCTTGTGATGTGGTCCCTGAAACATGCATTGGATACCTGCGTATCTTATACTAATCACGCAACTTCACAAAGCTTCTATTATTGAAGAATTCTATTGACCATACCAACAAAGCGCATTCTCAATTAACCGGCAAAGACTGTGCTTTGTTGGTGTGGTCATTAACAGAATTCTTCAATAATGGAAGCTTGGGTGAAGTTGCTTTATTGGTATAAGGTACATAGGTACTCAATGGATGCTTGGTGACCATGTGACATGGTTCATTTTGCAAGGACGTGCACTTCATGTAAATAGATATCAGAAGATGCTGATGTGTCGATCTTTGATGTATGTGGATACAAGTGGACTGAAAATGATATAGGTGTGTATCACCTATCGCCGCCATCCTCAACGTCTCTTTCTTCCTCTTTCCCAGAGGAATGGAAACACACCGAAGTTAAGCCACTCATCAAAAAAACCTCCACAGACTAAAAAGATCTCAAGAACTACAGGCCCATCTCTCTGCTCAATTTTCCTGCTAGAGCCCTGGAAAATGCAATTAACCACCAACTCACTGACTACCTGAAAAGCAACAACCTCCTAGACCCCTCCCAATCGGGGTTCCAGTCAAACCTCAGAACAGAAAGCGCCCCAACCGCCTCCACTGACGACCTCAGGTCTATCCTAGACCCGAGAGAAACTGCTGCACTAATCCTCCTCGACCTCTCAGCTGCAAACGACACCATGCAGCACCACACTCTCCTAAAAAGTCCACATCAGATAGGCATTCAAGGGGACACCTCCAAAGGGATCGACAGCATCCTTCTTCAACCGGAAGAATCCAAAGCGTCTGCCTTCCTCTATCCACCTCGGACCCCAAGAAAATCATCTGTGGTATCCGCCAAGGATCCTCTCTCAGCCCTACCCTGTTTAACACCGACATGACCCCTCTGGCAAACATTGTCAGTACCCATGGACTGAACATCATATCATAAGCTGAAAACACTCAGCTCATCCTCTCTATCCGCAGACCTCTCTACCACCAAGGCCAACTTCCACCTATGCATTACCAGTGTCGCCCAGTGGATACAAACTAACTGCCTCAAATTCAACACTGACAAAAACGAGGTACCCCTCTTTGGAAACGAAACATCCCAGTGGAACGACTCCTGGTAACCTGTAGACACGCCTGGTGTTAAGGCTTCCCCGCCGAGCCCCTTCACGCCCCTCTTTAGCAGCCCTCCACTGGCTACCTATTGGTAAGAGGATTGTCTTTAAAGCTATGCTCTGGTGCCATAGGATAATCCATCACAGAGCACCAACCTATATGTCGGATCTGGCATCTTTGTATGAACCCAACAGACCTCTCAGATCCAAAGGAATAGGTCTGCTCAGAACTGCCTGCCCCAAAAAAGCTAGAATGGGGGGCAGATCATTCCGCACCTTAGCGGCTAAGCACTGAAACCTCCTGCCTCTGGATATCAGGCTTGAGAGTAATGAATCCTCTTTTAGGAAGAAGTTGAAAACTTACCTCTTTACTGTATGAATGGTCCCTCAATCTCCTTTAATATGCTCTCTCCACAGCGCGGGGACACGCCGGGAGGCGTCACCAGGCGCTTTACAAACTCCTTTAAACTAAACTAAACTAAACTGTGACCCTCCCCCACTCCCACAGAACATGCCAGGAACCTCTTCATCATATTAGACATCTAACTCACTATAAGAAACCACATCAACGCAGTATACCCAGCCTGCTTCCTCACTCTCCAAATGCTCCGGAAAGTCTTCAAATGGCTCCCAGCCAGCACCAGACGCACTGTTACCCAGGCCCTTGTCACCAGTCGCCTGGACTAAAGCAACACACTGAGGGAATCACCTCACACCTACCTTGAAGACTACAGACCATACAGAACTCAGCCGCCAGACTTGTCCTCAGTCTCTCAAGATGGGCCTACATCCCCACCACACCTCAGGAAACTCCATTGGCTCCCCATCCACAAGAGGTGCCCATTGAGGATGCTCATGCACGCCTACAAGACCCTGCACAATTAGGTACTGGCCCACATCAATCACCGACTGAATTTCCACCAGCCCTCCAGACACTTGCATCCCTCCAACATCCACTGAGGTAAGAGCAGTGGACGCTCTTTTTGCTACCTGGCCAACTAAGCCTGGAATAGCCTCCCCGACCACCTCCGGACCTCTCCCTCCAGGAAGGATCTGAAGACCTAGCTGTTCTACTGATCCCACCCAGCAGCATCAACCTCCAGCACCTGGATACCCTCACAGGTGAAAAGCAGCGCTTTACAAATCCATCTCCATTGATTGTTTGACTAGGAGATATAATCTTTAATTTCTTTGTAATAGGCTTTGGAGATCATTTAATAATGTTTATTACAATAACGAATTTCTATTGTGGTTCTCCTTCAGATGGGTTTTCGCATTTAAAATGTATGTATATTTAGGATATTATATCGGACTGAGATTGTTTAATTACAGCGGTTTTATTTTTCCAAGAATATGATTTTCCTAGGTTTTGAGAGTCCATGCTCTCTTTTTTCGAATGTTTATTCATTAAGAATTACATTTTGAGTTCTGAAACAGTACATCTTGTATAAATTGATACGAATTAGAATATGGGCTTTGAAATATTAGAGTACATTTTGAACAAATGTCCCCAATTGCGTTAACAATATACATTTCTTTTTTGTACGTTTTTACTCCTGTTATAGTACAATCAGTAGGCCAACTTGTCCACTTCATCGCTATGCGAACTTAATACCATTATTTTCAATCATCTGTATGAGACTGAATGAAATATTCATGTGCAATTGCTTCAAGAATTTCTTGTTGACAAAAATAATAACACTATTTGGCTTGTGTCTTAGAGTGCAGTAATTCACCTTATTGGTGATTTATCTTTGAATGATGAGTTTTCAGAATTGTGTCATATGGCACTTTTAATCTAACTGTTTATGGAAATATGTTGTTTTTAGTTTTATGACAGCCGTGAGGAAGTCCTTCTTATTTCTTCGGGATGAAACGCATTGGCTGTATTCCTCATTTGACTGTGAAATTAAATAAAGGATACCTTTTGAAGTATATTGAGTGCTTCGGACTCATTCATTCTTTGGACTAACTTTGCTCAAGATATATGAATGGTCCGCAATGGATTTTTACTAATTATGTGGTGTGCCCTTTCTGGTGCTTTTCTTTGATGCATTTTTTGGGGGGTTTGGTACGGTTAATCCTAAAAAGTAGAGCACACACCTTTGTGGAACGACAGTGTGAAACAACATACAATACAACCGTCCAAAACAGCAGTTCTTTGTAAAGCGGTTTGGGATGACCCTGCAGAAAGTGCAAAGTCTAACACCCTTCATACTTAAATTGATACTAGCAGTTTTATGCCAATCATATCACAGTTAGTCAGATGTGAGAAGTAGGAAGCCATGTAAGTGTTTCAACCATTTAAACTATATTTTCCTTGTGCTTTGCGGGGCAGGGCTGGGCTTTGTAGATGGATGAAAAAATAGAGTGAGGAGGGTCAAAAGGGAATATTTAACGACCAAGGCAGCTCAAGCCCCTACAACTACTAGAAAAACAAAAAGGAGTTGCCTGGTTCACAAAATTGTTTGTGTGTCGTGTCTGACCTAAAACCGTGAGTCCATCAGATCACAACTGTGATAACACTAGGCTGAAAAAAATTCCCATCAGCCCACCCTTCTGGTGGAATATCGTCATGTGGGATATATATCATAAATCCAGATCTCACCCAACGCACCTGGTAATGATGCGGAGATGGATTTTGAAGATATTCTTCTAGACCACAGTGTTTCACAGGTAGTGCTAATGGAGTGCAGTGCTAGTGAAAAAAAGTGTGAAGGAAAGGTGAAAATAAAATTGGCTCCTGGGACAAAAATTGAATTTAATGGTTATTGTCCTAGGGTCAAAATTTAAAATCAACGCCTAATAGTTTTAAATAATAACTATATGATGGCGCTGTACATTGAAGTCGACATGTTTCAGCTCGAGTGGACTGTGTGTCCAAGCTTTCTTCAGGACCAGATGATAGTAGCGACTGCAAAATTAAACTAATAACTGTGCACTGATATAATGGATTACTCCTACCAGATACTTTGAGCCCAAATGTTTTCTGGTGGTTATCCAATTATTCATTCTCTCCCTCTCGGACTCTGGCTTAGAGGTACCGACGGACAGAGCGGGGCTTCCTTCTCCCCGAGTTGGTGCCGGGTGAGGTGAGGCTACCTCCCACAGAATGCTGGGAGAGAATGAATAATTGGATAACCACCAGAAAACATTTGGGCTCAAAGTATCTGGTAGGAGTAATCCATTATATCAGTGCACAGTTATTAGTTTAATTTTGCAGTCGCTACTATCATCTGGTCCTGAAGAAAGCTTGGACACACAGTCCACTCGAGCTGAAACATGTCGACCTCAATGTACCGCGCCATTATATAGTTATTATTTAAAACTATTAGGCGTTGATTTTAAATTTTGACCCTAGGACAATACCCATTAAATTCAATTTTTGTCCCCGGAGCCAATTTTATTTTCACCTTTCCTTCACACTTTTTTTCACTAGCACTGCACTCCATTAGCACTACCTGTGAAACACTGTGGTCTAGAAGAATATCTTCAAAATCCATCTCTGCATCATTACCAGGTGCGTTGGGTGAGATCTGAATTCATGATATATATCCCACATGACGATATTCCACCAGAAGGGTGGGCTGATGGGAATTTTTTTCAGCCTAGTGTTATCACAGTTGTGATCTGATGGACTCACGGTTTTAGGTCTGACACGACACACAAACAGTTTTGTGGACCAGGCAACTCCTTTTTGTTTTTCTTTGTAGATGGATCCCTCAGCTAAGACACACTGGTCCATGCCCCAAAGCCACTCCGCAATCATGGGGACAGCTGGTGCTTGCCAATGCCTAGCAATGTCCTTTTAAACCACTACGTGGCTTATATAAAGCAACAACCAGTCCCCACTCAACCCACCCCATCCCTAACTTATGCCCAGAACAACACACCTGGGGCCCTGTACAAGCAGTATATCAGTTACCCGTTGCAGAATAGCATGGGCTCCACACCAGTATGCTTGAATAAGCAGGTATCCCAAAAGCATGTGCCGTTTGAACTTTGGGTTTAAAAATCCTTGACTAAGTCTCCTGGCTGAATGCGCATATTTTACCCCTTTTATCTCGATCTCACTTGAGGCAAGGAGCGGTGGGGGCGCGGTTTTGAATCTGGCCCCAGTGAATGACGCAACGGCTTGACGTGAGGTCTGCGTTGAAAGTGCGTGCTGCCTCTTTCAGGACAAGGGCATCTGTAAAAGCGTCATCGCAACCGGCGAAATGAAACCGCCTTGCGAACCCGGCATTGGAACAAAAAACCCCTCTGATGACGTGATGAGTTATTATTATTTTTTTTGGAACAAAATGTTCTTGAGGCCGGCTGTCTGCCTGGATATCTGGCCTTGGGTTTAACCACACGATACAGAGATAATTTCTGATATCTCTCCCCGCCGCCCACTTGCACTTAAAAAAAAATACAAGGAAGACTGTGATAGGTATTGAACCGGTAGATGATGGAAGAGCGAGTCAGTGCGGACCCGCATCCATCTGTGAAGGACACCGTGAGGCGGAAATCAACACTGAAGGAGCAGGTGGACTAACTGGCACTGGCGTTAGTGCAGTAAAACCATCCACGCACGTGTATTCTTGTTATTTTAACTACGTATACAGTACAAGCCTCGCCCCCAGATGAAATTACATCTCTGTTCAGACCAAAACGTGACATGCGAATTATTCGATGGCGGAAATTAATAACTCGGCGCTGCTGAGAATAAAGGCGAGGCACACAAAGCATGAAGGCAGGCCCTGGGAATTAAACGCACATGGTCATTAAGGTCCTGTATTCTCTTCCCAGCTGAAACAAAAGGAATTGCCAAATCCATTTTGCACATTAAATTGTCAGGCAGGGTTCTTGGACCAGGAGAAACGACCGTTATAGATCTGAGAGGCTTATAAATTATCTATTAGTTGGATTTATGAGGGTTCTGCTGTGTACACTGGAAGTGAGGAGAGAGCCTCGCCCCTTCCCACCCCTCCCCCAGACTGCATCACGAATGCAGCAAAAGGCGGTCTCGGAGAGCCACGTGCAAAACCTGGCCAGCATGGATCGCTCCAGCAATGCCGCCTGCAACGTCGGACAAGCGCTTTGAGCAAGCAGGGAATTCAGAGTGGACAAGCAGACTGATGACGGGCAGGATAACAGGTGGGGAGAGGGGTAGACAGGCAGGGAGGTGAGCTAACTGAGAGCTAGACGATAGAAACAGAGAAATAGAATTGATTTGTGACACCCATCTCTCTGCCCCCCACGCCCACCCCTTTAGGAAGGTAGAGCCATACGTCAGTCTTTGTTGTGGTGGGAAAGTGCTGTATTCCTGGGCTGTATTATGGAAAGTGCCCCCAGGGAGCATTGGGCATGTGCACCCAATTTCCGTGCCCACCCCTGGGCACTTTGCATTACAGAAAGGGCCTCAGACGCTTGTGCGGCCCTGTCTGTAATACAGATATCGTAGGCATTCATATATCGCTAGCGCTATCCCTAGTGGGTGTTCCCTCATTTGCATGGGGGCGTGGCCCAGGCAAATGAGGGAATCCCCTTGCCTCTGCGCCCACACTGTACTATAGATGCAGGCACAGTGGCAAAGAAGCTGTTGAGGCGCACTGACACAGCCCCACCATACACTTCCCCAAGGTGGGGCTGTCAGTGCGCCCCCCTGATGGCCGCCCTCTGGAGGGGGAAATGGGGGCCTACATCCCCTTGCAGGCAGATGTAGTCACTCGCTGCACCCGCCTGCAAGGGGATCTCTCCCCCTCTTAAAAGTGCAGGCGGGTTGCTGCCTGTACCGTGAAACATGGAGTGGCTGCTTTAAAGCCGCTACGTTTTTCACTTGAATGCGCTGTCCCCATGGCAGCACAAGTTTGCGACTGCCTTGGGGGAAGCGCATTCAATGTTATAGGGCGCACTTTCCCTGTTTGTGCCAAGTGCACCTGCTTTAAGTTGGGCCTTGGCGCAAATGGGGAAAGTGCGCCCTATGTGTAAAAGGCACCCTGGGTATGATTTCAGGCATGTGACTCTCCAATTGCTCTCAGGTCTGTGGCTACCCTGAAGAGATAAGCCACCTGATAAACCAGCTTCCATCTCCCTCCCCCCCCCCCCCAGGCGAGTGAAGTCCACTTTTTGTTTGTTCATTTTGTCAGGGTTTTTTGTATTTTATAAGGGTTCTTTTACTGTGTCAGTTTTTGTTTACATCCGTAATTTGACGATTAGCACATTCTTTGTGGACCATAGGAGAAAAAAGCCAGTTAAGGAAGATTTTCCTAAATTGTTTTGATGTATTATCTTTAAGGCCTGAGTCAGCCAGTAGTCATTGGGCAGTATCTATGGTGGGTGCTTTCTTGTACCTGTGTCACAGGCCATCTGGTACTGTTGCATTCCAACTGGATAACCAAGTTATTTTTTTGGTTCTCTTGACTCTCTAGTGGTTGGTCGTTACCGTGAAATTGATGGAAGCCAAAATAACCCAGAAAGTTTTGTACCATTTTAGGGACCGAGATGGGACTAAACTATGTTTCCAATTTTTATGACAAAAAGTGCTACTTAGCATATGTACTGTCTTATCTTCGAGGGCAAACCGAATGTTGGGGTTTCTCACCTACCCTGTAATCCTTTGGTTCTCAGTCATATTCAGCGGCTTTGTTTACAGTCACCTTTACATTTAAGCAAGACTACACAGCCTTGGTATTCGGCACCCCAACATTAAATACCGCCAGCTGCAGGCTTCTGAGCAAAACGATGTACTTCAGCAGTTGTTATTTTATAAACTAAGAACTATCAGCCAGACATAATGTTAAAATGCATAATTTATACTTCATTATTCAAAGATCCTCAGGCCCATTTGACCAGTCCCTGGTGGTCCACCGTAAGTGTGAAGGAAAGATTCTGATCAGTTCTAGGGGGCAACAGTTACAGTTCCCCATTCAAGTAAATAGGTGGTGCTGCTGGAGCTGGAAATGGGCTGGCACCCACTGAAGCTCCCTGGATGTACCATTCTTTGTAGTACTTATCTTGTGAGCAACACAGGAACTTCCATCCTTAAATTGGTGGACTGGTGTTAATTAGCATTTTCTCTGCTTGACTGACCTGGTATCATCTGCTGCACACTTTTCCCAAATCGCCCATTGAGAAGTGGGGGAGGGTCCAGAAAGGCCACAAGGACCCTAGTGGGCCAGAGATTGCCCTGAACATTTAAGCTTGGCAGGCTGCACCTCGTGAGACTTCTTGTTTATTCATTATTTATGCTGGTGGTTATGCACTTGTGATGACCATGCAAACTTCATGAAATAGCATTTCACTGTGTGATGTTTTTGTGGAAAAATGTGAGCATGTTCAAGCCAGGTGTGAAGGTGTGTGCAGAACTTGGAGCATGTTATGGTATACTGGGTTAGATATGTAAACAGATAGATATGAGGTAGACAGAGTAAAGTTACTGGAACGTAAAGAAAGAGAGAGCATTGGGTAAGAAGACACGGAAAGCTGATAGACTTATGCAGAAAGACAAACAGCATTGTAGCTGGAATTGGAAGAGACTGATGTGGAGAAAGAACTAAAAAATCGTCGGTGAGTACTAGAGAGGAAAACCGGAAGAAAAAGTGAGGCTGACAGATGGGCTGAGAGAGAGAATTGAGCTAGATAGACGTGTTGGCTGAGCGCGGGCAGATAGCCAACAAGGCAGACTGTGTGGCAGTCAGACTGCAACGCAGACAGAAATACGTAGATCAGACAGTGAGACTAGAGGTAAACCTATGTATGCATGGGATAGACTACTTCATACTGAGATAGCTGATAAGAGTCAGCTAAAGATGAACTGATAAAAGAGATACAACCTGATAGTTAGATACACTTGCTGCAAAATGCCTGCTCTGAATTTGTATTGCAAATGTTAAATCTGTCTCTTGATCCTGTACTTCCTGAAGGTAATCTACGCTGCTGAGTATTATAACTAGTCTTAGAACTGAGTCTTCCGATGGCTATAATATCGATGCTGTATAATCTAAAACTGTATCGCCTCTTCAGTGCCAAGAGGCCCTCACATGCCTGCCCGCATTCTTTAAATCTCTTTGAGAAAATAGCTATGTAGATATACCTGTCATTGTTTTGAATCTCCGATGTGATTGAATTTTAGTGGTTTGCGCAGTTGAGGCCATTAAAATCAATGGCGATTGATTATTTTTGGAAGGGCGAGCAAGGTTTTTAGGGCACATGATCCAGTCGTAATCTGTGGGACACATTTTTGAGATTTGAAGGGTGAGTTGCAAGGTAAGTGTAGAAGACTTATTGAGAGACAAGGAGACGGATGGTGAGGGACATGGATGCAAAACAGCTCCCAAGCGACCAAAAGTTTAGCAAAAGGTGACTGGCGGCCCTGATAGTTAGGTGGGGCCCTCAATGACCGAAGTGGGGTCGCTAACTTCAGTTGCAGCTTTTGACTTATGGAGGGAGCGAGGCAGTGTGTGGCGTAAGCAAGCAAAAAGGCCTGGCTACCCTTCCTGAGTAGAGGGCAGGGCTGTGGAGTTACCATGGTGTTGGCCTTTTTGCCTCCTGACTCTCTTCTGCTGGATCCGGACCATGCAGTACCTCGCCCTTGCCATAGGCAGATTGCTTCTTCACTTGCTTGGGCCGTTTGGTGGTTGACTCTACAGCGGCTGTCCTTATGACCTCTCATGTGTACTTGGTCACACCATCTTGGAGATAGAGGGGAGATTGGGTCTCACCATTACACCAAGTCATGGCCCAGTTACTCTCTCTAAGGTTCCGGAGGATGGAAGAAGGTTGATCCCTTCTGGGGTTGAAATGGTTTGACTAGGGGCTTGGCTTCTAAATTGGCCCAGACGCCCCTTGGTCTGGAGAGCAGGTGACTTTGCATTGTGGGGAAAAGAGTCAGGCTGCTTACGAAGGATGGCAGGACCACCAAATGAAATCCGAGGGTGCTGAAGGGCCAACTGAGTGGGCAACAATGAGTCTGAACAGGGGAAGAATAATGAGATGTATTTATCGATTGTATATATTCATATGATGTTTTACAGTTAGTGGTTTATAGATGATTATCTTCTTCATGTAAATAAAGGCAGCCAAAGACGTGGTTCTCCAATCCCAAGCGTGATTTAAAAAAAAAATGTTAAGTTTTACATAGCGCTGGCTAGACCCGGAGGTATCAGAGCGCTTTACATGAGAATCTGCGAGTTACAGGTAACATAGTTACATCAATTAAATCAAAGAATCTTGGAGGGAGGAGGAGGGAAGGGAAGGAAGCAGAACAGGAAAACTAGGAAAACCATGTCAGATGACCTGCTGGGTAGATGACGGCCGAGGAGGTGAAACCAAGGCCAGACTCCTCTTTAGTTGCATATGACAGCTCCGCCGGGCATCAGCCAAGGTTGCTCGTGCACGGAGGTATCAGGGCGCTTTACATGGGGATCAGCGAGTTACAGGTTAACATACTTACATCAATTAAATCAAGGAATCGTAGAGGGAGGAGGAGGGGAGGGAAGGAAAACACAACGGGGAAAAGAGGAAAACAATGTCCGATTACCTGCTGGGTAGGTGATGGCCGAGGGGTGAAACCAGGGCCAGACTCCCCTATAGCTGCATATGACCGCTCCACCGGGTATCGGCTAAGGTTGCTCTTGCACTGAGGTAAGTACGGTTACGTAGTTACACATCACTTAGATCATAGAGTCACAGGGGAGGGAAGGAGAACACAATGGGGAAACGAGGAAAACAGTGTCAGATGTCCGGCTGGGTAGGTTGAGGGGGTGAAACCAAGGCCAGACTCCTCTATAGCTGCTTATAACAGCTCCACCGGGCATCGGCCCCAGTTGCTCATGCACCGAGGTAAGTACCAAGAGTTTTGGTATGTGCCCAGGGGGCATTGTCAAAGGACTATCGAAAGTTCCATCAGGAATGGGCCATGTAGATTCCGGCTCCATGGAATGTACCATGATCAAGATTTCCAACCGGGGGGGCATCGTCATGGACAAATTGGCAGCACCCATCCCGGAGTTACTGGGAAGCTAAGAATTGCTGCTGGGATAATATGCACTTGATAGCAGTGCTAAAGGCCATCTTGAGGTCAGGCATGGGTGGTTGCCCAGGAATTGTTCTCACATTAGTTCTACTTGCCGCTTCTCCTAAAGGGTCCCAGGGGGGCCGCGCATATTCCGTACACTTCATCAGGCACTTTACTGGTTGGGGGGGTGTTCGGCTCACCTATAGGAAGGGACCTGTATGCTCAAGGAAAGTGCCAAAGAATAAACACGGGAAAATGTGACGCCGCAAATGAGGTTTGAAGGGAATTATTACGGCTATGTGTATTGTCCACTGCCAATCAAACTACACAATGGGCACAAGTACAGTGGTCACAAAGAAAAGTCTCTGCTAGTGATTATTCAGGGGTGTCATTCAAAATGATGGGGTTCCCCCTATGTAGGAGGTAAGAGCGACCCCCAAGACTCTCACATCTCGCTTCAAGTCAACGTCTAAATATTGTAGGCCAACCCATCCTCAAAAGGAGAGTCCCCCCTCCCCAGCCTATGTCACACCCCTGTGTTTATTACGTATTTGTTAAAATGGCGCAGGTGTGCTCTGCTTTGCAGAATACTGGTTTCTTGAGCACAACATAGTCTTGTCTATGATTCTGAATAACGTCCTCCTGCGTGGCTTGTGAAAGGGTGAAGTGAAGGAGGTGGAAGTAAAAGCATAGTCCTGCTCTTAGGCTCTTGCAGCCTGACCACTAGGGGCGGCTCTAGGCTCATGGCGGCCCTGGGCAGGGAGCGTTGGTAGGGGGCCCCGGAAGAGGGGGTCCGGGTGGGGAGGAGCGCGGAGGCCAGTGAAGGGGGTGGGTCAGGGTGTTTGGAAGTGGAACAGAGCTGGAGGCCACCAAATCCCTGCCAGGGGCCGCCATGCAAATATGTATCCATCCTCAGAGGATTATTATATTAAGGATATATATATTGGTGTGGTGGCCCCTGGGGTTTGGTGGCCCTGTGCAGGTGCACAGCTTGCACATGCCTAAGGCCGCCCCTGCGACCACTCTGCGCATAAACCAGGGCTGTCCCTCAGAAGCCATCCGCCTGGTAAAGCGGCATCCAGCAGCCTGGGCTGTCACTCGACATCCTCTGAAAGTGGATTAGTGAGGGCGCCTGGTGCTGGCTGCTGCTCGTGCGGCCTGGAGGGTAATCCGTCTCTCCCATGACTGCGAGGCCCTCGAGAGGCTCTGCACATCTGCTCACCAGAGTACTGTGTGTGCGAGCACACGCCAAGCACACAGCAGTGTAGCAGAGGCTGTCCGTCAGCCCGAGCCTGCCGCCTCAGAGCTAGGCTGGTACCAATTAACTGCTTCTACTGTAGCAAATAAGGTATGTTAAGATCTGTGAGGGGATCTTTACCAAATAGATTGCAGTTTTTTCCCCCAGTAAGAAAGATATAAAGGTGGCCCTAGTCTACATACAACACTCCAAACCCCACTTTCCCGCCCCCCCCTCCCCCCCCCCCTCCCCCAGTGCCTGCGGTACCATCCGGGCTGAGCTTGTGGTGGAGCGAAGAAAGCATCGTGCATCAGATGTAAGCCGGCAACTGCCTGTAGTGTCCTGCTGGACGCCTTCTAGTGTTCAGGATTTTGGCGTTCCTACATTCTACACCCACCTATCACACACAGGCGTCACCGGTTAGGTGACCCTGCTAATAAAAGAGGCCGGGTGCACGTGCCCTGAACCAGTTTTCGTACCATATACCACTGTCTCCATGTTCCTTATTCCAAAGTATGTTGGCCTAAAGCCTATGACTTTACACTGCCAATGTCCCTGGACCCTACTGCTTAATTCACTCTAGAAACTGCGTGGGTGCCGATGAACAACATGGAGATTTGCTTTTTCTCCTCTTTTGCAAGCTTGACAGCGATTATGCCACATCTTCAGAGTGGCATATACCGGACTTACTAGAACACTTTAAAAATTAGCTACTTCGCGTTTGAGGAAGCCTGCCGTATGTTTAGCGATGGGGTTGTATTCTCAAAGTAACATTCACATGCAAACAGGCAACCTGTTTTGACACCTACCTTACCATAGCAAATATTGATTTAGGCCTCAAAAATAACCATTTGTGAGTGGAAAATCTTCTCTTAACAGTTTCAACAAATATCGCCAAAGCCAGTAAGTCTCTCCTTTGAGGCCTATTGGCGTTATCACTGTTTTTAGCCACACTTTACAGCAATCCAAATTCTAAATAATGGGGAAAAAGCCTATCACTTGGCTGGGTGCATCATTTTGTGGGCACGCACACCTACAAAATGACGCAGCCTCTTTTTTTCCAAATAATTTGCCAGCCTGAGTTGGCAATTAAAAATAAAAAGATGCAAAAGTGGCTTTTTAGGGAGCACACCTGTGTGTGGGAGGAATAACATGGAGGGCAATGGTGGGGACAAGCAACACAGAGGGTGCAGAGAAGCAACAGTGGAAAGCGAGGAGAAGCACTGAGTAACAGAGAAGGAGGGTGCGGTGGGAAGAAGCCACACAGAGTGTAGGGAGGAAAAGCAATGGGCAACCGAGAAAGAGGGCCATGGTGGGGGGAAGCAATACGAAGGGCACGGGGGAGGAAGCAGTACAGAAGGTGGAGGGGAAGCTACTGGTGTAAGAGGAGGAGTGCAGAGGTGAGGGAAAGCAACACGGGGCAGGGTGGGGAGGAGAGAGCAATATTGAGTGAGCAGGGAGTAGCACATGGGCAAAAGCAACAGGAAGGGACACAACATGGACGGGGCTGGTGGAACCGAGCAACATCACTGACACTGAGTAGCAAGGAATGCAGGGAGAGTGAAGTACACAAGGTAGATAGCTGGAAAGCACATACAGTCCATAATGACTTAAAAAAACATAGTGCTTGAAAAGCAGGCAGTGGAAGCTTAGAAGGTAGCCAATCAAAAGAGATGGTAAAGAGGCTGTGCTCCATAGGCGAGTTACACATAAGACAGACAAGCTGGGACACAAGTAAGACTCAGGCAAATGAGTGACAGGTAGTCCAACCAATGGTAAGCAATGGGCTGGCTCCAAGCCCCTGTATGTTCCTGGTAAGCCCACAATATGTCTCCCAACTGATAAAACATGTACTGTTTAGTAGGGTCGACCTAAACATTGTCAGGATACAGTTCCCAGTAATTAAATTTACTGCCTCATGACCAAATGGGGATTTTGTCTGGTGGCACTGCCATGGTTATGCAACTCTGGCTGCAATATAACCAGACTTGTCTACTGAAAGATAAAGGCCTCTGCTTGTAGCTCCTTTCTGTTTGTTCCTCATTCCAGTCGCTGGCATTGGAGAGTCATAACCGTCTGCAAAGATGACCGAAAATTCAAAACAGCCATTCACTGTGCAGCTGGCTGAAGTGTTCAGTCCATTGCTCGATAATGAATGTTTGGTGCATTTGTGATTTCATAACGCATACGTTAGCAGTGAGAGACAATAGATATGCATGTCCGGATCTTTAGTGCTGGGATGCTTTCGGGTTACTAAGCGCTTTACAAAACCCTAATAATAATAATAATAATAATAATAATAATTTCCCTCCTAATCCTCAACTTTAAGAATTGCATCTTTCTTGAACCCAGACTGCTGTTCAAAACATTCACTAAAACTCCTAATAAGTCTGACTTTGATTGGACTCACAGCCCCTTCCTGCTCAAATATCAGTATGCGATGCACATATTTTTTCTACTTTCTGTTAACCTTGGGCTGGGTCTGGATGAATGTGGCTAGAATGAGAATATAGAGCCTGTACTAGACTTTGGACATCATGAACCTAGGCCCATGGTAATATGATCCTATGGTTGTTCTAGCCCAAAAATTGTTTCCCTTAAATCTACGTGGTTGCAGATACCAAACCAAAAAGGTAGGACAGTAACAACTTGTTTTCATAACGTGCTTAAACCCCAGTGTGCTAACAGCTGAACAAGCCTTCTCCTAGGCGTCCAGGACTAGAGGCCACTTCCATGGCCACCAGATTAACCCTTTCGATGCTGATGACGAGCTCAGCTCGTCATGATGCACAGTTGAGCTGTGCTGATGACGAGCTGAGCTCGTCATGAATACAGGAGAAGAGTAATTTCCAGCACAGGGGGGGAAAACACCTAGCAGCCAAGGTGTTAAAGGAGTCTACACTCCAAAAGATTAAGAAGATGCACCTCTGGCCGGACTCTTCTAAAAGCTTAGATTACTGCCTGCTGACACCTCAAAATACAATAGGGGGGGGGGGGGGTAGAGGTGTAAGCTAGGTTCACCCTCCTTAATCAGTTATGAACACAAAAAGACCAGAATACCGGATTTAGAACCTAACTATGGGAGCAAGAGAGACTTCTGCTCATGTGGAGTAGAAAAGTCTGCTGATTAGAAAGAAGATTTTCTTTCTAAAGTCCCCTCACTCACCAAGGTTCCCCCTTGGTGACATGCTTCATCATAGGGGTCCTCTCAATCTGCTGCACATTGAGGCGTGCTACGACTTGCGAAGTTACGTAGGAGCATATATGTGAAATAAATTTGTAGTGGAGTGGAAAAAAAATGGTTGAAAATACCTAACTAGTGGGCGAATGTTTTATTCTTGCTCCTAGTTGGTATGTTTAAAAACAGGGGTGAATACTGGGGAAAACAACATAACCATGATGGGTTAGGTGTCCCTAGTATTAGTTGACATGTTTCGAGCCTCCCAAAGCTTTTTCTCAGGACCACACAGGGGCCAGCCCAGTGCGTACCACTCCTAGGTGACCAATAAATCAGGTAAATATAGTGTAGAAGTGAAATAAATTGCCACACCTAATGTGTGTGCACTATTGGTTAAAAACATACGATTTACACAATGGTACTTAGTATTTTTTATAAGGCTGAAATGTGCCCCATGGTCTGGAGGGGTTGAGGGACTCGCTGTCACACTTTTGTCAGAACGCACCTCACCGGTAATACATCTACTCGCTCCCGCAAATGTGGTCTCCAGGGGAGCGAGTAGGTGTATTACCGGTGAGGTGCGCTCTGACAAAAGTGTGACAACGAGCCCCTCCAGACCATGGGGCACATTTGAGCCTTACAAAAAATACTACGTACCATTTGTAAATCGTATGTATTTAACCAATCGTGCACGCACATTAGGTGTGGCACTTTTATTTCACTGTTACCCTATATTTCTCTATCTCCCTGATTTATCGGTCACCAAGGAGTGGGACGCTCAGGGCTGGCTGGCCCCTATGTGGTTCTGAAGTCGAGCTTTGGGGAGGCTCGAAACATGCTCTGTGCAGTTGTTGAAAACAGAACACAGAGCCATGCATTCAGTTCAGCTGGTGTCTCCCTGTGAGCCCCTCTCGTCCATCTCCGTGAACTGGGGCGGGGGGAGGGGGGGGGGGGGGGTGACATGCACATCATACGATTTGTACCGTGATCTTGTGTGAACACAGTGACCTTCCATAGAAACAAAAGGGCGACACCGATTGTTCCGAAATATATTTTATGTGCTTCTTTGATTTCTTTTTTGCTGATTTCTCGTGTGCCACGCGCTTCCGAAGAAGCCTCGAGTCAGAGGGGATGGATGTCACGTGGGTAATGCCCGGGCAGTGCTGTTGTTGAGGCAGTGTAGCGGAGGTATTCTGCAAAAGCAGTTCTTCTGGCAGAAAGTGAGACTGTGCCTTGCTTCCTGCACCCACCCTCCCCCAGGCCTCCGGCACAGGAAGTGCGTGGAGGACAGCAGTAACATTCCTCACTGGTTCGGCTTCATCTCCAGTGCTCGGTGTCTACCAATTAGTACTGCATTCTATAATTACCCGCAGGACCAGCAGGCGTTTTATAGTAATTCCGATGGAGCCCAGTAAGACGTCATGGGCAGCACTGCAGCTCGAAGCCTTGGGCGATAGGATAAACCAACTGCACATGATCTCCCAGTCACAGGGGGAGGTGATGAAAAACGAAGTTAAGTGTTGAAACAAATATCATTTTAAAAGACGGATATATTTCAATGTGTTAGTGACTGACAGAAGGTTTCCGCAGTAAGTGCTATGTAGCTGCGCTGCTGTACCACATGGCTACAAATAATGACAAAGGCAATAGTTGTTGTAGGCGTGACCTCTGGGCTTTGCCAAAGCTTAGTAGTTTTGACATAGTCTTGTTTTAGCGCCATCTGTGGGAAAGTATAGCATTGGTATTAGAAGAATGAGACCCGAGGCAAGCAGGTGAACACAGTGCTTTACATTTCTCTCTACATTCAAAGAGGACATTTTGCTGCATTGCTTAATGGTGCATACATGTCTCACTGATGACGTAGTATGCATGTTTGATTATGCCCTCCTATTAGTGGCTTCTAAACTACTGTGATTTAAGCAACCCTCTTGAAATGTCTAAATATGATTATAGGCTGCAATAAAACTCAATGTTCTTGAAAACAAAAGGTCAGTAAACCTGCTACGTTTGTAGGACAGAGACCCAGTTTAGTCAAGGTGTATCACAGAAACACTAACGAGTGTATCTGCTCTTTTTGGGCACTGCTCGGCATTCTTTTCTGAGTGTGTATACTGGGTGACAGTCTGAATAATTACCCACTAAAAATATTAATCATCTAAGAGTGTCCTCATGGTGTGTCAACACGTCACTTGTTATTGACTGGCCGGTAAAGAATGATACTGAGAGGTTGAAGTGTGTAGTGCATCATGACTCTTGCATGTGGCAGGGGAGGAGTATGCAGCTTTGCTGGTGCAATGCAGATTATTGACAAATATGTACGGTGAGCATTACTCATGTGAGTAGCTTATACTTACAGGGTAGAAACTAGGTATGTTCTTTCACGTTCTCTCAGGTAGGGCCGCGCACAATAGTGCATTACATCAGCGTAATTTGTGTAATTTCGGTTATCATCTTGGGCGAGATTCCCAAAATTACTCTATTTGCTGTAAAAATGTACTGCAAACACACAGGAACAACATGAATTACAGAACATAAGCAGCTGTTGTTCGCACTACGTTTTTATTTTAGTGCAAAATGCATCTTCACATCCAAAGTGGAGAGGAGGACACATTTCGTTTTAAAATAGAATGCCAGTGGCAAGGTGTGAATTTTATGCAATTGCACATAATTTAATATATTTTTTCCAAAATATTGTGGTATGATACAATAGCACTTTATGCGAATTTTGCAGAAACCTATTCTCAGCTTACATACAGATATAAAAAGATTTCACCACTGAACTGCTGATATCTTTCCTCAAAGCCAGCTTTCTAAATTACGAGACTTCTCTGAGGTGGTCTGACAAGCGACCAAACGAGAAACTATTAATGAAACGCGCTTCCACACCTGTCCGGCAGTGGAACTCTTGTGAGAGGCCATTAGAATGGACAACTTGTAGAAGCTGTTATCAGGCCATTTGAAATGCATGTGGTGAAGGTGCGCATGAAAATTAGTAACACCATGGAATTTCAATTGGCAAAACTCATTATATTATACAAAACTTTAACCAATTTGGAAATATATTTCTCCAACTTTAGCTGCTGTGCTTCTAAATGGTCATTAAATATAATGGGGTGGCCCAGTGACCCTCAGAACCTGGGTTCCAAGTTTATATAAAGACAATGGTTCTGTCGGGAAAACAATCTCTTTCATGAACCTCATATGTAGGTAAATCTCTTAATTTTTCTACACTGTTATTAGACAAGTTATTTCATCCAATAATGACAACACATTTGAAAAGAAAAACACCCTATAGGAAGGGACCACATACACCTCTTTTAGAGGATTGTATCAAAATGTATCTTATTTTTGGAATTTTGACATCAATATATCAAATATACACATTTAAAATGGCTGTCCTAAACAAAACAAAATTGACATAAAAGTATATCTGTGACAAGTTGTGTTCTAGTGAAAAATGACAAGTGTTTTGATTTGTGAGTTGATGGATATATACAAACAAAAGGTTACAATGTGACAGTCCCAAACTCAAAACAATAGTTTCAACAGATACATTTTTCTTCTTTGTATTGAAACTTAGATAAGGACTGATCCAAATTTTAACGTAGACATTTCGACCCTAGACAATGGTGCTGATTCTATCGCAGCCGGGGCGGGTCTTCATCAGGACTGTAGGACAGGTGGACAACCTGTTGCTTTGAACGATGTCCTGCGTGTATTTCTCATTGACAGCAGGGCAGAAACAATGCGTCAGCCGACACTATCTGACACCGAGGAATCAATCCTGATATCTTAATAGGTAACCGATCTCAATTCATCCACCAGCTGGCGGAGAATTATGGATGTATCCAGGGCAAGTGCCGCAAGTACGATCACTTTCTATTCTTCCCCCATGGAGCCGTATTACTTTGACTTCCCGGGAAGTCAAAGTAATACGGCTCCATGGGGGAAGAATAGAAAGTGTTTGATTCCTCGGTGTCAGATAGTGTCGGCTGACGCATTGTTTCTGCCCTGCTGTCAATGAGAAATACACGCAGGACATCGTTCAAAGCAACAGGTTGTCCACCTGTCCTACAGTCCTGATGAAGACCCGCCCCGGCTGCGATAGAATCAGCACCATTGTCTAGGGTCGAAACGTCTACGTTAAAATTTGGATCAGTCGTTATCTAAGTTTCAATACAAAGAAGAAAAATGTATCTGTTGAAACTATTGTTTTGAGTTTGGGACTGTCACATTGTAACCTTTTGTTTGTACATATCCATCAACTCACAAATCAAAACACTTGTCACTTTGCACTAGAACACAACTTGTCACATATATACTTTTATGTCAATTTTGTTTTGTTTAGGACAGCCATTTTAAATGTGTATATTTGATATATTGATGTCAAAATTCCAAAAATAAGATACATTTTGATACAATCCTCTAAAAGAGGTGTGTGTGGTCCCTTCCTATAGGGTGTTTTTCTTTTCAAATGTGTTGTCATTATTGGATGAAATAACTTGTCCAATAACAGTGTAGAACAATTAAAAGATTTACCTACATATGAGACTGTGCTTCTAAATGGTGGCTGTTGGTCTCTGTTTATTTTTTGACATTTTATATATAGAATTCCCCCCACTGAGGTTTCCTGGCAAAGGTACAGTCATCGTGTTATCATGGTGAAAATCGGGATGAAATTCCATTTGTGGATTGATAACCTTCAAGCTAATGAATGCAAGAGTTTTGGGTAACATAATTCTAACGTCACAATCTGAGAGTATGCAAAACCAAATTTACTTACTAATGCACCCCACACTTGTTTTTGTTTAATTACATTCAAGTAAGAAACCTTTTTAGACTGTAGAAAGGAGAGGCATACATATCTCTTATATATATATATATTTTTCCAATAATAAAATGCTGTTCCTTTGTATGTGTTTTATATTGTGACACACTTCCCAATAAAAAACGAATTCTATGTATCAGATATATTTTGAGCGGGGCCTGTCCGATGCTTCACGCAGTCACCCATGCTGGTCACCGCAGGTGGAAGGAGGCTGTTGATGTGCAATATGGCTCTTAAAGAAGCTGTTCAATGCCACGTTCTACTGCATTGCTATGCCTCCTACAGGATCTCATAGGCCAAGGGAAATCGGTTCTGAAAGGATGTGGATTGTTTTTCATCTTTTTATTTTTATGTATTTTGGTTATCCACTTTAGGACCCAAAAACTACCTGAGCTGTAAGTAGGGTGGCACCATTTTCACATCATAAAGCCACATCTCCTCTTGAGAAAAAAGGTGGGTTGTATTCACTGAAGCAGCCGAGGGCGTCTTACAAGAGGAGAAAGAAAAACAGGAAAAAGGCTGTGCATGGGTGTCTGTTGCCAGCCTTTGATTTTGTTTATTTCTTTGTGGGCTTAGCATCTAAAACCAAGGTCCTTCCTTATTCAAAGATATTTTTCTACTGAACCCAAATTGGAATAAGTCCTAAACTAGAAAAGCTACTTCCCTAAGATCAAGTGAGTTGCCTACATATAGTGAGCCTAATTTAAACCCATCAGTGATTCCCTACATAAGCGAACGGCACCGCACACTTCCTCCTATAGAGGAAGGGGTTAAATGGGCTACCCCTCACGAGCTAAATTAGACCTGACAAATGGGAAACAGATTGCAGCAGCGTGAATGTGCAGCTGCCACCTCTCAGCCGCCATGCCAGACCCCCCTGCTCTCTGCTGTTTAGTTATCATGACAGGGTTCCACCGTGAGGGAAGGGCTCCGGCGCATCTCTGGTGACAGCGGCCAGTCTGGGCCACGAGCTAGGGAGGACGCCTCGTGCCATCGGTCATCCTGCCCCCTTCCCCTGCATAGTAAATCTAATAACAAACGTGCTTCACTTGGGTAGAAAGTGTAACCAGGGCTGTGCGAAGTTTTTATTACGCGAGCGTAATCTCCTGCAGAACTCCTTGCAGAGTATGCCCGTAGTTCACGGAGTTATATTAATTGCGCTTATTACAGTCTCATAATTTATTTGTCCGACTGCAGGTTGGACTATTCTGGCCTATGCATTTGTCTCAGAGTAGAGTTGTGACACATGCATCGCACTCTCCCACCTTTTCTCCACCAAGTATTGCATTTTGATGATCAATTGTGTCCCTTTTTTGTCGTAAACAGATGGTCAGAAAGCAAGCTTTGTGACCAAAACGTAGTGAGCTCCAGATTTTTGAATGAAGACAATATTTATATCAAATGCACTTAATATTTGTAATTCTGACGTGAACTATGTGTTCTCTCAGAATTAAAGCTGTGCATTTTAGCACAGCACTGAATGTGACCCAGATTACCATAGTTCATCAAATGCAGAGGACTGCACCACTTGCTTCCCATGGGCAGGTATTAGATTGTGTGGGACCTCTGACTCTTTGGGCGCTCCCATGGGTCACACTAATGTCATGTCTAATTGAGAAGAGCAAAGAGTAATGGACACATTGCTTAAACTAATCTCAGATTCCTGGGAGTAAGATAACTCAGACGTGGTTGCACATTATTCCTTTCAAATATTCAGAAGTGAAATTTTGAAAAGTCTATAGATAAAAGCGGGCTGGATACTGCATTACAAAAATAGCCATTGCCTCATTTCAAAGCAAACTCAAGGCAGGTGAAACTCAATTTTGATGAGTTTCCAAAATGAAAAAAAAGTATTTGAAAAGTGTGAACGTTTGACAGAAAAACACCAGAAAACAGTGACAAGAAAACAGGTAGGTAAAGCTATTTGTGTATAGGAAGAGGGATGACTAGAGGAGAAAAGAAAAGGGTAGGGGCGTGTGTGGTTCCCTCTAGAAATAAGATTAACCATTGGGAGACATGAAGGAGAAAACAGGATTGAAGGTTTCACCCTAAATGGTAAACCAGAGATCTATAATGACCCCAGTAAGAAGGGGGGGCAGGCAGAAATTGTTTTCACTTGAACAGCATTCACCAAGATGGAACTAGAGAAAATAATTTATTGGAAAAAAATTTGAAGACCCCAGTAAGTGTAGAGTGTGTTTCTTCAAGTACATTTGTCGCCAGAATGACAAACAACCCAAAAAAGAAGGTGTAGATTAAAGCAGTCCAATCTAAATCTCTGCTTGCAGCAACTGAATCCAGTTGGAAACATTTTTGACTGGCCAAGTATAATTTCAACCAGTGTAGAATTTGGCATTGTGTGGTGCATGTCTGAGGAGATGTATATCATGTGGAAAGAGATAGCTGGAGCCTGGTGGTTATGTGCAAGGAACAGGGTGGACCAGCGGAACTCTGGGAGTAGTGATTCCTGGAGTGGCGAAGCTTGCCTTGATTTCCTCAGGGAGAGTTCATGGACAAGGTACGGTCTTTTTAGGAGTAACTTTAGGCAGTATGACGGAGTTGAAAGTTACAAAGTAGTGAGTGTCCTGGCATAATTAATTTGCATTAAAAGTTTTCAAAGACAATTTGCACAACAGAAGGAGCATTTGTGATATTTCACATTTTTATCCCGAATTGCGATTGTACCTTTGTTAGTTTTAAAATATTTATACTCTAATTTTTTAAAACGCAACAGTGGTGGTGAATAATGGTGTTTTAGATTTTGGTAATAAAGGAGCTCCACTATTTTAGGTATATTCACAGGGTGAGTTTATACAAATATTTTATGTGCTTAATTTCATTTATAAATGCTCTGTGATAATGTTTTATTAATAATGTAAATACATTTTTTTTATTGAACTGGAATGTATTAGTGTGTATTGATCTCCCTCTAATTTGCCTTCACTTTTGATAATTCAAAGGTATCCAGATGAATCCATTTCACCGGGATATCGCACTGTAAATTTTGTCTGGTCACTGAAATCAGTGCATTGTGGGAGTTGTAGTCCGGTTTCATTCCGTTGAAACACTTAGAGTAACTCACTTGATAGCTATGATTTCTGAAAGAAAAGCTCGGGACTGGATATGTGGGCCCTGGTGGCATGGCTCTGCTCTTAAAAGCATATCTGCCCATGTTATTTCTTGTAGCCTTGCAATGAATGTAAGGAGTGCGTTTTCTTTATCCTTTCTTATCTAAACTTTTGTACAGAGAGGCGGCAGAAAATGACTGTTGTACCAATGAAGTCTTTCAAATCAGCTGGAGACCCTGCTCTGGTTTTCCCTGCAAGCTGACTGCCCTTTGAGTCCTCTTACTTTCCTGGCTGTAACTTTGAACAGTGTTGCATGTTCACTCTCAACATCGGGCTCCATACAGCCTCCCAATACCAGGCCCCAGTAGGCCAATTACAGCCGAAGGTCCAAGCAAGCCTTCAACCCTCTCTGCAGCTCTTTAATGCACCCACGTGGTATGAGATTCAGTACAGATTAGCCTTCACAAGGTGCCTGTCCTTTGCCCCGCTTGGGATGTTACTTATGCCTTTAAGGCATCTTGGAATTACACTGTGGCTGCCCTGGGGGGGGTGGGCAGATTCGAGTTGCTCGCTCATAAGTAATACAGTACCGGTGGTGGGCTTCTTAATGCTTTGCAAATTAACTGAAAGGAAAAAAAAGGGCATCTTTATGTGCAAGACAACCCACCTTTTTATACTCGACGTCTGGACTTTGATAAGTGTAGTAATAGTATGCAGCACTGCTTACAGTTGGCGGCCTAGCGTGGTCACTGGCATTGTGCAGAAACAGAAGCCACAAGTGCATCTGTGCTGCAGGCCTGCATTTGCGATAGTGCTGTTTCTGAAACACTCGAGCACTAGGTCACATGTCTGGAGAAGCAAGGCTCTGCACACTACATTATTGAATACGCCAGGGCTCTGCACACACAAACTCACTTGCAGAGCCAGTCATTGAAACAGGACAGCAGCAAGTTGGCTTAGTCAGAGGTGTAATCCTGAAAACTGAAGGTGGTCACATAAGGTAGGGGTTGCCTCTTACACAGAGCGTTAGATGAGTGAACCCTGACTGCTAGAGTAAAAGGAGAAGAGACACTACATGAGAGAGATTGCAGCAAGATAAGCATGAAACCACAACATATTCTGTTGAATATTGTTTTTAATATAAAAACATGCCAAAGTATTAACTAACTTTGACTACATATCTGTGAGCCGGAAACAGTGTAGAAGATATAAACCCCACCATGTATTTTACTTCAATCCGGACCACTCCCCCTTGTATGGGGAGAGTGGTTTAAAAATGTTGAGAATAATTTGAATGCTTTGCAAGGGCAAGACTTCAGGGCAGGCCATAAGACGATATTTTTATTAAGCACGTTAGGGACAACTTATCCTGAAGTATTTCAGTGGAGTGGAAACTGGAAGCAGTTCACGAATGTATACAAGGAGCTTAAGGCCAGGCTAGAGACGAGATTCGGAAGCATGTCAACATAGCCATGACTAGCTACAAGTTATATACTTAACCAAGGAGACTAGACACATCTGTTGAGTTTAGGACCAGACTTAGAGAATTATTGATAAATTGTAAAAAGTGACGATGTAAGAACTTATTAGAAGAATGTATTACAGACCAATTGATTGCGCAGTAAACAAGTAAAAAGATGAGGAAAAGCTTTGGGCTGCAAGGAATTCTATCCTGGAAGATGCCATAAAATAAGGAGGGGGAGACAGTGTGTGCTGAAAAATGTGATTGTGAAAGGTTCCCCAGAATTCAACTTGCAACCCAGTGGGACAAAGGATGTCAAGCACCAAAAATATTTCAAAACGGGTGGTAGTGCAGGAGAAAAAAAAATCCAAGTGTGTCATAAATGAGGGAACAATTTTAATGGCCCCGAGTCGCCAAGCTGTTGCACAGTTAACAAAGCCTGTGGGAAGGGACACAGAAAGTTGATGTGCAGAATAGAGGTGGGCGATTTACAACTGAGTTTCAAGGGGAGCCGAGCTACAGATTTACAGGGAGAGCCGAGCCAAGGATCTGGCTCGGGTCTTAAAGCATGAGCCGAGCCCTGAAAATGTTTGCTGTGTGAATCAAACAACACTTAAAATATGATAAAACTGCTACAAAATTCAAGAAAGTCAATGTCCTTAACATGTGAAGCTGTGCCATTAATAAATTATATTACAGCACTGCACTGAGAAGTACTTATTAAAAGGGATAGTTTGGATGTAGGTGGCGGCTATTGTATTGCTTGACCTTTTCAAATCTAATAAAAAGATTTAAACCATAAAAGTGATCGTTTTTAAACATGAACCATTAGTGCACTAAGAGACAAGACAATTGTCATGTAAACACTGTACATGACCAAGATTATTATGGCGCAAAATTAGTCTATTAAATCACGTACAATAGTTTTTTGTACAACTGGTATTCTGAACGCACATAATTGAAAGGGCTTTCATACGGGATAAGGAAGAAAAAAAGTTTTGGTGACATAAAATATTTGCCTAAGATCACAAAATTTAAGTGGGGGTGTCTTGATGTATCCAGGTTTTCCGCTTTTACCTTGTACAAATCACCCAGGAAATTGATATCTATTTGTCTTTCCTTATGTTAAGGCTTTATTATTTCCTCTTTGTGCTTTTTTCTGCAGTTATATATCGGGAACTCGACCCAAGGTATTGGAGTGTTTTACATGAGCATTAGTTACATTACAAAAGGTCACATTCATTTAATGATTTAAAGATTGTCATTTTCCCAGAAATACAGGATGTTGAGCCCATGCAAAGACTCAAACCTGGTCGGCAGCACTGGCCATAACGCTAAATCGTTGGTAGAGGGAGGTAGGCAGAAGCTACATGAAAGCTCAGCTCATTATGGGCTTGGGTTCCAACAGGACCTCGAGCTGAGCCAAAGCAAGGCTTCAGGTTCGAGCCTGGCTCAAGGTTTTAGTGGCTGTCCCACCTCTAGTGCAGAGGGGGAAGTAGAGAGAGGGTTGTGGGTGTGAAAGTGAAGTAGAAAGAGTATTGTGTATCGGTGGCGTGGGAGAGGCCATGAGTAGGCAGTGTCAAACAAAAGATTAATTTAGGGGAAGTGACAAAAGTGTAGATCTCATGATGAATTCTGGCACACTATCATTCTCAAGAAAATGTTCCAAAGAGAGTGGCAGGAGGGCTAGCATTGCAACCAACCATCAATTGGCTTGGAGTATATCAAATAGAATAGATGCACATAATAGGTGTAGTCCAACATCCTATTATTATAAGAAAAAGAGATAAAAGAGAAGGTTTATGTGGCAGAGAGAGGCACCAAATGTCAGGATGGGTGCACCATTACGATCTTCACGACATAATTAATCCAAGGACCCCGGATCAGATGATAATTGTGAAAGACATGACAGTGGATGAGATTACAAGGAATGCCACATACATTTTAAAGAGGATTTAGGTCTACTGAAATGAAACATACAAAAACGTATTTAGAAAGCAAAAGTAGAACTATTCAAACATAAATGAAGTAGGATACCCATAATGGTCAGGAGGAATTTAGAACAATACTGAAGGATATGGTGAAAGAAGGAATAAGTGAACCAGTCGAGGCATCTAGTAGATTCTCCCTTTTAGTTATTACAAAGGAGGTGGATGGCAAACTTAGGTTTTAGGTCGACCTTTGCAATCTTTATCAGGGTGTAATGGTGGATATTTTCCATCTTCCAAATATCAATGAACTAGTACTATTGTCGAAAGGGCGGGGTTGAAATTGCACTTGAAAAGCATCTACCACCAGATCACCTCCACAATGACCAAGCAAATAACCGTGGATTTCATTTTTCAATTTACATGAATACCATCTTGTCTTGCTTCAGCTGTATATTCTAACATATGATGACTAGTGTTTTTGAGGAAATATCTAATGTCATCTTATTCCAGAACCGTATGTTATTGTTAGAAGGAAGTTTGGAGGAACACAATTTAGCCCTGAAGCATGTATTTAACCTATTTGGCAAGTTTAGACTAAATTATGTAAGAAAAAATATAATTTTTGGAGACAGATTTTGAATATTTGGGGTACACAATTTTACCAGATGAAGTAAGACCAAAAGCGACCTGTGGAAGGCAATAAGATTTGCTGAATTGCCCATTTTCAAGGGTGAAAGGTTTATGAACCACAATAAATTTTGGCAAGGACTTTCTTGATAAGACAGAAACTGTGAGTGCTATTGTGTAAAGGTAAAGGTTTTGAGTGTGGCGAGATGCAACCGAAATGTGCTGTGTGTATCAAAGGTGAGATAATTGATGTTGGTATATTAACTTCATTTGACCATGGGAAGAAATGAATTGGCCATATGCATTATACCAGTGTATTATTGGGTAAAGGAAAATTTGGAAAAGGCAGTTGCATTAGCTTCCCACTCCATAATAATGTAGAAAGAACTATTCAGTGATCGAAAGTAAAGGGTTATCGCCCACATGGGGTGTTGAACAGTACACGCCCTCTATTTGGTGTGTCATTGTATTGTTACCAGTTGGGGCAGGGAAGGGTTCTGCAAGATTGACAGGACTGGCATCAAGACTAAAAGGGTATAGGTACACCTAAGAGCATATACTGGGGTGGCATAACAAGTGGCAGACTGCCTGTCTCCGTTACCAGTGCGATGGAAGGTGGTGAAATTAAAGGAGATGAGGCCAGCATCCATGATGTCATGTCCTATTGATGTTTAAAGCTGTTGTTTTGTAAGGAAGTCAGAAGAGGCCACTAACTAAGATGATGTGTTGAAGGGTGTCTGGAAAATTATACTTAAGGGGGTAATATATGACAGTTCTGTGCAGTATCCTGAAAGACCATATATTAAAATTCTGGATGAACACTCAGTTTGTACAGGAGGAGCTTTGCTATCAGGGGAGACGTGTGCCTTATGATGGTGCTAACAGAACATTTATCAGTCTACCTCTTGATAGGCCTTGGGATCAGACGTTGACCGAGAGTGAAGGCAACATTTTGGTGGTCAGGAATAGTGAAAACAAGTTGACAGTCGAGTGTGATTGCAACCACATAGTGGATCCCGGCAAACTTTAAAAGAATGTGATTTTGGATTTAATTGATCCACTCACTGGTTTGCACAAGCAGGAGCCATAGCAGGTTGCCCCCTCAGGACAGCACAACCCTTGCTCCATGCTAAACATCGCAACTGAAGCTCGGAGAGGAGATGGTGTGTTGGGGTAACCCCTCTCGTTGCGGTCTCCCATTCTCCATTTTGGAACGTCTAGCAGCAAAGCTGGAAGAGATGGGTCTTGGTGGCCAGAAGTGGCGGCACCAATATGATCTCCATGCTCATGGCAAGTATACTTCATTGCGTCATGATATCCCGCCCACCCTATTGCTGCAAGCGGGGACTGTAACTTGATCATAGTCACTGGAGATTCAACTTACAAATTGATCATAGAGAATCAGGCAGTACTTCCCAGAAGTTAAAAGAAGTGCACCAACAAGGCTTCAGGCCCATTAGAAGTCAAGACAATTGGGCCTAAGTAAAATGCAATGGCGCTCTTGACCTTACTGTCCACAGTGGCCCCAAGGTACTTGACCCTTTTGAGGGGTCAGTTGAGCTCATACCTGGAAGCAGATGGTCCAGAAAAGGAGGGGCACCTTGACCTGGAAGAACTTGGGTACAAGTTGCATAGCAATTTAATATTAAAATGTGGTCTACGAACTGATCACGTGGTGGAAGGTTTGAGTCAGAAGCTAGTGCAAGTGGACGCTCACACAAGAGGCCCGGAAGCTAGAGGAAGAAATTGAATTATATGCCCGCTAGGAAATAGTTGTCCACGCGCTGAAATGATTACTCGAGTCACAGGAAGTGAATGTTCTCCCACAGGTTAATAATACAACGTGCTGCGGAAGTGGAGGCTCGTCCTCAAGTCTTGTATGCTGTGACCGGAAGTGGATGCAGACTCGTACCTAATGGGTAGTAGAGGTCTCTGGATCGCCCTGATAGGAACTATTGGTGGAGGATTACCGCCACCTCTCATGGCTTGGGACTGGATGCTCAAATATGTTTTCAGTTGCCGAAGTCATGAATGCTAGGGCCAGCAGTCCTCAAACGACTAAGTTGTCGCCTAAGTTATTGAGATGTGGGAGTGCAAAGGGTGGTGGTATTGCTAAACATTTACCACCAGCAATTTAAAACCGTAAAATTATTTGGTTAAAATAGCAGAAAATCTCACACTAAAGACGTTTAATTGGACCGACGCACACATTCTAAATGTAGGAACCACGCTTTTCCGGATGTTCAGCTGGGGGCGGGAAGAGTTGATTTAGGACGATCGCCACGCATCGTTTGCAGCGCGCGAGAACCGACAGTGCTGCTTCCTGCTGCTTCTAAATTTAGCGCACGGCCTTCCGCCTTATCTGAGCTGCAGACCTGCAGGGTCTAGAGGCCTTGACTCAAAGACTATTTATCCCATTCTTTAGACGCTGGTTCTCGTCGCCAGCCAAGCTCCTCCTCAGCTAACATGCAGTGCTAGGACCAGCACGCCCTGAAAGCGGCCTCCCGTGGAATTATGGGTCATATTTCCTTCCCACAAGGGTGTGTGCTAAATGGTAACAGACTTGGCACAGGGCATCCCAGGAGGGTGATGTGGGTGGCTTCAGTCGTCTCTCCATTTTAGTATTGTGTCTGCCTGTGCATTGGTTAGTCGTAAATGCTTGCACGAATACTTAAAGCCACGAGGCAACGGACGCAATGTTGATTTTCCCTCTCAAGCTTTAATTTTGCGTTTAACTCCGAATTGAAAGCCCTTCCTTTGACTAACGTTCATATTTAAGAGAAGCATTTTAAAGGTTTCTTTCAAAGTTTCCCACTAGACAATCACAGATCCCCGGAAGAGTGAGCATTGCCGGTGACATTTTTGTTTCTAGAGAAGTCATTGAGGTGGTATTGAATTACACGCACAAATTGTGTCGTTCACCCATGGTGTTCTCGTCTCTGGTCAGGAGAAATTACACGTCACGACTGTGATTATGCCTGCCTCCTGTGTATCATTTAGTTTGTGCGACGACTAGGTGTCACTGTAAAGAGAGGCTGATGCCCAAGGACCACAGACACACCCCTATTAGCCACCTGTGGGCGGGCATGCCAGACAGAAATTTTGATTTCTTACAGAATTTACAGTGCTAGTACCAAGCAGCCCAGCACTTAGCATAACGTAAATGTTTTCACTTAAATGCCCATTCTTGCTATTTTTGTTGCTGTTTTTTTATAACCTTTAAGTATTTGTCCTGTTCCTAAACTGAAGCCCCTGTTCATCAATGTAAAATGCTTCTGTGACCCACTCTCCATCTATTTGAGTTAAAACAAAGTTCCAATTTTCATAATTTTTTATACTGTATGTTGTGATTACATGCATGCAGGTATATGTACAAAGACCGCCTTCTGCCTGTTTAGGTCTCGCCTGTCGATGCGCATGCGCATCGAGCAAGCGAGAGTATTGGGACTTATCCACTCTTTTCCCAACTTGCAAGGAATCGTGGCGATTCCTTGCAGTGCCCGTGACTTTTAAGCTCAATGCGCATGCGCATTGAGCTTAAAAGCGCGTGCACGTCCGTCTTGGTTTACCCGCTCCGCCCCCTCCCCTTCCCGCCGTGACGCATTTCTCCTCCCCCCTCCCCTCTCTTCCCTCCGTCTTGTTTGGTTGTCCCTCCCCTTCCCGCCGTGTCGCATTTCTCCTCCCCCTCCCCTCTCTTCCCTCCGTCTTGTTTGGTTGTTTATTTTACCCGCTCCGCCCCCTCCCCTTCCCGCCGTGTCGCATTTCTCCTCCCCCCTCCCCTCTCTTCCCTCCGCCATAGCCTTCGTGGTCTCTCCCCCTCTGCCATACAGCCCCAGCAAGTCCGTTATGAAAGGGAAACACTTCTATTTTCCCACAAGTATTGCTCTGCAGTAAGGAGCCTCAGAGAGTCAGACGGCGTGTCTCAGTTAATCTTGCGCCGCCTGCGATTTCCTCAACCAGCACCGGTCAGCAGTCTCACGCCTCACAGCCACCAGTCAGCCTCCGTCCTCGGTGCCTCCACACCATTGTTGCTAAGGGAAACACTTCTATTTTCCCACAAGTATTGCTCTGCAGTAAGGAGCCTCAGAGAGTCAGACGGCGTGTCTCAGTTAATCTTGCGCCGCCTGCGATTTCCTCAACCAGCACCCAGCGCCGGTCAGCAGTCTCACGCCTCACAGCCACCAGTCAGCCTCCGTCCTCGGTGCCTCCACACCATTGTTGCTGCGTAGCAGGATCGGTACAGCGCTGCCACCTCACCTCTCAATGCTGTAGGTCAGGGCGCAAGGTGCGTGTCCCAGCGGCCACTCCAGCATTCAGCACCTCCTCGCCTCACCGCCTCGGTCTGCCTCTCACCTTCGCCGGCATCAGGCCTCCGCCCGCATCCCATAACTGCCATCTTGGGAGCGTAGTGCACCACAGGAAGGTTAAGGCGATCTCGCCCTCCAGACTTCTCCCCCAGGACTGCCGCCTCCGCAGTTTTCCGCTGTGAGTCTGCACGCCGAATCGCCTCCCAGCCGCTCACAAACAGAGTGCACATCTCCCGTTGCCGCAGCCGGTGGAAGTCTCCCCCTCAGTGCGCTGCCGTCATTTTAGATGCGCAGCGCCCAGCGCTCAATCGGGTGATTTTGCTGCACTTACACCCTTGTAACAGCACCAATGCGCCCCAGCAGCAGTCCAGCTCATGCACCAGGATTTCCGCAACCAGTTTTGCAGTAAGGGGCCACCTTAGAATCGCCAACCCCTCACCCTCAACCCCTCACCCTCACTCACTCACCCTCAACCCCTCACCCTCAAACCCTCACCCTCACTCACCCACCCTCAACCCCTCACTCACTCACCCTCAACCCCTCACTCTCACTCACTCACCCTCACTCACCCTCAACCCCTCCCCCTCGACCCCTCCCCCTCAACCCCTCACCCTCACTCACCCTCAACCCCTCACTCACCCTCAACGCCTCACCCTCAACCCCTCACTCACCCTCACTCTCACTCATCCTCACTCACCCTCAACCCCTCACCCTCACTCACCCTCAACCCCTCACCCTCACTCACCCTCAACCCCTCACCCTCAACCCCTCACTCACCCTCACTCTCACTCAGCCTCAACTACTCCCCCTCACCCTCACTCACCCAAAACCCCTCACTCACCCTCAACACCTCACTCACCCTCACTCACCCTCCCTCACCCTCACCCTCAACCCCTCACCCTCACTCACCCTCACTCACCCTCACTCACCCTCACTCACACTCACCCTCACCCTCACACAGTGCTCACAGCCACCAGTCAGCCTCCGTCCTCGGTGCCTCCACATCATTGTTGCTGCGTAGCAGGATCGGTACAGCGCTGCCACCTCACCTCTCAATGCTGTAGGTCAGGGCGCAAGGTGCGTGTCCCAGCGGCCACTCCAGCATTCAGCACCTCCTCGCCTCACCGCCTCGGTCTGCCTCTCACCTTCGCCGGCATCAGGCCTCCGCCCGCATCCCATAACTGCCATCTTGGGAGCGTAGTGCACCACAGGAAGGTTAAGGCGATCTCGCCCTCCAGACTTCTCCCCCAGGACTGCCGCCTCCGCAGTTTTCCGCTGTGAGTCTGCACGCCGAATCGCCTCCCAGCCGCTCACAAACAGAGTGCACATCTCCCGTTGCCGCAGCCGGTGGAAGTCTCCCCCTCAGTGCGCTGCCGTCATTTTAGATGCGCAGCGCCCAGCGCTCAATCGGGTGATTTTGCTGCACTTACACCCTTGTAACAGCACCAATGCGCCCCAGCAGCAGTCCAGCTCATGCACCAGGATTTCCGCAACCAGTTTTGCAGTAAGGGGCCACCTTAGAATCGCCAACCCCTCACCCTCAACCCCTCACCCTCACTCACTCACCCTCAACCCCTCACCCTCAAACCCTCACCCTCACTCACCCACCCTCAACCCCTCACCCACTCACCCTCAACCCCTCACTCTCACTCACTCACCCTCACTCACCCTCAACCCCTCCCCCTCCCCCTCGACCCCTCCCCCTCAACCCCTCACCCTCCCCCTCAACCCCTCACCCTCCCCCTCACTCACCCTCACTCACCCTCAACCCCTCACTCACCCTCAACGCCTCACCCTCAACCCCTCACTCACCCTCACTCTCACTCATCCTCACTCACCCTCAACCCCTCACCCTCACTCACCCTCACCCTCACTCACCCTCAACCCCTCACCCTCACTCACCCTCAACCCCTCACCCTTAACCCCTCACTCACCCTCAACCCCTCACTCACCCTCACTCTCACTCAGCCTCAACTACTCCCCCTCACTCACCCAAAACCCCTCACTCACCCTCAACACCTCACTCACCCTCACTCACCCTCACCCTCAACCCCTCACCCTCACTCACCCTCACTCACCCTCACTCACTCACCCTCACTCACACTCACCCTCACCCTCACACAGTGCTCACAGCCACCAGTCAGCCTCCGTCCTCGGTGCCTCCACACCATTGTTGCTGCGTAGCAGGATCGGTACAGCGCTGCCACCTCACCTCTCAATGCTGTAGGTCAGGGCGCAAGGTGCGTGTCCCAGCGGCCACTCCAGCATTCAGCACCTCCTCGCCTCACCGCCTCGGTCTGCCTCTCACCTTCGCCGGCATCAGGCCTCCGCCCGCATCCCATAACTGCCATCTTGGGAGCGTAGTGCACCACAGGAAGGTTAAGGCGATCTCGCCCTCCAGACTTCTCCCCCAGGACTGCCGCCTCCGCAGTTTTCCGCTGTGAGTCTGCACGCCGAATCGCCTCCCAGCCGCTCACAAACAGAGTGCACATCTCCCGTTGCCGCAGCCGGTGGAAGTCTCCCCCTCAGTGCCCTGCCGTCATTTTAGATGCCCAGCGCTCAATTGGGTGATTTTGCTGCACTTACACCCTTGTAACAGCACCAATGCGCCCCAGCAGCAGTCCAGCTCATGCACCAGGATTTCCGCAACCAGTTTTGCAGTAAGGGGCCACCTTAGAATCGCCAACCTCTCACCCTCAACCCCTCACCCTCACTCACTCACCCTCAACCCCTCACCCTCAAACCCTCACCCACCCACCCTCAACCCCTCACCCTCACTCACTCACCCTCAACCCCTCACTCTCACTCACTCCCCCTCACTCACCCTCGACCCCTCCCCCTCAACCCCTCACCCTCACCCTCACTCACCCTCACTCACCCTCAACCCCTCACTCACCCTCAACCCCTCACTCACCCTCACTCTCACTCATCCTCACTCACCCTCAACCCCTCACCCTCACTCACCCTCACCCTCACTCACCCTCAACCCCTCACCCTCAACCCCTCACCCTCAACCCCTCACTCACCCTCACTCTCACTCAGCCTCAACTACTCCCCCTCACTCACCCAAAACCCCTCACTCACCCTCACCCTCGCTCACCCTCAACACCTCACTCACCCTCACTCACCCTCACCCTCACCCTCACTCACCCTCAACACCTCACCCTCAACACCTCACCCTCAACCCCTCACCCTCACTCACCATCACTCACCCTCACTCACCCTCACTCACCCTCACCCTCAACCCCTCACCCTCACTCACACTCACACTCACCCTCACTCACCCTCACTCACCCTCACCCTCACACAGTGCAATAGTTCTCAGACCATTTCAGTTAGAGCTTTTAGAAATGTTTATGGCTTTTTTTATTTGTAATACTTTAGCATTGGCTACAGGAAACAAAAATGCTAAACATTTACAAAAAAAACCCATAAACAATTCTAAAAGCACTAACTCTAATGGTGCGAGACCTATTGCATTTCCAATGCTTGTTTTAGGTGATGTGGTATTCCTGTACGACATGTTGATCCTTTGGCGCTCCATCGGCCAGCCTTCATCACTAAACAAGAATTGGCATTGCCGATAGGTCTCACTTTTGGGACCTTATAAGTGTTTAGTTATGCAGCACAATATCCTTAGTGCAACAATATAAACTGCAACAGAATATGTGTAGCACGGCAGAAGCAGTGCAAACTCCCTCAAACAGAATATGTGCAGCACGGCAGAAGCAGTCAAACGCCCTCAAACTGAATATGAGCCGCCCGGCAGAAGCAGTGCAAATTCCCTCAAACAGAAAGTGTGCAGCACGGCAGAAGCAGTGCAAACTCCCTCAAACAGTAAGTGTGCAGCACGGCAGAAGCAGTGTAAACACCCTCAAACAGAATATGTGCAGCACAGCAGAAGCAGTGCAAACTCTCTAAATATGCATACTAAATATGAAACAAGTAAAGGCCAATCTTCATTGCACACAGAATGAATACAGTACAGGCAGTCATAGCACACACAGGCTCTAAGATCAGAGCCCGACCCTTGGCCCGGCTCTGGCTTAGCTCTCCTTGTTAATTTGTTGGCTCGCCCGCCTTGAAGATATTCAATGCAGTGATTGAAGTGCATTAAGAAAAAGTATGGATACTGCAATGGGGATGGCTCAGTGAGCGTCGAGGCGGAATCAAAGGGCCGGCAACTATTCGGTTGATCTTTTACCATCCAGTAACTACATATAAAATAACACACACCTTAACTGAAAAATAAACTAAAGTTAAATTAATCTGAGGGTAATGCACTATTTTTTGTTATGAAATCTTTATTGGTTAACGCGATTAACAGCCAGAGGCCCATAGAGTTGAACCCTGTTTGGTGCTGCAGAGAAACGTGTCTTGTGTATTTTTAGTGCTCTGAGTTCCCTGAAAAAACTGTGAATGAGTAACTCATTATTTTAAACGTGTATTACACACAGCATAATCTAGGGAGCCATGAATTGCACATCTAAATTTATGATAAAGATAAAAAGTGCCTCAAAAGTAAAGATTTCACTAATGTGCAAATTACACATAGTGCAAACTTTGTATACAGTCCGTGAACATTACGGACATGTGGTCGCCCTAAAACGTAGCAGCTGACCGGATTGGGCTTGTGGGGCGCCATGACTGAGCTTGGGAGGCACAGCACAGGAAGCATGCGATCCAGAAACTGAGAGTCTCGCCGTGAAAACCAAGCAAGCACTGGCTAACCACAGAGTTCTGGCTTTAATGTGCTGAGGTATGCAATCACATATAGGCACCACTGTGGACACACTATATGTGCCTCGTTACTGCTCAACCACCCTCTTAACACTTTTTACTTCCCTAAATTGCTGATTACTCAGTGACACTGGAGAAATAATCTGTAAATGCTCGTGCTTACATTAAAGTCAGACCTCTAAACCTTGCCAAAACTTGCTTGTATAGGTGTCCAGTCTGAGCAGAGCTGGCCTTTGGTCTGAGAGCATTGTGGGCAAAATCACATTTGGCACCCGAACCCTTCAGAATGAAGAACAAACTTTTCATTGGCCCCTGGTTGTAGGCAGACGGTGTGAGCTCAGCTTGCACATGCTAGAGGCCGGCCCTTCAGAGCGCAGGTCATCTGGCAAGCACAACAGATCCTGGAGATGCGTGGCAGATTAATTGCAGCCGGAAACAATACTTATCCTTGCGCACCAGAAGCCACAGAGGCAGGCACCAAGGCAGGGCCGCTGCTTGAACTTCGTCTGTGGTTCCCTAACTTAGCCGCAGGAACGGGTGGGTGTATGTTGTTAAAAAAAACATTAGAAACATTTCGTCTGTTGACATAGCAATAATGGTTACCTTGTATGACGAGGTACACGTCGAAGTGCAATTAGATTATTAGAATGCTATTGAAATACCGATTTTAATCTCTATTTTATATCGTCAATGGCAGGACTGTGACGTGGCCAGAGTAACTTTATACAAAAAATGTCTCGAGATGGCTTTACAAGTTCAGTGCCCGTTCTATCTGGCAACATTAGCACAGCCTTTCATCCTTTTAAGGTCGAAATATAAAGGATATTGAACTGAGCTACAGTATCCCTCGTGATTTACAATATTAGCAACAAGTATTGGCCACGGCAGTGACACAGCCACGCGGCCGCAAAAGTGATCGCGATCGAACGCGTGGCCGCGAGAAGCGATCTGTGGTGGGGGAGGTGCAGAAGAGGGAGTTTTGTGAGGGAGGAAAGACAGATGGCAGCTGCGAGCGTGCACGCAAGCTTGAGGCCAGGAAAAGCTTGTGGGTAGCACTTTCAAAACCCCCTTACTAAAAATCGAGCAAGCAGCGCATGTGCTGCTCTAGGCTCAACCTAAAAATGAATGAATTACTGTACAGTAATCTGCAACAAGGAGGAAGTATTTGATACTAGAATTGAGGAATTATTTTATTGCCTTTCAGATAAGGGGTATGAAAAATAAAATGACTAGAAAAACATTAGTAGAAGTTATACTTAACAGATCGACTATTGGAAAACAAGAATAAAAACTGAGTACTTATTGTAGACATTACGGTCATTGCTATGGAAACTGCCCTGAAAACTCAACAAAGACATTTTGACAAAAACTCACACAGCCATATATACACACACATATATATATATACATACATATATATATATATATATATATATATATATATATATATATATATAATTCGAATAACCCCACACCACTTCCAGAAAGCAATCTTGCAACGCCAGCGAGAGAAGGAGACGGACCACAGAATCAGGTGCAATAATTTTATTTTGCACAGAACAGCTACGCGTTTCAGGCTTCCACGAGCCCTTGTTCACGCTGTGTGTGTGTATATATATATATATATATATATATATATATATATATATTCAATGTGACTCCCAACAAAAATCCTCCTCACACGGACAGAAGGGAACGGACTCAGAAATCATGCTAAACATCCTTTATTAGCTCACACGAACTTCGCCATTATGCGTTTTGGTCACTTCACAAGACCTTGATCACATGATGAAACGTCACAAAACCGAATGTTTTAACCTCTGTGTCATCCTGTCACATGGTCGGAGTACTAACATCCC
The DNA here is from genome assembly GCF_964263255.1 of Lissotriton vulgaris. NCBI lineage: Eukaryota > Metazoa > Chordata > Amphibia > Caudata > Salamandridae > Lissotriton > Lissotriton vulgaris. The sequence goes on along the minus strand of NW_028244463.1, from coordinate 270,885 downwards.
CATAAAAGACAGACTGTGTATTGGTCAGGCAAACATTGCGATAACTGCAATATATTCCTTTATGTAATTACTGTTTTTTTTAATCTTTAGATATAGACTACTCGTTGTATACAGGGCATATATAAATATATAAACTATATTTCTTATCTATAAATATACATCCTTAAATACATTTATACACACAGTTCCCATCATAAAGCAGCATCTTGGGTATGAACAAAAACATTATTTGTTTTCTGGTTGGTGATAATACAACTTATTACAGTTCGACATATTGTCAACAAAACTATGACTGATACATTTGGTACCGGGCTGGCAGTTGCAATTTACAAGTATAGACCATAAGAAAATATTTTAATCAGCAATGAGCATTATATTGCATATTCTGTTCATTCCATAACTTTGCTCTAACTTCACTGTTTCTTATCTAGTTATCAAAGTGATATGATACAACCCCAAATCAGGTTACCAGAGCAAAGGGGAAAGGCGGAGGTCCAGACTAGTTAGTGCCTCTATAGGTCACTCAAAGTTCTGGGAATACCCTCTCTATTCTTACCCTTGCTTATGGGGCTGTATGCAGTAATCGTACCCATTTTTCAAATTCTTGCTCAGAACCCACTTTCACCAGCACTATAACTAGATATTCTCAGGCAAATGTGACTAATGCATTTTCTAGGTAAATTGGAATAGTGTTTTACCTTAATAGTGTTCACTGGACCTGTGGTACGGATATATAGGATGAGCTAAATATGGCTGCCATGCTCCTAGTCGGAATAAATCCACATTAGATTGGATGAACTAAGTCTGCTAGAGCTGCACAGAGTCCCCCATAGCTGCGGATTGGGATGGCTTGCAGGTGTTCAAGGATGATCTCCCTGCTTAGTCCCTATTCACAGCCTATCTCTGGCTAGTCACCATGCTTCTCTGACCAGTCGCGTCCCCCCTCACCCCCATCTTCCCTTCCCTCCAATTCCTGGGCGATCATTACTCCAGATGGTAAAATCTTGCTGTACTTTTTGTGTCCCGGTTCCTTCGCAGGAAGCCACAGGCACACACAGACTGGTCACCAAAGGTAGAGATGATAGCTTTGCTACTGCATCCATGACTTCTATGGGAATACAACTATGATGTCCTACTGTTCCTATCTGTTCATATGATGATAACGAGAAACAATGCCTCCTGCCATGAGAACTGTTTTGCAGTGCATATGTGAAATTCGAGATGGGTTTATTGTTGCTGACACAGATCTGATTGTACCTGGCATGTTTCTGTATAACTGAAAAAACTTTTTTAAAACTGGTTAAAAAAACCTTACAAATTAAGCCTGCTAGACAGGGCGGTACACTGGTTGCAAGGACCGTATCCAGGATTTTGTAGTCTGAACTGGGCAATGATATTGGGCAGAACGATGAAACCTCTAATGGGTCCTTCCTGGCTTAGGTAGAGTTATCATTTCATCCTCCCTAATAGACTTTGTTTACAGTAGCACATAAGTACTCTGTTCACTGTTGAAGAGACATTTCACCGACTCAACCTAGAGGGTCTCTTGAGGCAAGAAAAATAGTTTCTTGGAGCCAAGAGTTATTGTCTCTGAGCGTTATGACCAAAGCAAAGTCAGAGTGTGTTGGTGCCAGACACCTAATAAGCTGGAGATTGTGTTATTAAGCCGGCTCCAATGCATTAATCTGTTTTCAAATGTGTGAGTGCAGTGCCCAGCCTAGAAAAAATAAATATGCTGTTTGCACGTTCTTTAGCAAGGGCTTTGTTTGAGTGTATTTGATGGCATTAAGCCTGCCTAGACCACCATCTACAACAAACCACTGTTAGAGAAAAGATGTGCCTCAAAGAAACTGCATTGAAGAACACTAATACGAGGAGGTCCCTGACGTTAAACGGATGGATAGTCATGGATTCTACTTGACCTCAAAAGGTTCCTTCTCTTGCATGGAGCATTATAACCACCTCAAGACCTTCTGTAAGACTGGTGGCAAATGAACATGAACTCATGAAACCTGGGCACAAGCATTTCGTAAAATCTCAGCCTGTCCTTTGATTTAGTGTTGCTATAAAGACATTTGAAAAACATATACCTCATATAATCTCTAATAGGCAGCCATGATCAGTGCTAATTATGACTTCTTGTTCACTAACCTCATTAAAAGATTATGGTGATTTCTTATAGCTTTTAGTTTGGCTGAACTATCAAAAGGAGAGTCAAAGGGTATCTCTGACAGTCCTTGGCCCACCTCTGCCTTTATAGAGTTGGATTAGGTTAAGAGTGTTTCGTGAGCTTAGCTATAGGACTTTCAGCCTGTGCTTATATATCTGATAAACCAAAGGTTACAGGGGCGTTATAGTTAGGAGATAGAATTTCAGTGAATTTATATGTTTTTCCTAACTATAACGTCCCCGTAACCAGCCCCATCCCCCAAGGCCCAACCAATGTCCCCCTATGGGAAGGGGGGCCCAACCCTATTTCAACCCTATAGTTAGGGCCACGAGGAAAGCCTCAAGGTCCAGCTGCCCTGCCGGCTCCTCAGCTCCAGTGGGAGCCAGCATTGCTCCCGCCTTCAGGAATCAACTAAAAAATGCCGCTCCCAGCAGGGGGGAGCAATCTTTTCATCCGGTTCCCTGCCCTCTTCCCTGCAGACTGGAAAACAGACTAAAAGTCCACTAACAGTGGGCAAGAGCATTTTTCACGCTCCCATGCCCTCTCCCCCTTTATTTAGTGGCCAGACCAGACAGATGGAGCCCCTGGTGTTGAAATTGGTCCAGGGGATGGGGTCTTCAGATCTGAAATCGGCATGGGGAGGAGGGTTATGCGTGGGCCCTCCCCCAAATACATATGGATGTTTCCCCTGGGACTTGGCCTACCCAGGGGCCTTGAAAAGACAAGTTCAGGAGACTTCGCTTTTGTGTTTTTTTTGTTGTTTTAAAAAATATCTTGCTGTGGATTTACCACAAATTCACAGCAAAATAGCAAATAAATTAAATACCAAAACGTTTATGGGCGGGGAAGGGGAGGTGTGTAAGGGCTGTGGGAACTCACCATCAGGCCTAGGGGGTCAGGGTATTCCTTCCCCGTCTTGTTTTTTTTTTGTGGCATTTTTTTTCTTGGGACTTGGCAGAGTCCGAGTCCCAAGATAGCTTGCTACCACTTCCGGTTTTAATTGGTGGCAGTCAGTCACAGCATTGCTGTTAGCACATGGATCTGCTGAACATATTTACACCAATTGACAAAAAGTACTCTTTCTAGACGAAGATCAAGCTTTCTGCCAAATTTGGTGTAATTCCATTCAGAAGTTCAGGCAGTAGTCCTGTCTAAAATCTCTATGGGAAATTGGGTTTTGGGCCTCTCCCCTATTGTTCTCGTCTATCTCTTGACGAATGACCCCGGAAAGTTCCAGACAGCAGCTGAAGTGAGTGGTAAACTAGTTTTGAAAATTGTGTGAAAAATCGTAAAACTGGACCAAAGTTATTAGCAAATCAAAAACACTTTTCCAATGCAAGCTAGGTCCTAACTATAACTACATACAGGCAATCACCAGTAGGTAATCTATCTATCTATCTATCTATCTATCTATCTATCTATCTAATTATATTTATGTATATAAACCTACACACACACACACACACATATATATATAACTGTTAACAATTAAAGATAAAGGGTAATCTTGTCAGTAAAACAGATTTTAAAATCATCTGTAAATTAGCATAAAAACACAGATCATGGTAGGTTCCAATGCATAACTATTGCTGTGATCAATATAGAGCATACATATACGTTCTAAATGAATCAGAAATGTTACATATAAAATTAGCGGCATATTGGTATAATACAGATGTATAATGTTATAAGTAGCCCTCGCGCCTCTGATTCTTAAGGTTGTTTTAGCGACATGTCTTTAGCTGACAAGGTTAAATATACAATATCACTACTTTGATGGCTATTACTAAATACAAATATATTTTTAAAGGTGTTAACGCAATCCTTTTTAGTTTTACCTTACGATTTGATTTAATTTACAAGTCATATGGGATTGAGAAAAGTTCTAATGCTTACACATGTAGTTTTGAGCCTTCGTCCTAAACTGCCAGATTTTTCACTGGCACTTAATTTGCCCATTTATGGTTATTCATGAAGTGCAAGTTATGCGTTGAGTACTTTAAGTTCCAATAAATTTCAGGACAAATTACTGTGGCGGCGAGACTAGAGTGGTTCTCTGGAGACGAGGTTGGCAGGCTTACTTGGGCAGAGTTACTTAGACTGTAAAAAAGCGTCTAGAATATGCCATAGCTTACAGATGAATGAGAACAGAAGAATGGGTAAGGAAATGCCGCTCAAAATTGATATGCCAAATGGAAAAGTTACACAGGGGAAAAAATGGGGTTTGGTGGGAGGTGGGTTTTGCCATTGACTGTTAAATGATGAAACCAACCATAATATTGCATACTGCATAACAAGATTGTCATTGTACAATGCATATATGTTAGACCTGGCACCATTGGCGTGGGTCTCTCTTCCATTTTTGCTGTTGCCTCATGCGTTTTTCTGGTGTTAGATGCTTTGGGCACTGTGCCACTGCTGTCCAGTGCCACAGTGCGAGGGCTCCCTACTGTAAATTGATGTATTGATTAGTGGTTCCATGATTGGATATTTGGTTTACTTGTCAGACCCTAGTACAGTGCACTGAGTGTGCCCAGGGCATGTTAATCCAAATGCTGATAGTGGGCTTGCAGCACTGATTGTGCCACCCGTAGACGCGGCCTTGTAAAATGTGTCTAAGGTCCGCCATTGCAGAACCTGCGTGCAGTCTGGTACTGTCATGCTGACTAGGCAAGTGCACCCACTTGCCAGTCCCTAAACCTTCCCTTGTCTTCATATTAGTCACCCCTATGGTAGGCCCAAGGGCAGGATGCATTGTAAGTATAAGGTAGAACAAGCCCTGATGTGTGTGGCATGTCCTAATAGTGATTTACTGCCATTTTCGTTTTTCACTATTGCAAGGCTACCTGTTCCCCATAGGATAGAATGGGCTGCTGGATTGTTACATGTTTATAATCCTAGCAGACTCAGGGAACATGGTAGAAATTCGAGTTTAGTATGCCTGGACTCAGAGTAATAAAATATATCTTTTAGTAACGATTGTTTTAATATTCTGTGTTTGCAAATACCACTTTTAGAAAGTAGGTATTTGCTTGCCTAACCATTTGAGCCCGCCTCTGCTAGGTTGTGTATTCCTTGTCTGGGTTTGTGTGTGACAGGACTGGGGAATTCCAGGAGACAGGCTGGGGCTGCCCGGTGGTGAATAGGGAGATCTGCATCCAAGATGGAAGGGAGGAGTTGCACCTGGGACCTGAATAGGGCTGGGCCTTCCCTCTACAATGCTGGCACCACCCTCTGTGGTGTGTCTGATGTCTCTGCCCTGCACACTGAAAGTACAGAAGGAAGACTGTCAACAAAGTGCTCCTGGCCTGTACTTGCCTTCCACAATGCTGGCTCCACCTCCTGTGGGGCGTCTGATGTGCCTGCCCTGTGCTGTGAAAGTAAAGGAGAAGTCTGGTAAACAGAGTGCTTCAGAACTGGTTTGAACTGGGCACAGGCCCCTCTGCCCTCAGAGAACAAAGGATTTGGGGGTATAAGTATTTGGGCCCTGAGCCCATGAAATTAGATCACTCCTGGAACTGACAAGAAGAACCCTCTGCTGAGAGAAGGAACCTGAAGAAACCGAGGAGAGACTATTCCCAAGCTGAAGTGCTGCTTGGGGGATTGGCCTGCAGTGGTTGCCTGGCTGCCTAGAGAGGAGAAAGGACTTTGTGGATTTTACCTTTGCTTTTCAACTTGTGCTAAAAAGATCTCTAAGGGCTTGGAAGAGACATTGCCCCTGGCCGAAGTCCCAGGACCAGTGGACTTCACCAGCCTTTGTGAATTGCTACTGTTCCAGTGCTACAGAGGCAGGGAGCTGTGACCGACACTCCCGACCGGGCCGGTGTCCTGTTGGCAACGCCCGCCTCGAACAACGCAAGCTCTGCGCTCACCGACACCGTCTCGATGCCGTCCCCGAGCCGTAGCCTGCACCGCGACTGGAAGGACCGTGCAACGCCTCGCTACACCGAATCGAACTTGTCTGACCGACGCGGTCACTGCTGCTGACTTCGAGTCCTCTGACCGCACCGGAGTTGGGCACCGCCTCGCACACTTCGCGACGCACCGCGCGACTCGCACCGCTGTCCGGACTGACCGACGCCAGCTCCCGAACTCCGGCTCGAACGCCACACCGTAAAGCTGGAAGCACCGCAACGAGCAACGTTTGCTCCGAACAACGCAAGCTCTGAGCTCACCGACGCCGTCAACGAGCCGAAGCCTGCACCGCAACGGAAGGGGCACCGTGGCCTGCACCACTTACTTTTTCTACATCGCGACAAACACCGGAACCGGCTCGCACAACAGTGCCGGCCGTCTCAAGGAAAAGGTACTGTGTTTGAGTCTGTCGACATTTGAGTGGGCCCGGACCGCCGCGATCCGCCGGATTTGTTAGACTCTTGTGTTTTTTCAGCACGCTGTAGCCAGACAGGGCTACCGACTCGCACAGAACTTTGATTTACACCTTTTTAACCAGAACTCTTGAAATTTAAAAGTACTGTGGATTCTTTTTGTCGTTTATTGGTCTTGTGATAATACTATATAAAGTATACTTATTTTTGATATAAAACCTTGTGTGGTGTCCATTTGTAGTGTTGTCACTGGGTTACTGTATGTGGTCACAAATGCTTAACTTACATCGCCTCTGAACTAGCCTTGCCTGCTCGTGCCACGCCGCCTAGAGGGTGAGCAGGGGTTATTTTCAGAGGGTAATTCCCTTGCCCTGACTAGAGGAGAGGGTAACTGCTTGTCACAAGTACCTACCTGTGCCGACCAGAGACCCCAAATTCTAACATTGGAAGTCAAGCGGAAAGGATCCTGAATTTGAATTTGTGACTCATGTAGAGTGATTGGTGAACACTACTTAGTGAGTGCAGACCATAACGCAGCCACGTACTTCTGATACTTGTTTGTGCCAAAATCTCAATTTTTTAAAAATCATGCCTGTTTCAGTCAGAATAGAAAAAGCAGCGTCCATTGCATCTGTTGACTGTGATTGGGAGGAAGAGAAACTAGAAAGCTACACCAACAACCAGCTCAAGAGCTTCTGCAAAAAAATTAAAATTTCAGTAGCTGGAATCACCAAAAAGGAGCAATACCACAAGGCGCTTAGGGCCTGGATGGAAGCAAGGAATGCCCCATGTGATTTGGGAGATCATGAGGATGCAGAGCAGCAGCTTGGTGAGCCACTGGGTCTTGAGAGGAGGGGTGCGCCCTCCCCAGTGGGTAGCAGTGTTTCTGCCCGAGGTCTGTCCCCTGAAGTGTTGGCAGACAGAAAAGAAAACAGGATGCATGAACTGGAGATGGCCAAGCTCAAATTGAATGGGCAACTGGAGCTAGAAAGCAAGAAAATGGCTCTAGAAGTGGAGCTAGAGAGCAAGAAATTGGCTCTGGAAGAAAAGAGATTGCAATTGGAGCATGCCCAAGTTTTGAGGGAGTTGGATCTGAAAGCCAGGAGCCTAGAGAGCACTCCCTCTTGGAAGCAGCAGACCGCCAGCACATGGGGAAGGTAGAGTGTACATCCCCAAAGATGTGGTAAAGGTTTTTTTTAAGAATGATGATATTGGGCAGTGGTTCAGAGCCTATGAGGTAGCCATGTCTTCCCACCGGGTCCCTGAGAGAGATTGGGGAGCGGGGATGTGGGGAAGGTTCCTTAGTCAGGGGCGGGACACACTGTTGGACTTGCCTTCTGATGTCCATTATTCCTATATCCACATGAAAGAGGCACTCATGACTAGGTATGGTTTGACTCCTGAGCTCTATAGGCAGAGGTTCAGGAGGTGCAAGAAGATAGAAAGTAGTACCTGGGTAGGGTATGTCACTTTCTTTTGCAGAGCATTGGATGGTTGGGTAAAGGGCAGCAAAGTTAATGATTTTCAAGGTCTCTTGGATTTGATTGCATGGGAGCACTTGTCTGATAATTGTTTTCCAGAGCTGCGCCAGCACCTGATTGATAGCAAGCTGACTAACCCTAGGGAGCTTGCTGAGGAGGCGGACTGCTGGGTCAGTACCAGGGTCTACAAGGGTCACATGGGAGACAGCCAAAGGTGGGCTGGGTCCCCAGCAGAAGAGTGGGGGGGGGGGGGACAAGGGTAAACAACGGGAGTTCTGCAGAGGGCCCCAAAGTAATTCCCAGGGTAACCAAGGGAAAGGTTCCCAGCCTCCCCCTGAGAAAAAGCCTGTGGTCCTGACAGGTAATCCTGTTCCACAGGGACCCCTGAAATGTTGCAGATGTGGGGACCTGGGTCATAAGGCGAATGATACCAGGTGCCGCCTGTTTGGTAAACCAGAACCCACTGGTGCTCTGCCTTGGCAGATGGCTAGTGTAGCCTTTGGGGAGGAAGTAGAAGTCCAAGGTGGGTGGGGGCCCGCAGAGATGTCCCTTGTCTCATTAGGAGACTGGGAGGTGGTCACAGAAAACCAACTGCCCAACAACACTAAGAAATATGAGCAATATAAAAAATAAATATTTTTTTACCAACAGTGAGGTGCTTTATGCTTTCCACATTCATATCAAGATAGATTACATACAGTGCTAAGAATTACAATGCTATAAAGTAGTTACAACAAGAATTTTATGACAGTACATTCTAAAGTGCATATAATATAATTTACTACAGAAATAGTTCGGTAAAATGCGACAGAGGTCTTCCCTTTATCCGTTCCTAGCCTCTAGGGTTTTATAATTCATTAACCCTTTATTTCAACACTTTACAAATGGATCAGAATGCTTCAAAAACTTTTTTAAAAAGGCCTCTTCCCTTCCCCTACTCGTTTTGCATCCAAGAACTCGTTGCATTATTCATTTTCTCAACCCATGCTTGCAGCTTTGGTGGGTCCACATAGTGCCTTAGAGCCAAGAAATTAGGCTTCAAACCACCGTTCTTGAGTTAAGTTCACCTTATTTTTTATATTCATTTACTTTGCATAGCTCCAAAGTAGTCCTTAAAATGTAACCCTATTGAATACAACCAATTTGCCTATTATCCTTGTTTTCTTTGCCCTCCACTAGATTGAAATAACACTCAAACTATTTCCCTGCTTGGTTCAATTTGCAATGGTTGGTATTTTTTCAAGATAGATGTAATTTGTAGATACATCAACTTATTTCGCGCCCAGGGTGTAGGAAACAGGGCTGACCTGCTTCAGAAGGGATCAGAGCTTATTTTATCAACTAATTCATAACTTTCCCCAGGTTGCACTTCTCCAATCTAGTGCCACAGTTTACCAATTCATCAGGTCACATACTTTTAAAAGGGGTTTCACATGAACATTGGGCATTCGTAGCCATTCAAATAGTTGTTTCTGTCTAGTTTTAAAAGCCAAAAGAATATGATATCTTATCCTTTTTTGAATCTTTACTTAGAAAAGAATAGGTCAGGGTGAAAAACTCTGTTGCACATGACCGTAAGAAAAGACCTATCAAACGTCTAACATTTAACAAAATTGCGTACCTACCACTATTTATTTAAAGGGCCACAAAATAGTACACTCTCCAATCAGGGAGGGATAGCCCTCAATGTTGAGTGGGCTACGTCAGCTTCTTCTTACTTATTCTTGGATTCCTCCCTGTTTTTAAGTTAAAGCACTAATCAATGCATTCAAACAATGAAAAAACCTATTGTATAATGCACAAGGGATAGAAGTTAAAAAAAAGTTTTGCAAAGGCAGAATATGTATTTTAACTAGTGCCACTCCCCCAGTTATAGAGATTGGCACCATAACCAACCCACCGACCCATCATATTCTGAATCTTAGCAATCAAGGCAGGGTCATTTAATTCATATAGATCTTCAAATCTCTCAAAAACTCTTTTTTTTCCAGATACCGAGCTGTCTTTCGCTGATATATATTCTGCAGGGCTTCAGGTAAAATAGTTTACATCTGTGTTGAAGAGGAGAATCTGCTTTGAAAATATTTACCTGATTACTGATTACTGGAAAACCTTGAAAATGTATTAGATATCAAACAGATTCAGAAAAACCCTCCTCTCTGGTGCCAAAGATAACACCAAACCGTCTGCATATAGTTTAAGTTTTGATATTCCTGGAACTGCTCATTTTACCTCACCATTCTGATGTAGGAAACAAGCTAGGGGCTCAATAAACAGCGCAAAACGAGATGGTGATAGGGGACACCTCTGCCTTAAACCACTGGAGATCTGAAAGGGGTCCAGAACCTTACCATTCAGAGATATTGCGACAGATGACCCTTCATGTATTGCCATTATTGACCTTGTGCGCTTGGTTGAAAATCCCATTACCTCAATGACCTGAAACCAATATTCCCAGCTCACAGGGCCAAAAGCTTTCTCAGCATCTATAAACAAATCTGCTGCAGGAGTCCTGCTTTGATTAAAATAATCAATTGTTTCAATTAGAAAATGTGAATTATAATACAGTTGGTGCCCAGGTATACACCTGGTCTGATCTTTCCCAAGTAAAAGTGCATAACATATGGTACTTTTGCAGCTAAAATATTCGTAAAGATTGTAATCTGTGTTAAGCAGCATTATCGGGCAGAACAAATTTGTGTTCCGGATTTTCATTTCTCCTATGGAAACAATTGAGCAGTCAATTATGAAAAGAGGAGGAAGCAGGGCCACCCATTGGTGGACAAGTTAGACAAGGCCAGCTTAGAACCTTTTACTTCTGAAAGCAGGATCTGATACCGCTCTGATGGAAACCAACTTCTCCTGCAGCCTGCTCTCTGGGCAAAGCTTTGACAGCACCCTCTATGTCTGATAGTGTTATAGCGCAGGCAAGATTTTGTGTTGCTTCGGATGTCAATTTCGGGAGGTGAGTTTTGTCCAAGAAACGCAGAATATCATTCTTACTTAGACATTGATCTGCTGTGTAAATAGTTGCAAAGTGTTGTCAAAATAATTAAAGGAGCCTCGGCGAGCAAAGTGTCTGTTGATGGGTCCTGAAGTTTATATATAACATTTTGAGCTTGTTCTGTTCTAACCCTCCAGGACAACAACCTCCCACTTACTTCGACGTTCTATTGTGTATGAGTTTTTCTCCATCAGAAAATGTTGAAGCTTATGCTTCGCAATCTCTCTCTTTTTCAAATATTGACGGTTAGCTATTTGGGAAAATTTAAACTCTGCCAGATGGGAAGTCTCAAACAGCTCCATACATTTCATATTTTTCAGCGTAATGAAATTAGCTGGATAAGCAAGAATCTTCCCCTTTACAGTTAATTTAAATGCTTCCCAGATATTTTCAATGGAAGAAAAGTGGCTGTTTACCTCAAAAAAGAAAATGGCTCCAGCCTTCATTTGTTCAATTAAAGATACTTCAGTTAATAATGCTCTGTTTACAGACAAGTGTTTTATCAGGGCATATTTGTCAGAAATGGACACTTCTATGCTTATAGCAGAGTGAACTGATAAAGAATTTGAGATAATTGAAGAGAGATGGTAATATTGATATCCTTAGAGGTGAGAAAGTAATCTATCCTAAAAGCAGAGCAATGCTAGAAAGAGAAGGAAGTGTACCGCCTGTGCATCAGGTTGTCCGCCCACCAAGGATCAAGCAAACTGTGCTCTATCTTAATCCTCTGCGTTACCCTTGTCATCTTAGGTTTGCACTGTGGAATAGCCCATCTGCTTACATATATTTCTGTTTTTTTAACAAAGTTAAAATTGGCCCAATATTATGTTCTTGGAACTATTCGCCAGCTTGAGCAATAGAACATATAGTGGTTGGTGATCATCTAGGGTTGAACCATAGAAAGGGACTACGGAATACCTCTCCCCGATTATATAAATTTCTGCCACCACCCGTCTTCCGGACCGATCAAGAGCGACCTCCCTACCTGACCTTCGAACTTCCTACTGTCTAGAACTACTGATTAGAACCGCAACACCTCTGATAGAGGCTGATGCAGAGAAGTTACATATTACTTAAAAAGGAGAACAATTGACTGATAATATTAGGGATTTTTTATGTGTCTCTTGAATCAGGACAGAGATCACCTTCTGCTCAACATGCCAATCAATAACTGCCCAGCGTTTCTGTGGATTATTCACTACATTTACTGAAACAACCCTCCAGTTTCAACCAGGAGCCCTACTAGACATAATCACTAAAATCTAAAACCATAAACTTCAGCAATCCACCACCATCCACTCTAGCTGCTTGATTCGTTTGGCTTAACCCACCACTGCAATAAACAATTTTCCCCCAATAGATGCATACTCATGCCTCACTTAGGGACTGAAAAAGTCCCCCCATCTTTCCTATCCCAAAAACCTGTGCCAGTCCACTACAACCACCGTATCCACCCCTCTTACCTCACCAAATACTACATCCAGTCCACCACCCAGCCACAACCCTGTGACCAGAAACTCCCTGTCGTAAACCTGTTGCCCTGTCACTACATTCTCACTACATTCCCCACCTGCAAAAGGTAAAATGCTTGCACGTTTCTTGGGACCCTAAATTACCCAGACCTTCCCCCCCATCTTCTGGCCTACAAAATCAGGCTTACACCTAGATTAATTTCTTACAAACTATACATAAGAGTTTTAGAAGAGAAACCAGAAACTCTAAAGAAAAAATCTCATACTTTCAACAGAAAAAATTCAAAAGCTACCATTATTTCTTAGTCTGATTTTCATGCAGGTAGTTTTGTGCAGTCGTAATATCACTGAACACCTTAAATTGACCCTTAAACAACGTTCGCAATCTGGCTTTTTGTAAAATCCTTTCTTGTCTACCGGCAGCTTGGAATAAAGGCAGCATTTGGAGGGATTCCCCTTATCTCTTGGAGGTCTCATATGACATATCAGGGAAAACATGTCTCTGATTTTCATACCTCTTTATTATAGCACTATTCAACACCTTCCCACGCATCCTATAGTCTCCAAAATTTTGCAATAACTTATGAGGACGAAATCTATCCAGATACTCTAGAAACAGGGTTTGATGTGGATGAGTAATAGTCAAAGGTTCTGTTTTGCCCATCAAAAGATAAGTGTGGATAAGATAATCCATATATTCAGTAGCCGCCTCAGCTTTTCCTTCCTCTCTTTCAGGTATGCCAACAAATCTAAGGTTAGACCTCCTTGAGCGATTTTCTTGTTCTTCCAATTGTTGTTTTCTGAGAGGTATGTTTCTTTTGAAGTCCATAAATCTGTGTCTATATAAAAAAGGTGGGTTGCCGCTAGCTGCTGACAGCCATGTTGCAGAGAGAGGGGGGGGGGGGGGGTGTCCTTGCTTAAGTGCACATCAGGTGACTAGTCCACGCATGGCGCCTCTGTTCAGCTACTGATTCACAAAGGTAAGCTTACACTATAGTGTAAGTTTACTATTTTTGGGGTATTCAAAAATTACGACTGCAGTGACTCTGGAGTTGGGCAAAGTACTGCGCACATAAAAAGAGGATAGACCTGCCTTTTTATGTGTGAAGTCTCCACCACAAATGTGTCTTTGCAGTTGCAAAATTACTGTTAGTAAAATTAAACTTGGAATTTGATAAATGCTTGTTTCCATATTTGTGTATTGTTTTGAGATTTAAAGAATAGAATTTGCTTAAGCTGGGATCCATTGCTTACAGTAATGAATCAGTAGGGGCCCCCGGATTCCAATAATGATTCAGTGGGGGACAACAAATAATTAGGGTGAGATTGTTGTTATTCTCCATTTTGGGAGTTAATAGGAATCAGGTGGCATTAGTGAATAATAACGGGATGTGCTGTGTCATGTTAGAACTTATGATGTATCATTTGGAGTTGTAGAGGGATAGGTTAGAAACAGAGGCATTGGATAAGACCTCATTTTTGCACCATGGGGTGTGATTGTGTATGCTAGTCATCAAATTGCTTATTGGTGTAGGGAGCATACCATTAACTGCAAAGTTCTTAAAACCTACATATGCATATGTTAAACAAACCATACCATGCTTTGTGTGTTGGTTGCTCAACTGGAAATCTTTATTTTGTAAGATTGAGAGGTTGGTTACATGTTCATTGTGGGTAATGCTTTAGTATATACAGGAATGACCTAAGAATGTATCTTTCTAATATTGGGTGATTTATCATTCCCCATTTACACACTCTCAATTAATTTTTTCGATTACTTTTTTGTATTTACACGGGTTAGGAAATAATCAATGGAAATGTTAATGCTCTTTGTAACCATAAGCTTAAAATGGTGTAAAGCCTGCTACAATAGTTTGTCAGTCTCCAGATTAAAGAGAATTGTCTCCTTAAACTGTGGAACAATTAGAGGGAATAACGTTTAAGTGAAAACTCATCACGATGAGCATGTATACAATCAACAAAAAGTAGATTTAAGTTTTAGGGCGTCGACAGCCCATACTAAGGTTCGCGCTAATAATACAAAAATAATATACGACTGTCATTGAAAAGGCTCTCATTTATCAAGATAAGTTTGGAAGACTAGTTTAAGAAAATACATATTTTGTTTTCCCGCTGTTGTGGAGGCTCTTTTAAGTTTAGTTGTTTAATTGTATGTTAGTAGCATGAAGGTCTAATGTTCGTTGCCAAAGTAAATGCATCAGTATTTACAAGAGTGCAATAAAGGCAGCTAGACGTAATAGAGCCCATTCTCTGTGCCCCAGCCAATTACAAGAACAAAGACTATCGTACTTTCTCGGAGTCCCAGATCAAAGGCATTCTTTCCAGTGTTCAGAATTGTGCGTAGTCAGCAATGCCGTTTCCACAACCACTGACCAAGAACACAGCCCCTCCCACTCCTTCTCTGTAGGGATAAAGCAACCCCCATACCTTTCTGTGGGAAATTGAGTTTTTCTCACTTACACCAGCATTTACAACCTGATAGTCTTCCGGTTTTCTCTGAAGGGTAGGAACGGCGAGCAGAGGGTGCGGGAAAGGCAAAGCAGCAGTGTGAAAACAGACCACAAAGTTGAACTTTGAAGGCCACACAGTCTATATATTTACACACTGCCTGTAGGGACATCGAGAGATTTTGCAACAGGCTAGTGCGTCTGAAGTGGAGGTGCAGCTGGGCGGAATCCGCTCCATTTCTGGCGGTGCCTGACAAACCACTGACTTCCTATTTTGCTGGCACTCTGCATTAGCACATTTTTTTTTATTATGCTTAATACATTTGTACTCTTTGGGGGGACAGACACCAGCTGGCGTTTCCTTCTTTTAGCATTAACACACGTGTTGCTTACTGGTTACAGGGAGTACATTTCTGGGCATAAAGTGTATGCTCAGTCAGTCAGTAATACTTTATTCGGTTTAAAACAACCATAAAAGCACAAGTGTATGCTATTCATTATGTAAGTTGTTGCAGTGTTCCTTCCTAAAGTACTTTTAAAACATCTCCTGTCAACTTTGGCCCACGGCTGAAGAAAAGGTCATGCACAGTACAAACATAGGAGTATAACACTTTCCAGTACTTTGTTATTCAGCTATGTGATTGTAGTGCCTTTCATTTGGAGTATGTGAAATAAATTAATAGCATTCTATTATATTTGCATTTGTAAAGCACATGGCTACCCTTAGGCATCCCATCGCTGGCAAACAACATAGAATCCCACCAATGTTCAGGGGGAGATCAGTTGTCAAATAACCATGATTTTACAATTTTGAGGAACCTGAGTTCATGGTCATTAAGACTTGTGTCTTAGAGTGAGGGGGAGGGAGTTTCATAGGTAGCAGTTGTAGCCTAACGCCCGCCCTCTGCTTCTTGTTCTTTGAATGGAAGGAACCGCAACCAGACAGGCGTTAGAGGATCCTGTATGCAATAGAGCAGAGGTCTTCAAAGTTTTTTGCCCTGAGCCCCCCTTAATTAAATGTTTTGAGGTTGGGCCCCCCCTCCGAAACTTTATGTATTGATTGGGGGAGCGGGAGGGACATGGCTATGTTCATGGGCAGGCACCCTCCCCCCGCAAACAATCAATCACAAAGCTAAATAAACCATATTTACAATACTTGTGCCTCAGTAGGTTCTGGTACTCTAGCAAACCAATGGCACTCCTAGGTACCATTCAGAAAAAAATTCAAATACTCAAAGACCTAATTTGCCGCCACATGCAATTAATGCTGTCGACAATGAGTCACTAATATGTCCACCATATGTATTTTTGAGACCATTTATCAATTTCCTTAGTGAACAATAACAGACACATGAAACACTCGATTCACTGAACATAATAAAAAATTAGCAAAGTGTCCCCACTGAAACAGAACCACAAGGAAAAGAAAACAACATATTTTGACGCCTGCAACTTTAACAAGCAAACTGACAACATGGAGACATTGAAACTAACATTAAGGCCAGTAGACTGCTAAAGATGACTTCTTGTAGTTGTTCCATTTGAGAAACACACATGCGCAGGAGTATGCTGCATGGAAATCTATCTGCATTTTCCCCACATTCGCTCATTTATTTCCCTGTTGCTCTCCGAGTGTACATCTATCATACCTACCGACCGTCCACCATTTTTGATTTCCATAACCTCTTGCAATTTTCTATTTGCATTTTCCATCCATAGCATGTTCAGTTCATCTTACTATTCTATCTCAAGCCTCATCTTTTTCCACCTAAACCTCTGTCCACTATCCTCCTCTTCCTGTCTTCATAGCTCTCCACCCCACAACTCCTTAACGTCCCAACTAATTCTAGTAATATAGAATCACGTGCACTTTGTTCCTTAAACAATCACTCCACTACAGACCTATAAAGTGAATAACAAACATGACAATTTATGACGCAATAGCTTTAACTTTTTCAAATGCCAGACCTTTACTGTGAAAACACAAAACACTTACTTACATCGGTTCTCGTGTGTATGAAATGCGAACACCTGACAGAAACTCCCAGGCCGCAGCGCCCGCTTGCATGTGGCTCTTCTCTGTATACAAATGACACCCGTGATAATCCCCATTTGAGCTGTTTTGCTGTTTGAGTGGTACCTGAACCCTGTATCGAGGGGGTTTCTGTCCGTTCCATTTCTGTATTCTTAGCTTGACTAACATAGCTCAACATTCTGTCCCAGCAGCTTGCAAGACGGTCACTACTATATGGTCCTCAACTGAAAATACAATGCATACATTGGTATGCATTACGATGTTAACAGGGCAGAGGCCTTTGACTGAACCACTGCACAACAGGGGCAGCGCTAGGCATGGGCAGTGTGAGCAGCTGCCCAGGGCCCCGTAGTCAGCCCTCCAATTTAGGGCCTTGCACCAATAGGACACAGCCAGGTTATGGCATTAAAGATGCGACCTTGCAAGTGCACCGCCGCCACCTTAGGGAGCCCCCTCCCCTGGCCTCATTGCTTTGGTGTAGGGAAGCGAACCTGAGTGGGGTGAAGGGTGGGGGGCAGTACCAGTTGCAGGAAAACACATTACTAATTTTTGTCCAACAATTAGGTCTCCACCCCCACCCATGCAGAGGCACAGTGTGATGGCTATTGTCCTTCTGTTTAGCTGCCTGGCAGTCTGCACAGATAAGCATCCCTCACACCTCCAGCCCTTTATGAGCTGTTAAGAGGCACATAAGGAGAGGTATGGGCTGCATCTTCATAAGCAGGGGCATCTATTGAGATGCAGGCAGCCCTGAATGTGTCACATCTATGAAAATTAGAGGGGCCTAACAAATTCCCTTTCTGCCCAGGGCCCCGAGAATCCTAGAACCGGCCCTACTCACACCCCGTGATAAAATCTCTGCACCTCTGAGCCATCGGGGATGACTTAATAAGTGACACGCGCTGCGTGCACTGTGCCTCTCGCTCACCAGATTTCTTTAGGCAACCTCCTTGACCCTGCCAGCACATTTACTCACCCCTGCCCTCACTGTACTCCGGAGTAAATTAAGACAGCCTGGATCGCTGCACATCCAGGCTATCTTAATTTACATGCATCTGCAGAGGTATTCGCGCCCCCCTGGGAACCCCTCCACGCCCCCCCAGGGGGGCGCGCCCCACAGTTTGAAGACCTCTGCAATAGAGTATGTGTGCAAGCTAGATAGTACAAGGTTGTGTTTTTTAAAAATAGTTTTATATAGCGCGAACTCGCCCCAGAGGTAGCGGAGCACTTTACATGAGCATCAGTTACATTACACAAGGACACTTATTATTATTTTTTTTTTTTAAGGCATGGGGAAGTTGAGTGACTTACCCGGAATCACAGGCTGTACAGCTGACCTAGATCCCCAGCTCCAAAGTCGGCAACTCTGGCCGTAATGGCACACCCTCTCCAGAGTTCACAGGGCGGACTCAGAGGGAACTTGCCATTGGCTTCTGAACTGGGGAAAACAAATAAAACACCTGAAAAAAACTTGAGAGCCCAGTGTGTTTTCTGAAGAGCATCGGCTACAAAAACCGTGGCAGTCTGGATCCTCGGCTGGTACACTTCATTGGAGAGTATCTGTGGCAGAATGGGTAGCGCTGCTGAATTTTGGATCCATGTTCGAATCTCAGCCTTGGCTCAACGTCATGTAATGCCCCAGGTTCTGTTGCATAGAGGATCAAGTTTGCAAAATATAATACTGGAGAAACAAATTAGCAGTGATGTCTCTGTGGCAAACAGAATTCATGTATTACTTATACGATAAAGCACTGCTTAATTTGTAAAGTAATAAGTGCTGGTGCTCAAAGTTTTTCTGAGAAGCTCTAAGCTGGTACTAATGAATGTCAGGATTGCTGAATATCAAGGCTGCATAGACATGATTCCACCTCACGCCTAATGTGTGCTTATTAAAGCAAATTTTTCTTAAAATATTGACAAATCAGGCGCTTTGGAAGGAATTTTGAAGCAGAGCTCCAGAAAAAGATCCTGGATTTCAAGATCCACCTCCATTATCAAAAGCATTGTTGCTCCGCAGTATAAAAACATGTATCTAGCAATCATAAACCTAACATGCTCAGCATAAAGGGGATATTAGCATAACGTTTTGTGTCACATATGATTTTATGCTTGCTTGCTAAATTATGCAAGCAAACTGGAAAAATGGAAAAGGAGAAATAGATATCTGAATAATTAAATAAATGGGGACGGTTAATTCTCCTATACTAGTGACACTTGTCCAGTAACCGGCTATTTTATAGATAAAGATACCATCACGACTATTTGAAGATGTGATTACATATTTTATTTATCGTAATCACACGGAATCTTTATCCAGTAATTTCTGTAAATTTCAAATTTACATTATGCACAGATATACATACATATGTACTTAGATATATACAACGAAAGACAAAAAACACTAAATTTGTACAAGAAGCACGTAATCGCAAACAATTCCTTCTTCACCCAGAACAAATTATTAAAGCAAAAGCTAAGTGTCCTATTAATTCTAGGAAGTACACTCCGAGGTAGTCGGACACAATTGGTTCAAAAAGGAAGATATAGAACCTAAATATTTTTTGTGTCAAAAGGTATAGTTCCACTTTGATTTCAAGGTTAGATCAGACGCCTCTTTATGAAAAGTGTTGACGCGGTCGCGTTTCAGCTTTCCAACAACTCTGGCCTCCTCAGGACAGGGTGATAAAAGAACTAACGTAGATCCAATCAGGCAGAACCCTTCGTGAGATCTCACAGGATGGAGAAATTCTTTTAAGTGGTGAAATACGGCTGTGTGGAACACTCTCACACGTTGCTTGGTCAGAGTAACAAGTAACCCATGTTTAAAACTGCACCAAAGTATGCCACAGGTCGCCCAGTCACTCCGCGGGGTCTTCACTCTGCACGGCGGTTCACCAGCTTGCTAAATTATGTCACACCACAAATATCTTCCGTCATAAATATGTGGCATGAGAAGAAACACCCCTTATATATTCAGTGCGAGGGAACGGAAGAATCATATAATTACAGCTCTGCATAATTTGCCAATGTCGTCTACTAAACAGCGTAGACAACATTTTAAATAAAAAAGTCTTAACATACAGAATATTAAGTAATGGTGGTATATATGACCATGCTCAGAGGTAACAGCGCAGCGCCACAGATTGTTTGTGCACGTCTTACTATGCCACAAAATGCCTGACCAAGTATTATTATTATACAACAGAATTCATGTCCAGCTGTTACTGGGGCACGGGATGCTTTACCATTCCTTATTAAATGTCAGAATTCGTATGCATCTCTTGCTGAGGAACAGAACCCATTACACTCTGATCCATCATTTTTCCTGATGGGGAGGATCTAAATGTCCCCTTCTTAGCTGCCAGAACCTAAAATCCATGCCCATGGGTTTCAATAGTGCCTATTAAGGTAATGGAATTCTGTTAACAACTTAGTACATCTATCTCCCAGGTGTGAGCTCCTTGGTGCCATTGTAATACACTCTGTTACGGGCTCCTCAGCCAGTACCAATAAATCTCTGCTGCCACTTGGTATGTAATAAAGAATGGTATGCACATCAGTGCTTCAGAGTATTCTATCAACATGCAATGCAGTGCCTGACCATTAGACTGGTTCCAGCTTCAAGGAGGTTGTTCACAAAAGCACACATACTGCTGCTTGTGTGTAAGATGGGGACCCTTGATGTTAGTGCAGCCAGAAAGGAGAGTTTGATTTCAGTTAAACCTGTAATTGCTTTTTATACCAGAGGTCAGTGTAATAACTGGGCACGGGGGGAATTATAAAGGAGAGGGGTACACAGACAGGCTTGGAGTCCACTTTAGGCAGCAGTGGGGCCACACAGGTCAATTTGCTGTACCTCATAATGGTGCACCATAGACAGATAACTCATTCTTCAAATCAGAGCTGTGTAAAACTGTATCTGCGTTTTTTCATTTTATATATTCCACTTGCCACACCAGAATGTGGAAGGGTTTTTGCTGACACCCTGATCAGTCAACCCCCTCCTGGAGGGTACCTGCTTCCTGCACTTAGGAGTAAAAGGGAAGTGTGCTGTTAACAAGCAGGAGTGCAACAACTGGAAGTACTCTCACTGCCTGCATCAGTATCTTTCAGCATTCCAGGCGTTTTTATAAATGTGTTCCACAATACCGCTAGGATTATGTTTGTGGACTCCAGCGACCTCTTGGAATGCTATATGGCCTCCTAACCCTCCCTACTACAGTAAAAGGCAAGTGGTGTCCTCTGTCCTTCAATACAGATTGCAGGAGACCGCATTAATTTACTTCTCATACTGAGAGAATTAACAACTTATTGAATATTTAATCAATAATTGATAATGTATCTTCTATTGTGAGTCGTGTAACAAGCCACAGGATACTGGAATACCTCCATGGTTATTACATTAGACCAACCACCAGAAAGAACATTAAACCCCTATGCTACACCTCTGATTACAGGCTGAGCCCAATAGGACCATCTTGAAGACTGCTCCCTCACGCAATATTGTCCATATCAGCCAAAGACCACCCATAGAGCATAAAAACTATCAGCCCATATCTGACCCTTTACACACGCACACTAATACTCATATAATAAAAGAACAAAAAAGGCATTACCCCATACGCTCTGACACCCTCGCACTGACTCGCAGAGTTTCACATAATCCCACATACAACTACCTGGAATTTTTTAAAGCCACGCTCACAATCTGGCAAAGTCAAAATGTGTGTCTGTGCTTCACTTTCAAGTCCCTCAGGCTAGATGATAATGTTGGCAGCGCACAGGACGCCATTGGTAACTTTTTAGGTCTCGCCTGTCGATGCGCATGCGCATCGAGCTTGCGAGACTATGGGGGCTTACCAACTCTTTAACCAACTTGCAAGGAATCGTGGCGATTCCTTGCAGTGCACGAGAAATTTAAGCTCAATGCGCATGCGCATTGAGCTTAAAAGCGCGTGCACATGCCCCCAGCCGCCTGCCTTGCCTACTCTCCCGCCCCCTCACTTCTTGATTGCACGGCCGCTAGGCCGTGCCTCCCCTACTCTCCTCCCCCCTCCCGCCTGCCTTGCCTACTCTCCCGCCCCCTCACTTCTTGATTGCACGGCCGCTAGGCTGTGCCTCCCCTACTCTCCTCCTACTCTCCTCCCCTGCCTGCCGTGTCGCACCTCTCCACGCTCCGCCCCCTCCCCTGCCCGCCTCAGCTTTCGGGAAAACAACATCCGTCACAGCCTTCCACCCGCTCGCACAGCCTGTCAGACTTTGGAAGCTAGAGTAGCAGACTCCCCTCTTGCCGTGTCCCATTCCCCCTCCCTCCCAGGCTGACTACATCTTCCTGGGGAAAGCCCATGCGTCCTGTGTCTTGTTCATATATTTATTTCTCATGATGTGTTTCTTCGTTTTGTATAGACGCCTCCCTTTCTTTAATGATTATTGTAACACCCACATTCAGCGTGATGTTATTTGTAACTTCAGAGCAGAGACACCCAAAAATCCCTATCTGCAGACACTTGACAGCGACATGCAGGTCGGAGGTTTGGACCATACCGCCACCCTATGAGATCGTTTTGTGTTTTGTAGGGTCGGGTAGATGCGAGCTATCTGATTTCTGAAAGAGGAACCAGAGTACTATATGGTGAACAGGTAGGGTTTTGTAAAGCGCCCCTTTGATTCGAATGCGCCTTGACGGGAAATTACTGTTTTCGGCGCTACAGTCACCGTTGCAATGAGCGATCTTTCACTCACGCTGTATTCTGGCCCCACGTCGGCATTTCCTGGTCTCTCGCGCATGTTTGCTGGTCGGCGGCTGCCTCACTACACGTTCCTTGTTTTTTTAAATATATTTATAATATTTGTCCCGCCAGCGGGGACGTCCCCCGAGCCTGCGCGAGTTTACAAAGTACACGTGCAGTTTCAACAACAGGGGGTGCACACAGCCGAACGAAGAAATCTCAGATACAATTAATAACAAACAGAGTCCCTGGAAAAGTCCGACTTTCTGCAGGCAACAAGCCCCCCCCCCCCCCCCCAAATAACCCTTTCATGGACAGGTGACTCACACCCTTCGCAAATTACACGCTCATGTTATAAAACTTCGCTTCGGTGAAAAGTTTTGGGGCAAGTCTATTTGTTCTATTTTTCTGCCCCTGCACTTAAGATTTAACAAACATGTAACTGCAATCTGTGTGACACAATGTGTGCTCTTGTGCACACATGATGTCGAATCTATTTGCGCCGTTTTCTTGCTTCTGACAGGTTGCGCTCTGTCCTTAAAGCCTGCCATCTAAGTCACGTAAATACAATACATGTTGCATTAAAAATGCTATAGGTGTCACATTCGCCAAAGTTATAACTATTGGCATTGTAAATGACAAAGCTATCAATTTAGCTATTTTAAAAACTAACACATAAATAAAAGATATTGTCATTTACAAGACCAATAGCTCCAACTTTTCTAATGCGAGACCTATTGCATTTCCAATGCTTGTTGTATATAGTAACTTTGAAAGAGAATGTCTAAATAAGTTATTTTACTGTTATGTTACTTTATTGGATATTTGTATAGCACAACTTTTGGCAATTACTTGGTCTATTGGCGCAGACATTGGTCTGCAGTTGTGATTTCATCTAATTGGAGGGAGTTTTCATTCCTGAACCTCATTTGGCATGGGTGTGTGATTTGGATGGCGTGGGTTATACTTGTGGATACGTTTTAATAGGGCAGTGGGCCTAGAATTCTTCCAGCCTAACACATGTGAGTGGGATTATTTTCGCCTTCTTGTGCGTCCCAGGAACACTTAAACTATCACATGTAGGGACTTTACCATATTAACGGAACAGCACAACCAGTGGTATTAATCACTAACTCTAAACTACCAACTTCTGTGGCCTTAGCAGAGGTTAAACTAGAAGGGCCAACCACGGCTCCAACTGTTTTTTAATCGCTCTTTATAAAGATTGTATTGTCTAGATGAAGTTAATATTTTTTTATTATCAACAAACAGATTTCTAGGTCCGTTTAATTATTTATTGATGAATTTTATTTTTTAATTCATTGTGACGATACAAACTGACTAAATGGACGCTCCTGTGAGGATTCTTATTAAAAAAATGTTTTAAACTAAGTGGAAATAATGTAAGCTAAAACACAGGACCGAGATAAAACAAGTGTCTCTTGCATTTTAGCACTATCCGATATACGTTTTTTTATTAATGATGCATATTCCCCATTGTAATGATTGTTATTAATCAAACAATAAAGTTAAATTGTAATTGTAGTGGATCATCTCCGCAAGGTTGTTTGCAGTGGAGTATATGTTCCTTTGGCCCTCCACCTAACCTGTCAGCTAATGTTCAAAAGACGCACGTTTGGTGCAAATGAACCTCTTTTGGCTAGTGGGTTGTATTTTTATAAAAAAATACTGTAGCTGGTATGAGTGACTGTATTGGGGTGGCTACTGTACACGTGGTTAATATCCAGTTGTGTTGACCTGCGTCTTGTTTCCTTCACTAGTTCATTCGATACTTCTGAACCACCCACCCTTTGAGATCTTAGGCGTCTGATGTCACATTACTTTAACAGGCATGTGCTTCCCTGTTCCCGGCATAATCCAGTTAGAGGTATGCGGTCAAAACTCTGATTTCAGACCTGCCAACCATGGAACACATTCCTCGTTGTGATTTTTCCTAGATTGTGGGAAACAGCTCGAATTCTGAGGGGAGACTCTATGCTATTGCAACAAGCCACTCAGCCACAGCTGAATCTCTTAACCTCACTGCTCTTGGCCCATTTCACTTGGGGGGAGAATAAACAACGTCAATTTTGGCAAAAAAAGTTCCATGAGATCTGTGTTAATGTAAAATGTCACATTAAAAACACTGTCGCAGCCAAAGACTTGAGCACTCCTTTTTGATTAATGACTCGCGACAGTTCCTTTCACACCGAACAGCTCTCAATTTTAATTAAAATGTGTTCACTTTCCTTAAGTTTCCCACAGTATTTATGCTGTCCAAAGAATTTTGAATGCAACCTTCAAGGATTGCGGTGACAGAGCGCCCAATGCAACCTTCAAAGGTTGAGTACTATGTCACTGATAAGTGTGACACACACAGTGTATCTTCGTGCGAGGTGGAATGAGTGCTCGTGAGCCAAAGCGATGCTGGAAATCAGGGTTCAAGTCTCGGGTCGCATCCACATCCTGTGATTCTGGGCAAATCACTTAATCTCCCGGTGCCTGAATGTGTAACGTAAATACGGTGCTCATGTAAAGCGCATCAATACCTTCGGGTCGATTTCGCGCTATATAAAATATATGCAAAAAAAAATGTGGGAGATAAATAAGGTGATTTAGTTTGCTGCGTTCAGTCAATGTAGGAAAGGCGAATGGTAAGTAAAAACATTAGAAACAAGTATGTCAGTAGCTGCGGTGGTCGGCGGCGGCTCCTGTGCGCCCGGCGGGTCTCGCTTTCTGAGGGGGCTCCCGGGTGCTCCTCGGCCCACCGTGCGCGGCGGGGTCCGCGCTGCGCGTGTACGGGCGCCATCTGCTCGGTATTGTGCTCCCGGTTGCCAGGCTACCTGCTCTCCCTGTCACACTCGGCTGCCTGGGCCTGCGTTAGCAGCATTATCCCCGGCGCGCCGAGGGGGCTGGCGGGAGGCGGCCCAGGAGCTGGAGTCACGATTAAGCCATCTGCAAGTGTGGGGGAGGGAGGGAGAGAGAGACAGACTGAGGGACCGGCGATCACCCAGCGAGACTGGCTGTGGCGCCGCCACGCTCATGCGCCGTCGTCTACCCCCATCTGCCGGCCGGGATCGGAACTGCAGAGTCTGCTCAGCTCACCTGCTTGGCTATCGCCAGGACTGCGGGATGATGCATGCTGGGTTTATTATCCCGATTTCTGCCTAGGCAAGTTATTTTTTGTAGTTACTAAATTAAAGTATTGAGCCGCACTCATTAAACGGAATCAATACATACGATACACGCATCATGCTTCTGCATAGACACTGTATTCCACGAATACAGCTTGTGTAAGCAAAGTATTATAACACTGAACATGGCAGATTATTACCATTAAAACGTTTATTATGGCCCTAAAATATACGTTTCTGTTTTTTTAAAATAGTTTTGTTTGTTATATCTGTTTTTATCACAAACAGGCTTCTAGTATGGAAATTAAAAATGAAACAAATGGCTACCTTTGTTTTGAGTACCCATTCCCTGTAAATCTGTCGTCCAAGCCCTCTAAATTATTAGTAACTTAATGGTTATACAGATTTTACCGTCGGATGCCACTTCACAGACCTTAACGTAGCATGTGTTTTAACACCCACAGCCCCCAAATTGCTCTGATCTTGCCTAAGCTCTGATTTTGAAATGCAGGTCCACATTTCTCATTGCATTGGAACAAAATACGAAGGGTTGATTTTTTTTTCGACGGCTGCAGCCGAAATTTGGTCTTTTTGACTCAAAATTCCAGTGAAATGAGGGATGAACGTTGTCATCTTTCAGTTTCTTATTTATGTATTTGGTTGTTAAACTGGCACTAAATGAGGTGAAATCTTTGCCCAAACAGTATGAACATGTGTAGAAAACAAACAAAAATGAAGTGAAACTATTTAAAAAGTGCTGCATTATGCCACATAATTTGTCTTTTCTTGTCATATAATTTAGTTAACCCTGTTGCATAATTTGCCGCTCCCCCGCCTCATAATTCCAGTAGTCTTGCATATAGTGATGAACTGCAGTCAGTCTTTCATTCTTTAGTAATATATTTTCAGTCAAGTGGTGGTCATGGCTTATATTTATTTATTTAATGTCTTGTATAGCCACAGCTTTTCCACAGAAGCCACTTCCAGTGAGTGTGTTTACATAGGTTAGTCCAAGTTATGAAATTTAAATTTGGAAGCAGAAGAACTGTTTTCTGAGGTCGTTAGCCGTAAAGATGACATTTTGAGAGGGGGGGGGGGGCTCTATTCCTTGATAGAGGGGCTAATGGTCCCAGTGTTGTCAGAAATAAACAGGGAGGCTTCCATTCAGAGGCTTCTCTTCATACTGTTTTGAAATCCTACTAGATTAGTTGGGTTCCTCAAGTTAGGTCCGGTGAGTTCCAGATCTGTGCGCCTATTCCAGTTATTTTACCTCCTTACATTTTTGTGCTGAGTCTTGTTTGTGTGATCAGATTTGATCTGCTTGATCAGTTCAATGAAGTGCCCATGTGTATTTGTCCGGCCGTCTCAGGCGTTAGCTCTTTGCTGCCATTATTATATGCACTATCTTTTAACAGTTCTCCACCAGTACCAATATGTCACTACAGGCAATTGGGCAATTTACTTACCAAATTACAATACTCTCTACATCAGTGTTGAGTTTCTTTTCAGTTAGAGCGCAGTAGTTTTGAGAAAGTCTGTATAGCGTGAAGAGAAGGAAGCTTGAGTCCAATTGATGACCTTGCGGTGCCAGTCTGAAATACTTCCATTGTAACTACCCTTTTGCATGAAATTTCAGTTGGGCA
This sequence comes from Lissotriton vulgaris, assembly GCF_964263255.1. NCBI lineage: Eukaryota > Metazoa > Chordata > Amphibia > Caudata > Salamandridae > Lissotriton > Lissotriton vulgaris. Next base: position 243,421 of record NW_028244463.1, on the reverse strand, counting down.
GAGGGAGAGCAATGCAGTATTCAAGCTTTTCCTGGACCACGTGTATTTTTGTTCTGTTCACAAGGTTGATTCAGTGCATTCTCCAGCTAAGGCCCCAGGTTCCCAGGGACCTGCCTCTGTAGTTCATTCGCTCGTTGATAAATTACATAATCCTAGAATTGAAGAAGTACCTAAACCTCCATGAATTTAGTTTCTCTAGCAATAACTTTTAATTCATGTATTTTATACCATTTAGATTGTATTATAAATTATTATGTAGACATAAAATTGATACATTTCTTCCTGATGGTGTTATGTATTGCATATTTGTGATGATATGCTTAATGAGTTTATTTATTGTTTCTTTGTATTCCAATTGCATAATTATTTTAATACATTTCTTTTTTCAAACTTAAAAGAATGTGCATTTGGCCTGGTGTGTGGTTCCAGTTTCTGCAGCTATCCTGATCACTTGATCCAGTAGGGCTTATGTATGGTGCATCAAGTTTCGAACTTTATTCGTGCCTTGAACTGAGAGCAAGTGAAGGCCTTTTGTTGCTTGATTTATGTGCGTCCACTTGCACTTCTGTTTTTGATGCCCTTACAACTTGATCTTGCCACGAAGTTTCTTCGGTGGCATAGTGTGGAGGATGTTGCAGTAGTCTGAATACCAGATCTTTTCGCTTCCACTTGGTTTTGACGTATTTGGACTATATTCTGCAGTGGGGAAAGCTACCAGTCGATGCCCTTGACCTTCAGTGGGTGACTCGTACATTACTCTGTTTTGATGAAGTGGGTGAACTTGCTCCTGGGTTAGAAGGGAATTAAATGTTAGTGTTTCTGCTCTTCTGAGCATTAGGATCTGAGTCTTGACTACACAGATACATTGGAACTCACTTTCCTCTAGTGAAGCACATGGTCCAGGCACACAGTACAGTTGGCCTTCTTCACTGGCCTGTATACTAGCTGGAAGTGGATTTGAGTGTTATATGTGTATATATGCTGTTTTATTGATAGAACTACAATAAACCTTGGCATCTGCAATGTTTAACACTTAACCCCTTAACTGCTTAGAACGTTCCGCGACAGTGCGGAAAGTTCTATTGAGCGAGCGGGGCCGCGAAGGCCAACGGACGTGAGCAGCACTACAAAGGTAGTGCACGCGACGGCCGTTGGCCGTCAGAAGCAGCGATGAGCTTAACAATTGATAACATTACGAAATACACAAAGTGTTATGGGTTGCCAGGCCAATTTTGGTGGGTCATGAAAGTCAATGGTCTATATTTAAGTAAGATTTGAAATGATTAGCCCTGTGTGTACATCAGTGCAAAAGTGCTGAACTAGGTCCCTAAGTATTCCTAAGCAAAGCTCTGGGTGAACCTTCCAGTAATTGTTGTGGTGTTTTTTTTACTTCTCAAAGCCATTTTAACAGAGAATGTGCTCACTTTACTTGCCCATACACAACCATACCACGTGTGTATGACTTATATACATAGATTGAGAAATATGGATGTGGCCCAATGACCAGAGCGTCCAACTTAGGATCTGGGGAACCAGGTTAGAGTCCTGGTGTTGGCTCAACATCCTTTGAATCTGGGCAGATCACTTAATTTTCCAAGCTTAAAATGAATCCTACCTTCTGTAATGTAATCTGGTGCTTGTATAAAGCACTCCAAAGCACTTGGTAGCTGCTTGCGCTATATAAGAATGCAAGGTATATATATATTTATATTATATTATATGTATAGAGCCCAAAGTACGCTCCTGGGCCTCGTTTTAATACAAAAATTAATATGAGGCCTTTCTCCTTGCTCTGCGGCAGAAGGGGGTTTTCAAATTTGCTAAAATTACTATCAACAACATCAAGATTTTTCAGAAGCATTGTGATTTGAGGGAAGAGATGTCGTAGGCCAGCACTGCACTCTAAAAAGTGTTCCAGCTCCAGGCTGCAGTGCAATTTACCATCTGAACTATTAGGGGCAGATCAATATCTTCGTCACAGTTCGATATCAAAGGACGTGGTCAAGGTTGTGACGTTTATAAAACAATTGCAGTTATTACATTAGGAAATCGCCTCCACCTCATGCCCATTAACCCCTTGCCCGTGGCCGGAATTCCGCTCCTGTGCGGCACATTCCGATCGCAGGCGTGGTCATCAGCACACGAGCACTGTGTGCCATGACGGCTCCCAGCCGTCATCAGCATCGAAGGAGTTAAAGCTAGGTGGGGCGTGAAAGTTTGTCTTTCTTCAAACGGGGTCATGTTATGAAAAGTTTGGGAAGCACTACTGTAAGGTATTTTAAAATGCAGCCACTTTGTGACTAGTTAAGTAAACTAGAACATATTTTCTATCACATTTGTCCTTGTTGCCAGATTCTTTGTAGCAGATAAAAAAAAAATGTATAAGTTGACTTTCACATTCTGCTTTTCAAGTTAGGCCCCTCAGGACTCCACCTCCTTTACTCTGCCTCTCTTTGATCCCCAAATTATGGGTTCCCTGAGTTAATTTTTTCCAACGCCACTACTCTCTGTGCTAGTACTTTAGACATTTGAGGAAAGCTACAGATGAATGTGAAGTGGTCAAAATTCTTGCACCAAGGTCCGATTCAGCAGGCTCCGCAGTAGGATCTCCTTATAAACCAGCCCTGGTCCTTTCTCAAAATCCCACCGTACCAAAGGGTGAGCACATTCATGCAATGATAGTGGCTTACTCGTTTCATTTTCTCTTGGACTACTAAAAGGTTTGGTTACCAGAGAATCCCGAGTCTCAGGGGGGCTGTGTTTTTGTCAAATGAGTCCTTTGGAACTAAGTGCACATTAAAATGTAAAAATAAAGCCCCATCCTGGAATCCGGCTGCCATTAATGTGGATCCACCAGTGCCCCTGTTAACAAGTCCAGAACCGAGCTTGGAGTTTTTTTCTCCAGATATTCTTGGTCTTTCAAATGGATGTATCTTTATTTCACCTGTATTCATTGACTTTCTCGTTATTAATTTTGGTGTGTGTAACTAATGAGGCATGTTTCTTTATTTACTTAGGAGCAAAACGCCGTGGGCATGCCTCGCCCCACAGGGCCCATGCAACAATCGGGGCCGGGGTCTGGAAATGTGATTTCAGGGGCGAGCCCTGGCACCCCTGGATTCCTGGCAAACCAGCCGCAAGCCGCCATCATGAAGCAAATGCTGATCGAGCAGCGGGCTCAGCTCCAAGCCATGGAGCAGCAGAAGCAGCAGTTCCTCCGGGAGCAAAGGCAACAGCAGCAGCAAATCCTGGCAGAGCAGGTAATGTTTCACATAAAAGGTGTTTTTTTTCAGCTGACACCGCTTTTGGTCTAGGTTTTACTGCAGTTGTACTTCAGTGTCACCAAAGCAAGCTGTTGTATTAGTGGTGCCAAGTAAATGCACTCACTCACTCACTCATTCTCCCTCTAAGTGACTCGCTTGTGTGGAAGTCTGTTTTCTCGACTATCTGACTTCTCTGACGTGGGTCTACTTTTCTTCGCCTCTCCATTGACCCTTCTCTGATTCTGTTTCTCACTCACTCTCCCAGTGACCGTAATTCCACTGTAACTCCTTCAGTCCCTTTTACTCCTTTTTGCCTTCCCCTGCCAGGATTCCCTTTGACAGTCCTTTCTCTGTTCTTTTTCTTTCCTGTTTCCTTTGCCTAGTTCTCACTCCAACACAAAGACTCTCTGCCTCTAGCGCTCACTGTTGTCTCTAGTGTTACCTCAGTCTCTCAGCCGTCTTTTGCTTCCAGTGCTCTTGCTATCTTTTCATCTGCATCCTTTTGTTTGTTCCTACTCTTTGGCTTCTCTTAGCCCAATCTCTCCTGACTTGCCATCTTCTCACTGCTTCTCCTGCATGTACCTTCTCTCTACTGAGGTTTGATTGAGCTTCCTGGCCAGGACTTCAACCTACTTGCTTGTCTGCACTAGATTGAACAATCTTACAGACATAATCTCAAGCATTACCTATGCTTTCTTACTATTGTTCCCCCTTGTTTGTCCCAAGATTGGTCTTAAAATTACAGTTTCCTTTACCACGTCAACTCCTCCATGCATTTGCTATCCTTTCTGTGAACAAATGTTGTTGGAGCTACTACTACTCATATGCCACCCCTTTCGGAAGAGTCATGTGGTGACGTACACATCTTTTTCATTGGGAAATGCAGTGTTTATTCTCGTTAGAAAAAATAGAGTCTGAGTTGATATGAGGTATTCACAGGTCTAGAGTGTGTAATTCCCTCAAATTTCTATGGGCATTTGGTAATAAAGTGTGCATCAGTGTTATGATGGGATCTATTAACCAAAGTAATTATTAGGTAGGCATTACTGCTGCTTCACATTACTGAGGAACATGGTCGGTCTATTGTTTACAACAAAAATAACAATAACTGCATAAAAAGGAATACATATTTTTCACCTGTTCGTGCTTTTTTCATCCTTGTAGACCGGTTGCTCTTCCATCTATCCTCTGGTTTACCTATCCAAATGTAGCCTTTTTGTAGAACTAAAATAGGTTCCTCCCACAGAGCCGGCGTTTAACAAGACTCTGCTTGTTCGTGGTCTTTTCCTCGCCTGTGTATAATCCACTGACTGCCCACATTTCTCCTCCCCACAGAGAACACAACATTGCCATCCTTCTTTACTTTTCACACCCTCCATAGTGCAGCAAAGACACACTAAACATGCACAAGCAAAAAAAAGAACCCTTTTCGAGGTTGGTTTTACACTGGCCCTGCCTAGGTTCCTCAGCCATCTATGGGCCAAATAAATTACAGGTAAGGGAACATATTTGATATTGTGTATTGTGTGTGTAATATAATAACAGGTCATCTCTCCTTGATTTCCACCAAAAACACATGATCTCTCTAAAGCTTTACTGTTGGCTCTGCGAGGATAACTATTTGTTTTATTCTATGAGGCCTTAGTTATTGCGAATTTAAACCGAAATGACCTGAAAAAAGAGGAAAATGCCATCTTAAATCAGTGCAGGTGAGTGAGGGGCCATATTGAATCTATTTTTGCACGGTTTGGCCATGCAGGGAGCCCTCCCAACGAGATCATTGAAGCCAGTAGCTCTTAGTTTTTCAAACTGAGAATCTTCAAGTTCTACATTTTTAAGGTGATAGATTATCTGTAAATTGCAGTGATTAAATGCTAACAAATAATAATTCTGTTCCACACTCTCGAAGTTACCATAGGTCTCAATTAGTATAAAAATCTGTGCTTTTAAAAACGTTGGAAGTCAAAAACCAAGTATAAATCCCTGTACAACAATTCCCTCCTGAAAGTCATAAAAGTCAATGATTTCATCATATGAGGCTGAATGTGTGAGGCTTAAAAACCTGAAGCTCATACAATAACGTCCACCTACTGACGTCAGAAATCTAAAATCTGTAGCGGATCTGATCAAGCATCCTCTTATGCAGTTGCTGCTGCACTCTGACTCAGCCTAGTGCTGTTGGTCCCTAAAACAAGCACCCGATTGCCTTTGAGTTATGCCTATATAACTCCCATTAGCAATTGGTGGTGAGTGTGCGCTAACTAACTGCTGGTTCTGAACAAGGGTGAACACGTTTCTCCCAAAATTCACGTCAGTAAATTCTGGTTGCTACCCTGACCTCCCAAATGAATAATAATAATAATAATAATCTTTATTGCATGATTAATTAAAATCTTTGCAATTAGGCAATAAAAACAGGAAGGAGAAAAGTACATGAATAAAGTATTTTGGAAAGCAAATTTAAAAACATTTAGAAAAGTTAAAAAGTGAAAGAAGAACCATGCGGCGGGTACAGTACTATGCATTAGTGAAAAAGGACTTTCACGATCAATTGTGTCTTTGGTTATCAAAGGAAAATAGTCTTGAAGAGCGGAAGCCATTCACGCTAAGTCAAATTCAATTACTAACCGCTGGGTTTAGGGCCGTGTTGACTAATTTCAGAAAGCGCACTAGCCTGCATGCTAGTTGGATGTCTTCTCCCTTAAAGCTCATCAACAGAGCTTGTCTACGAGTTCGCACACGTCTTTGGTTCCAAAGCTGTGTTAGGAAGCTCTTTCGGATACTATCTAGAGCTTTGCAGCTACACAGCAGGTGCAGAACGTCGTCCTTAGCATTATCGCAGAGCCTACACTTAGGATTGCAGTCCAGGCGCATCCAGCCCAAATTAATCAGGGATGTCACTTCCCTGGAAGTACCATGCCCTTTGACTGCTTCTCAATGACACCACCCTTCAATTTATTCAGATGATACATAATTAAACTTTGCTTTGAAATAAAATTGAAAATGGCAGCGGTGCAGCATGTTTAGCTGTGGTGGGTATCAAGTGCAACCAATCACACCTAAAGCTAAATCCATATTTAAAATATTTGTGATGGTTAAATCACACTGATTGCATTTGAATCCAAATTCGCTGCAAGCAGATCCGATTGGAGGATTTGCAAGAGGCAACATCAGGTTTGCAGCTTTTTTTGCAGTATTCAAATGACTCCTCAAATATTGTTCTTCAAAACTAGCTCTTCTGGGACAGAAATGTAAATTGTATGTTTGGGAATTGCTCTAAGTCCCTCTTTGGTTCTAGTGGTTCATTTGTCACGTTCTTAAATTTTGTGCTTCTCATAATGTAGTACTAGCTATTTGTTTGTTGCAATTTGTTAAAACTGCAGCAAATATTGGAACTGTCATGTTTTGCTGGTGTGTTTGAGGCTGTTGTGTGGCGTGGGGTTATTTGTAGGGCACCTCGGACAGTACTCTACCCGATATTATAAGGAACTAAGCCTCTTGTTTGCCTTCCCATTATACAGAAGGTACCACAGGAAGCTCACTTCTTCTTTTCTCTACAGGCTACCTACTTATTTTTCAAAGTAGATTTTGCATCTAGCTGGCTAGGACACTTTTGCTTGGGGCCATTTGCTACTACTTTTGCAGCTGCGCAACATTCTATGTTCCCTTTGCAGCGACGCTACACCATTTTCATGTTGCTGCTTGCTACAGTCGGAGACCAGCTTGAGTGTGGAATGGCAGTGTAAAGCACCTAGGTGAGCAGCCATCGATATCAGCAAGGCTTATGTTGAGTAGATGCTGATCAGACAGGGACCATCTCTGTTAGTCGTATGTTTTACGATTGCCGGCGACAAGGGATCTCAGCCTTGAAGGACTACGCTTGTTTGCTGTACTCAACAGAAACTATGCACCTATGCTGTTGCTCTTTCCAAACAAGTTCGAGTTTCACAAAGTGGACGCATCTGTATCTGCCTGTGCTGCAGGAGGAAGAATGCAGCTTGAGTTCAAAAGTGCAAGTTTTCTCTGTAGTAAATATTGTGGTGTGCTCTGCCCCACTACTGGGTCTGTGAATCCCATAACTTGAGCTTCTCGTTTTCTAATAACATTTCTCCTTCTTTCTCTTCTCTTCCAGCAGTTGCAGCAGCCGCACATACCCAGACAGCATCTTCAGCAGCCGAGGAATCAGTACACAGTGCAGCAGGTCAACCAGTTCCAAGGTACGAAAAATTGTATTTATTTATTTATTTCAAAGGTTTTATATAGCGCTGCTGGACCCGAGAGTATCAGAGCGCTTTACAAGGAAGGTAAAAACAAACATTGAACAGTGAGATCAAACAAGTCAAGTGCGTCAAAGGAGTAGGGACATATAAATTGAAATGTATACAAATAAAAAAGGGAGGAGAGAGATGGAAGTGAAGCGAGGGTGAGATAGAGAGGGCAGGGGTATAGCGGAGGAGGGAGGGGAGAGCATAGTATGAGAGAGAGGAGTTATCAGGGATGGTGTCATACTACAAGTATCAAGATACATTGGGCATGTAAAGTGTCCGTGACATTAGATACCCCAGTATTTGTTGAGAAGCAGTATTTTGAGTTCTTTTTTGAAGAGATGGTAGGAAGGGTTGCAGCGGATATCCTTTGGGAGGGAGTTCCAGATTGTGGGAGCGTTACCAGAGAACGCACAGGTTGGGTGGGATCAGGGTAAGTGAGTTAGTGCTTCTCAGGGATCTGGAACAACCTGCTTTCTGAAGTTTTGTTGCAAGGTAGGAAGGGGTGTTTTGGTGAAGAGCTTTGTGAGTGATGCAGGCAATTTTGTATGTGGATCTTCCTTCTATTGGAAGCCACTTGAGATTTTTGAGGATGGGGGAGATGTGATCAAATTTTCTGCAGTCGGAGATGAGTCTAGCCGCAAGGTGGAGGACAGATTTAATTGGGGCAAGATGGATTTTAGGAGTGCCAGCCAAAGGGTGTTGCCATAGTCGATCCTGGAGAGGACCAGTGACTGGACAACAAGTTTGAAATCTTCTGCTGGAATAAAAGGTTTGAGTTTTTTGAGGTGGAGAAGGGTTAGAAGAGCGCTTTTGGAGGCATTTTTGATGTGGGGGATGAGTTTGAGATTTTGGTCAATACTGATGCCAAGGGACTTAACAGTATTAGAGGTGGAGAGAGTGCAGTTTAGTGCTTTGATGTCCTTTTACCAGAGTTGGATGGGAAGAGGATTGTTTTTGGGGGAGAAGATTATGATTTCAGTTTTTTTGGGGTTTAGTTTGAGATGGTTCAGATGGAACCTGGTTTGAATTTTAGTCAGTGTCTCATTTAGATGAAGGATGTCTTTGTGAGATTTGATCTTGTAGTATAGTTGCGTGTCATCAGCATAGAGATGGTAACTGATATTAGAGTGTTTGAGGATGAGGGTGAGTGGTTCCATGAACAGATTGAATAGGGTAGGGGAGAGGATGGAACCTTGAGGTACTCCAAGTGAAACAGGTTGTGGCTTGGAAAGGAAATGGCTATGTTTGATTTGTTGGGATCTGTTTTGGAGGAATGAGGAGAACCATTTGAGTACCGTGCCTTCAAAGCCAAATCGAGGGTGTTGAGAAGGGTAGGGTGGTGAACGGTATCAAATGCAGCTGAGAGGTCAAGAAGGATAAGTATAGAGGATTCACCTTTGTCAAGGGAACGATGAATATCATCCATGACATTTAACATAGTAGTTTCAGTGCTGCAACCCTTTCTGAAGCCGGACTGGAAGACATCAAGGAGGATGAATGAGATAATGTGTTTCTCTAGTTGCATTAAAACACATTTTTCGAGGGCTTTGGAGAGGAAAGGAAGGTTAGAGATGGGACGAAGGTTGTTTGGATCATTGGGGCCCGCAGTGGAGTTTTTGGGAGTGGGCGTAATTTGGCCAAGTTGGAGGGATGCAGGGACACAGCCTGTGGAGAGAGAGGAGTTGATAATTTTAGACCAAATAGGGGCAATGGTGGAATTGAATTCTTGAGCTAATGTGGCGGGGAGAGGATCTTTGGAAAGTGCTTTTTAGATGGTTGTGTTAATACCATAGATTGTCCTCTGCACATTATAAACTGTTTGCCAACAATGAGTACCTTGGTGATGCCACATCTAATCCTCTGTTATTCTTTTTCTGCTAGCTGGTGAGCATGATACATAATCCTGCTAAAACATTTTTAAAAGTGATACTGATTCACCTTGGAATCGAATCAGGGATTTGTTGGGGAAATTGTGGAAGTCTGGTATATGAAGTACACCCATTTACCCAAGAACATTTTCAGAGTCGTTTGTCCTGTCAACTTCTAATCCGTTCACATTTATCAACCGTAGAAACCAAGATGAAATGTTTTATTTTCTCAAAGGAGACCCCCGAATGAATTCAGCACCTGATCTTAAACACACCCTCTCAGGTCATCGACAAAACGAGAACCGGATTCTAATGTTTGACAAACCAGACATCTCTTGGTCTTCGTAGATTGCTTTATGTTGCAATCAACTGACATGGCTATTTGTAGCACTTGATAAAGTCAGAGGAGCTGCAAGTTTAGTCCAGTTCAACAATATAGACTGGCACGGTGCTTGCCTTTGTGGTAGTGTTTGCTCTTGCTGTGTGCATAGGCTTTTGCTCTGAACACCTAAAGTGATCCCACGTGCAGGTTGACAGTGAAGACCGTAACTTTAGTAAGCACTTCAGATCCTTCTTAGATAAGTTGCAAACCATTAAAGGTTTACTGCGTTGTAGTTTGCACATCAGGAGTGTTAGTAAAGAGGCGACATTGACTCCGCCTGCCAGTCGCTGGTTTTAAAACCCTTCAGATGTTTAACGCAGGATACTGCTGAATTCCACCTCTGTCCAGCCGAATTCCTGTTCTACTGAGCTAGTAGGTTTGTGCAAACATTATTCCTCATACAGGTAGTGCGCGTACTAAAATGTTGCAATAGGATACACCTTAAATAATGTTAGGAAAATGATCATGAATCATACCAAAACAATGGCCATCTTCCATGCTCAACAGAAATTCATGTGGAACCGTTGCTAGCTCTGTAAAGCCAGGGTTAGGTGATCAGAATATCAAGATGGATGCCAAGCTCCAGTACTGGACATGCCGTAAAGAAACTGTTGTGGTCTTGTACATTTATGAAGTTGGTTCATTTACTGCTACAGCAAAAAGCACAAGCTCCTGAGAGTGTTATGGTTTATGGATCCAGGATTTGATCGAGAGAGTAACATAACCTCCCTTGGTCTTGTCTAGAGTCTTTAAGGTGCTTACTTTTCATATGTGGGTGGTAAAAGTATTCATAGATAGCAGGAAAGTTGTTGAACAAGCAGCAAAAGTGACATAGTTCCCAAAATCAAAACTGTCTATTTGAATAAACCACAAGCAGGCACATGGAGCTTACCGCTTCAGATAAATTAGCCGGTGGATGAGCACTGGTTGACCTCTCAGCCTGCATTAATTTCACGGCCTTTTGCCTCATCTACAAGGCAGTGGTGACCAGAGCACCACCCTACCTGCTAGAAACACCGGCCATTTCCAGAGGACAACAACACGCCACAGGGAGCGGGAAAGAAAAACTGAAGGCATGGGGCCGCATCCCTCTGCATGTGAGCTTCGTCTCTACCGCCTGCAGTTCAGAAAGGAGCATTAGGCCAGTCTCTTCTAAGAGCCTCTACTCTGTCAGCAGCAAGGGGCCTCCCAATTCTCCTCCAGGATCCAACAGCGAAGACCTCTAGCCCATTGTCCACCACTTGTTATACATGATCTTGAGTTGTCTGCCAATGCCGCCAGGTGTATGGCGCTTTGTTGCTTCCCATCTTTAAAAACGACTCAAATAGCATCCATGCAGAGGATGCTCCCCTGATTGAAACATGTTACATGCATTTCAAAGGTGCACCTGGAGGGTTTCCCCCACTGTTGATTTGGGAAGAGTCAAAGAACACAGATTACCTTTCGGTAATGGACAAGGCGAAGATGGAGCTCTGGTGTCTATGTTGCCAAGTCTCATTATTGTTAAAAAGGCAATCTCCCATGTTGTTCGGTGTTTGAGAGTATGCTAAAGCCTCACTTCCAGGGCCTTGTCTGTTTTGTTGTCGTGCTCGACGAGTTAGGCTTTTGTGACTAATTGCTTTTGGAAATATGTGAAAAAGTGCTACTGATTCAGCGTCCCCTCTCTTAAGCCCCGTTGATGTGTTGAATTTCAGAGCTCCTCTTGAAAACAGTTGACTCATTTCTGCGTGCCTTCTGCCAGCATTGTTGTCAGAGGGGAAGCTTCTTATATGCTGTAAAAGAAAAAAATGAAATTAAGTAGCCTTGTGAATCACGCAAAGAAATTACTTGCCAACAATTCAGCAAGGCCGCAGTGGTAATTTTGCAACTATAGTTTTCTTCGGGCTTAACCCTTTGTTGCCTCTTCCAGTCACAAACCATGCAGTCTCGGTCACACACAATAGTGGCTGTATGACAGCACCTAGGGTGAGCCTTGTTCCTTTCCTTCCTTCCCTTCCCCAATGACAGCATATTCTCTTCTCCATGCTGTAACTGACATAATTCCTTAAAAGGCCATGTCTTGGAGGTGATGAGTCCAACAGTGCACCTAGAAGCATCTTCTCTGTGCCTCTTCGGGTAGGCACTCTTCCTGCTACATAATGACCTTGTTTGAAATGTCATTTATTAGCCTATCGTGCTTTTGTAATAGTCTGTTTTCTTTTAATTTGTTCATTCCCTAAGTACAAAAACAAAATTAAATTTTGCTTGTCATAGTCACCTCCTTGGCTGCAATTGGGTCTGGTTTTCTGGCTTAACTACCAATAATACCACGTTCGTGACAAGAACAGTCGTCTTGTACTCATTTGTTTGTTTTTTTGTTGTTGAAATATTTCTTTGTCATTTTCATTTTCACATGCGAATTTCATTACCATAACACATACACAATCCGTCTCCAAGATACAGGCAAAAATAATATAACATTGTCATGTAGGCAAAGTACTGACCTAACACCATAAGTAATCAACTGCGTAAAGTAAAGCAGATTCAATTAACAAAGGAGTGACAGTGTTGCGTACCTACTACTACCATTAACTAGTGTGGTTTAGGTGGCCGTTTCAGGAGGGAAGGGGTAATAATGCCGAGGCTGCATGCAGCTACAGTTATCCCTTCCAAGGTCTACTACCAGGCTAGCCATGCCTAAGCACAGGTGCGTTGGGTGGGGAAGGGTTTTTCTGCTTTTGTGGTGCCCCAGAAGGGGCGGGTTAGGAACGCATTGTTCAAACATACTGGACCAGTGACCTGGGAGGGAGGTAAGATGTGACCTCTGTGCCTGCATTCCCCCACTAACATTGAAGTGATTTAATCTTTGGGTAAGGATGGGATGTGTAGAAAGGATTCCCAGACTGCCTCGCACACTCCCATTTGATCATTGAGTTTGTAGACCATGCGTTCACAGTCTGCAACCCCTGCCAGTTCTGCATTCAGTCTTAAGAAGTTGGGGGAGAGGGTTGCCTGTAGTGTCAAAGGATGCACACTTTGGCTGACCCAAGGGCTGTCACCAGCCAGCCTTGTGCGTGTTTGATTAGGGCACACAGTTCGCCATGTCAAGGAGAGCCAAGCATAAGGAAGGGTATATGGACAGTCCCTGATTAGAAAGAGTCGGCAAAACTGTGGTCCAAACCCCTGGAGTGCTGGACAGTACCTCAGGGTATGTGGTAGATAACAGTCCCCAACTCTGCATCTCCAGCATGAGGCATGCCATAAAAGGCCAGGTCTGTGCAGCTTTTGGAGCAGCCAATGCCAGCCGTGTAACACTTTGAAATAGTGGAATTTCAGTTTGGCTTCTCGCAGGACGGTGTTGTGTGTGTGGAGCAGTGGCGGTTTCTCTGTTAGGGCGTCGGGGCTCCGCCCCCGTTAAATATTCTACATTTACGAAGGGAATTGAAAACATAAATTTTAATGAATAAGTATGTGAATAATTCACAAAAAAAGAACACGAGGGTGACGGGGCACTGCCTGAGTAAGCAGCAATCTACCCCACTCACCACCATTACTGCCGCAGGTCCACTGTCACGTTACGTGACTAATTGCTTGCTCCTTTGCTCCCTGGCGGCCGGGCCCAATAAAGCCTGCTATGTGTTTGCCGGGCCGACACCCTCACAGCCCTGAAGGCTGTGACGTCATCGGCTCGTCAAAGACATAGCTGGAAGGCCCAGTCTCCACCCCCTGATGGCGTGGAGGTTAAGTTAGCCCCGGGCGTTTAAAATGCAAGCCCGGGATAACAAAACCTTCACGTCCATCCAGGGCACAAGTCCTAAAAAAAGAAGTGGGGGGACTCCCCAAGGTAGGCGTGGTCACAGGAAGTGACATCATGACAGGAAGTGACATCACGGCAGGAAGTGACATCACGACAGGAAGTGACATCACAAGATGAGTGTCCTATAATAGCACGTGTTAAGTCTGGTTATTCCACGTCCCGAAGAAAGGGTGGTACGAGTAACTGGAAGGAAGAGCCTCTGGGTTCTGCAAGTGTGACCATTGTTCACTGGGGTACAGTTATAGGCAGAGGTCATTCCACTGAAATGACGCTCCAGTCAGTACCTCTGAAGGTCTGCCTACTTGGGGCGGATTTGCTGAGGCAGACCACTCTCAGTGTCTGCCATGCCTGGCAGGAAAAATGAACACTGCCCACCACTTGTAGGGGAAAATCTCTCTGTGGGTAGGAGACATTTTTATTTTTCAGAAACAAACCCTTGAATTGTGGGCTTGTTTCTGAAAAACAAAGAAGTTTGCGAAGTGGGCTGTAACAATATGACAGCCCACTCAGCATTCAGTCTTGCCAAAAGCACATCTACTTCACTAATGGATACACTTGTGTTAAAGAGTTCCCCATCGACACAGTAAAGAGTTATACGTTGGGTGGGTTGTCCTCCATAGGGAGCGGTAGTAAAGGTTACAGAATATTGTACGTTTTATTATATGACCTGCTTTTTTGTGCAGCATGTTTATCCCTCAGTTAAAGATATTGCCAAGATGCCATTTTTCTAATTATCCAAATACAGCCCACATTGCCATGTTATCAGACTGAATAAACTATGCACTTAAAGTAGCTTAAACATAGATGTATTTAGGTGGTAAATGGTACTAATGAGATGAAACATTTGCCCAGTTGCGGTGATTCCTAGGATCAAGAAGGCCAGAAGTGGCTGTAGCCTCTTCTCACTCAATGCCTCCAGACTATGGAATGCCCTCCCACTGCATCTACGGAGCGAAGCAAACCATTTGAACTTCCGAAAACAGTTGAAGACCTGGCTGTTCATATAAAAGCTCAGACCCCCTCCCCTTAGCCCCGCGCAGCGCTGGGATGCCTCCGGGTAGCCATGCGCTATACAAGTAACAATACAATACAATTCAGTTAGTGTTAGCATGTGCAAAATTTCAAAATAATAAAGTAACTCTATCATAAAATATGCAGCATTATACTACATAACTTGCCTTTGCTTGCCTCATAATTCCACCCTGCTGCATAATTTGGTCTTCTCCTGACTCATAATTCCAGTGACCCGGACTATGGCAAAAGACAAAGGTGGGCGAGACACCAAATTACCAGGGACAGCGGAGCCAAGGGTCTGCTCTGGCTCTTAAGAACCCATACACAAGCCAAGCCTTGAAAAAATGTGGTGTGTCAATCATACAGCACAGATTATGTTAGACTATAGTAAACTATCGAAAGCTCATGTTAGTACTTCAGATTATGTGCAAAGTATTTATCAAACAAGACCTGAGAATCGTTCCAGCTCCCCCACCACCTCCCCCCAAAAGACAGTGCTATTAGTGAACTAAAAGGCAAGTCAGGGGTTTTGTACAAAGCAAAGCCTGAAGTCATGTATTTGAAGGTGTATTCTTTGTGATGATAAATAAAAAGGAGGATTGGTTTAAAACTTTTTGCCTATACTTTAAGATGAATGTTTAATGTGGTTTTTACAATTTTTTGATCAACATCGACTGGAAAGTATTGGAGCTCTTCATTTGAGTATCAATACTGGAACCTGTTTCCAGGGCCGGCTTTAGCACTGGTGGTGCCGTGGAGGGCCTTGTGTGCGTGGGTGAGCATCTCGCCTCGACGGGGAGCCAGTGGAGTGTGCGCAGGTGCTGGGAGATGTGGCAGTTGTTTGGCAGGTTGAGGACCAGTCTTGCGACGGCGTTCTGGATGTTCTGTAGCTTGCGGATGAGGTTTTTGTTTATTCTGGCGTAAAGTGTGTTGCCGTAGTCGAGTCTGCTGGTGACCAGGGCGTGAGTGGCTGTCTTTCGGTGTTCGAGGGGGATCCATTTGAAAGTCTTACGAAGGAGGCGGAGGGTGTGGAAGCAGGAAGATGAGACAGAGTTGATCTGGCGGTCCATTTTGAGCTCGGAGTCCAGGATGATTCCCAGGTTGCGTGCGTGGTCTGTGGGGGTTGGCGGGTTTCCGAGGGCGGTGGGCCACCAGGTGTCGCTCCAGGCGTCGGGGTTTGGGCCCACGATGAGTACTTCTGTTTTTTTGGTGTTTAGTTGTAGGCAGCTGTTTTTCATCGATTTGGCGACGGCTTCCATGCCTTCTCGAAAGTTGCGTCTGGCGGTGTTGGGCTAGTTGGATAGGGTGAGGATGAGCTGGGTGTCGTCTGCGTATGACACGATGTTGAGTCCGTAGGTTCTGACGATGGGGGCAAGTAGAGCCATGTAGACGTTGAAGAGCGTCGGGCTGAGGGAGGAGCCCTGGGGGACTCCGCAGGTGGTAGGTGTGGGGTCTGAGAGTAAAGGGGGGAGTCTGACCCATTGCGTCCTGCCGGAGAAAAAAGGAGCAGATCCAGTTGAGGGCCTTGTCATGGATTCCTGCGTCGTAGAGTCTGCATATTAGGGTGCGGTGGGAGACTGACGAACGCCGCTGATAGGTCTAGGAGGATGAGGGCTACTGTTTCTCCTTTGTCCAGTAGGGTGCGGATGTCGTCTGTTGTGGCGAGGAGGGCGGTTTCTGTACTGTGGTTTTTTCTGAAGCCGGATTGGGAGGAGTCGAGGATGTTGTGTTCTTCAATGAATGTGGCGAGTTGGCTGTTGATGGATTTCTTGATGACTTTTGCTGGGAAAGGGAGCAGGGAGATGGGTCTGTAGTTTTTGAGGTCGGTGGGGTCCGCTGAGGGTTTCTTCAGGAGGGGGTTGACCTCGGCGTGTTTCCAGTCATCGGGGACAGAGGCGGTCACCAGGGAGCGGTTGATGGTGTGGCAGAGCATGGGTGCGATGGTGTCAGCAGCTCTGTTGAAGATGTGGTGGGGGCAGGGGTCCGTGGGGGCCCCTGAGTGGATTGACTCCATTGTCTTCAGTGTGTCTTTGGTGGTGAGGGCTGTCCAGTCATCAATCGCTGGTTTCCGGGTGTCGGGGGTGGTTGGTGAGGGTTCAGTGTGTTGGTTGTCTTCGTCGAAGTTGTCGTAGATGCTCTTGATTTTGTGGTGGAAAAAGGTGCGGAGTTTGGCGCAGAGGTCTTGTGAGGGAGGGATGTCGGTAGACTCGCTGGGGGGTTGGGCGAACTCCTTGATGATGCTGAAGAGTTCCTTGCTGTTGTGTGCGTGGGTGGAGATTCTGTCTTCAATCGTTTTTTCCTCATTTCTCTGATGAGTTGATGGTGAGCGTTGGTGGCGGCTCTGAAGTTGTTGTGGGCTTCTGTGGATTTGGTGTTTCTCCAGGCCTTTTCGAGGCAGCGGCATGTGCGCCTGGACCTCGAAGTTCGGTGGTAAACCATCTGGCTTTCTTGGCATGAGTATTGTTGTTTTTCTTGAGGGGGGCTATGGTGCTGGTGCTGTCCGAGATCCATCTATGCAGGGTTCGGGCTGCGGTGATCAATGGTGATTAATGGTGATCAATCAGGTCATATTGCAGAGAGTAAGCCATGAATCTTCGAAAACAGAGTCCTGAGTTCCCAGCCAGTTCCTCTCTCAGCAATTATATTTGCGGCGCCGGCATGGGGTCAAATTTACAGCAGTTTCTCAATCTCAGCTCCTCACATAGAGAAAGCTGAGCCACACGGCCCTGACAAAGGAGGCAGCAGGCGGCCTGGTGCGAGCCCAGGACCCCCGCCATGATGATATGTAGTAATGCCTCTGCCTAATTCCTTCAAAAACAAATTCCCCGCCTTCGGCACCAGGACATGACGTCACCCGGCGGGCGGCACCAGGTATGGCTTTATCTGACTGTGGCCCTCTGTTACGTTATTACCCTTTGTAGCCGCACTACTGAGAGCCGTGCAGCGCACATTTAGGATACATTGCAGCAGCCAGTGAGCTACACCAAGCTGGCACTGCAGGACTAAGGAGCAGCGCCGCACTGCTTGCTGCCACACTCATGATATATTACAGTTTTAGGCAGGGCTTCGCTGACGCTCGGGTACTATGCAAATGCGTGATAATGCATTTCAGTGCAGTGATGCGGATCACCACACTGAAATGCGTTCGAATCACGCCTGGTGCGTGATACTTGGCAGGACTGTGCGCTGGATGCCGCCTGTGGGCGTCTATGCGCTCCTTCTGGCATTTCCACCGGGGCCTGGCCTTGTCTCCAGCTCTTGCTCCTCCTCCGATGTTGTTCCGGCCACTGGATGGGTGCATACTGCAGAGCTTGAAAAGACACACTTGTGACTTGTTTGTTTCAAGTTGCGAGATGTCGTGAATCGTGAGCTGTTAGCTTCGTCCGTCCCACAGATGTGGAAACTAAATTGGGTTTATGCTGGTAATGGAAGAACTGGAAGGCACAGACACAATGACATTTGTAGCCAGTCAATACCTCGTTAGCTGTAGCCTATATACTTATAAAAATGGTTAAGACAGCATGGCAACCAAAACAGACATATATATATTATATAGTATATAGTACTCTGCCACAAATGTGAACATGTCTGCCAAAATCTAAGTAAGCCATTAATAATGTTTGGCAGATGTTGCATCAGGCAAGGAAATGTGCAAACCTGATGGGTTTGGTAGTCAAAGTTCCCTCTATTTTTTTCTTGTATGTTTTCAACAGCACTCCAGCTGTCACACCATTTCCCTTTGTGTGCAAATCTGAGAGTGGCAGTGAGCCCCCTATTTCCACAAAGAAACCAGTCAAGCTACTGGCTCCTTGAGTGGTGTTTGCGGCTGGAGGAGGAAAGTTTCTCACAAAGGTTTTCTCTGCTGGGAGTTTGTAAGTGATACAGATTGTCTTGAAGATGACATGTACCTTCGGCGGGAGCCACAGAACCTCCTTCAATTTCAGGGAAATGTGGTTGAGACTTGAGAGATGTGAAAGACAGGAGTTGATTGCACTAGTGACAAGACCCTGTTAGCTTCCTTAAAAACGTATTTGCCTCACTGCAAAATATGTTGCACTGATTGTTGTTGGGGAGCAGCATGTTTTACTGATGCAGTGTCTGTTAGTGTGTTACTTGTATTTATTCTCTGATGTGGTGGATAACCTTGTGTGCTTCGGAGGCATAATTCACCTTGCAGTAAAATAATATTATTAGCGTCAATCAGCTTGTGAGATTTGATGTGACACTCCAGAGCAAAGGTTAGAAGTTATTGTTGTGACGTATAAAGCATAATTTATTCATAGGATGCAAACGTTCTAAATCCGTTTTACATTGCTTCTGTTCTACTGCCTTCTTTTGAAAGATTCCACCACATTTGACTGCTTAGAACATTTGTACCTTTAATTATTAAATTAGAGAAAAGGAATTTGATTTTGCCGTGCAATACAAGAGGGTGGTTAATAGTTACCCCATTCTCTGAGTGAAGTTTTATTTCAGGCACACCATTCCCTTTTGCCTTGAAAACTCCTCCAATACCTCCACTTGTCAGTGGCATACCTCCTCCATCCAGTGCTTACATGAAGTGTAATTCACAATTTGGAGCAGCTAAAAGGACAACAAGGAGTGGGGCAATGATTACTTCCCTTCAGCTTTGGAAGTTATCTTGTATGGTGGAATGTGTGCCTCTTTACACGTGGGAGCTGTGGGACTCATTTTTTTTTTTACTACACAGTCATGCATGCAAAAATGTAATTAGGTAGGATGTACATTCTGGCCCAGACCTTTCCTTTAGCAATGTAGTAGTAAAGGTCATAGCACTTAACAAAGTACCCGTCAGCAAATATAAAACACAACTTTAAATAATGGAAATAAACATTTATTTATAAAGCAATCAATAAGTCATATCTTGAGCTATCTAGTCTAGGGGATGAGTTACTTAAAACCGAATGTAACCTAATCAACACAAATGCACGAGCAACTCTAACCTATTCTTCAGGGGCGTGTAACACTAACCAATATGATATTCAATTCTATGTGGAAAAAGTAGGTATTTTACTCTGATGGGCTATCTTAAATGCCACTTTATCTCACGTAGGCACTGGCTAAGTAAACAGAGCCAACCTCTTTATGCAACATTGATAACATAAATTGTGGTTTATTGCAATTTAGAATGGTTTATTCATGAGGCCTTGGAACTGATGATAGTTTTAGGGGAGGCAGTGGCCTGTTTCTGTTCAGCACAGTGGCCTCCGAAAGTCTTGAAAATCCACCATTTGCCTACAAATTTTTCAAAATTTTCTCGGGGGGAGAACCCCCCCGAACCCTCCTTGGGTGGTTCGGGCTCGCTCGCTGCGCTCGCTCGCACGGTGTACTCCAACAATAATTTTACGCCTCACCACTTTCAAATGTCACCAGCCGCCACTGGTGTGGAGAGGAGTCTTTCAGTCCTCATCAATGTAGTTTTTGGGTAGTAAGAGCTGCCATTTATGCTTCGTCTGTTCCCTTATAGGCGTGGAGAATTGGTGGTCCATAAGCAAGTTATATAAGCCATCAGGTTTCTAAATTAAATACAGTGTTACCGGAAAGAAAGGAATCTCGGATGCTGTGCTCAGGCGTCCTTTGAAGCAGTTGCGTAATTGGGCATAGGACCAGTTTTGGGACGCGGAGAGGCCGAATTCCGATTGAAGTGTTGAAAATATCGTAAAGCCTCGTCTGTCAAATAGCTAGTCGATGCTTCCGATCCCCGCTCTCTTTCAGGAGGACCAGGAGATGGTGTGGCCGCCAACGCGTTACCCATGATTGCTTCCAATGCGGACAGAGTTTTGGAGCCTCTGGTTGTTTGACAGCAGAGTGTGAGAGGTCTGCCACTCGGTTAGCATGACCCTGCTTATCGGGTTGGCCCACTGCAGTGTGCCTGCCTTTTGTTGATAGAGAACATTGAAGGACCTGTTGCAGTTCAGGAGGTTTTTTTCAATGGTATCTCACATGGGCAGGTTTGGGGCCTGGGTCATCTAACAAGTGCCCTGAGAGAGGTGGTGCGCTGTTCAGTATGAGGATATGTGGGGCAGGCGGAGAACATCCAGACTCTGGGCATAGAGCTTATCCAGCTTCATTCGGGGTCTCATCCAACGTCCGATAAAGAATTTGATGGTGGTCTTGATTCGTGATAGCAGTGTCTTGGGAATCAGGATTGAAAGCATTCCAAACACATAATTAAAGCTGGGGGCAATTACCATTTTTACTGCATGAACTGTCCCCCAAAGGGAGAGCTGAAGAGCTGACCACATTGCAAAATTAGTCCGAGTTTTAGTAAGCATAGGGAGTGTGTTGTCTTCTCCCATGTGGGATAAGCCCTTGTTCTATCGAATCCCGAGGTACTTCATTCCCTTGGGCACCCATTGGAAGTTGAAGCCTTCAACACAGGCTCTGGTGGGGCCCCCGGACATTGGCATCACCTCACTTGTAGCCCAGTTTAGCTTGTAACCTAAAAATGTGGAGAAAGTATCCAGTAGTCTGGTGAGGGCTGTTCGGGACCTGAGTCCGGACATTGTAAATTAGGATTGCCTCTCCGTATTAGAAGAGCTTTACTGTGCGCCAACCAGGTTCACGCCGTGTATGGAGCGAGGTTATGAATGCCATTGCCAAGGGTTCTAAGTTCAGTCAAAATAACAGCGGGGAGAAGGGGCATCCCTGCTGTATCCCACAGTTAATCTGAATGCTGCAAGACTGAAAAGCTCCGCAGTTGGGCCTGGCCTCTGGGTTTTGGTAGAACCATCCCACTTTGGAGATAAATTGCTACCCCTGGCCAAACCTCTGAAGGGCTTTGAATAGATAAGGCCATTCCACATGGTTGACGTCCTTCTTTGTGTCTAGGTATATATCGCCATGGTCTCCCGGTCCTAGGGAGTGGAGGCCACAACAGGTGCGCCAGAGTTTGAAGGGGAGCACTCAAGGGTGATGTGCTTCACTCCCCCATCTCGCATGTGAGCAATTCCAGGCTGGCTGCTCCCCACAGGGATATATTCAGGGGCGCCATCTCCCCCGCCGCAGTTTCATTGGGAGCAGAAAAATCCATTGGTTCAGAGAGAGGAGAGACCGAAAGGAAATAAGGGGGGAAGGAGGCGACCCCAATGTTGTGATATCAATCAGCAGGCCATAGGTGCGTCGGGCCACCTCTGTCTCAGCGTGCGGGTCGCAGTTGATTGAGGCCGCGTGTGTAGGAAGTAGTTCCAGGGAGTTCGCTGGTGACAGCCCCCAGTGCAATTGTCCAGGCGCAAGTGTCTTTCCGGAAGGGGGTAAGGACAGTTCACGAGGGCCGTGGGGTAGCAGCTACCACTCCTTCAGTGTGCAGATCCTTCAGTGGGGGGCGTGATTTGTTGAGGTCCATATTTAGTGGCTCGACCACTCTGTTGGTAGGCGATCCTGGCCTCTTTGGTCCGAAGGTCCATCCCCGGCGCTGGCTCTTGAGATTCCGTCCCGACAGTGTAAAGCCCTCCACATCTGAGAAGTCTTCCAGGGCATCCGCTTCTGTGAATTCCAGTGTGCAGTTATTACAGGTTATTAGCATCACCGCCAGGTTGAGTAATCCATATTTGATGCAATGATGGAGGAGACTGGGGTGGAGGGCCAGGAACTTTTTGCGCTTCACCGCTGTGTGAACTCCACAGTTATGTGGATCCATTTCCCTTCCAGGTAGACTGGCCCCTCGTATTTTCTGCCCACCTGTAGGATTGTCTGTACCTGTGTGTCTCGAAAGAGCCATGCTATGATTGCCTTAGGCTGGGAGGATGCGAAAGAACTGCAAGAACAGAGTCTGTGCCCCTTTGAATTTCTATCGGTTCCTTGAAGCCCATGCCCAGTAGTTGAGGCAACTGTGTCTGCAGAAAGTTCACCATATTGCATTGCTCCGACGCATCCTACACTCCAAGGATGTGTGTTATTCCGCCTGGAGCGATTTTCCAAATCTGGGCCTTTCTGTTAGAGGCGCCAAAGCTCTGCGCCCTAGTCAGTTTGGGCATTACCTGCCGATCATTCCCTCCTGGTGCTTATCCACCACTTCGAGGAATTTGTGCACCATCGTGAAGTCACATCACAGTGATTTGGTTTCTGCAGAGAGGCAATTCACCGGGGCATCAAAGGTGGAGAGTTTAGAGCAGAGTCCCACTATTTTCTTGAGGGTGGTTTCCAAAGCCATATCTTGTTGCGAGGCAGCCCCGGACTTTGGACCCACTAGCTGCTGGTTGGATGTTTTTTGCCCCAACATGTGGCCGTTCCAGGGTCACTACCCAGCTGAGCAAGATGGTAATGGGCGAATTGCTGTTGAAGGATCTTGTTTGCGAGAAGCGCTCCAAATTGCAGTCAGGAGGGCGTCGCTGCTCAGTGACCACAGGTCCCAAAAGTTCGTAAGGGGCTGGCCCCCTGATTCCCAGGGCAGGGATGTTGAGCGTAACTCCCATTCAAGGGAAAAAGGGAAACACCAAGAGTTCTGGATCTGCTTGGAGGCCCACTGTGAACTCCTTAGGTCCAAAGGAGACTCGGGCAGGTGAAGAGTACTTGGTGGGGTCGGGTATTGTATTGTATTGTATTGTATTGTATGTTGATTTGTAGAGCGCGATTGATGCCCGGGGGCGTCCAAGCGCTAAGAACCATCATATCGAGAGGGGTGACCGGGGGAATTTACTGAGGGCAGTTGAAAAAGAATGTTTTAAGTTGTTTCCTAAATGAGGAGAGATTGGGGTTGGCTCTCAGATGAAGGGGTAGGGTGTTCCATAGCTTGTCATGTGGTGGATGGGTCTCACAGAGCCCCAAGTGGTGGCAAGCCAGGCAGACCAAGAAGGATCATCTTGTGTCGTCTGTGGGGTGTCAGCCCATCCAGCACCTGCAGTTCCTTCCCCAAACGGTGGTCATATGGATTAAAGCATGGAGCGAGTACCACTGGTGGTGCGTTGTAGGGCCCCCAGTATCCTGCTCATGCGGCCCTCACCATGGAGCAGGCTGGCCCGCTAATCTCCGTCTACCCTGTGGTGAATCGAGCCAGCTGTCAGGCAATGGGATCTCGGAGCTCATGCTCTGGTTAGAAAGCCTCCGGGTATGGCACTGCAAGGTCCGGCGGCCCGTGCTGACACAGAGATGGGCCTCATCCTGTAGGCCCACCTCGTAACAAGGTGCCTGGACCTTGAGTGAGGTGCCTCATCCGAGTGGCAGGGCTGCCCAGATCGAGGAATTAGACGGAGGGCACCTGCCCCAGTGGAGCAGCTCTGTGAGAGGCAGTATTTGATCGACATACCCAGGATTAGAGCTATGTGGCACTGTAGGGGATTCTATATGAATGTACTCAAATACATGTATCCTGCTTGCTGGGCGCAGAATGGGTTCACTTCATACGTGTTATATGTTATAAATGTGTATTTATTGTTGGGATTGTCATTACTGCACATGTTTCTTCAGGGATGTGTTTATCATCAAAAACAAAACAAATATTTTTTAAAGTAGGTATTGCAAGAGAACACTTTGTCTGACTGATAATTCAAAATCAAATCTCTGGGCTTTTCTCCGGCTTTCAGACATCATTCACCACAGAGAGTGGGCAGCTGTAGTCCTCAAAATATATAAAAATGGTTCCAGGACCCTTTCCAACTGATCCAATTCATAATGTTGACAGGGGTAAACTTTATTGTGTGAAGCCACAGTGCGCATGTGCTCACACTGGAAACAGAGTACCTATGTGGGTAAAAAACCTAGGACATCAGCAAAATAAATGACCAATTTCTCCGAGACCAGTAGTGTGAAGAAGGAACGAACATAAAATATATGCAAATATATATTTAATAAGTAAAATTAAAAATCATATAGAAACATAAGCTATATGATAGGGTAAAAAACTAATTCGTTAAAAACAGACACAAGTGTTATAAATTGGCAAATATCCTATACATCGTATAATAGAGTACTACATCCTGACGAGGTCAACTATAGAAAATCAAACCTGTAGGTATCTGTTTGTGAAATCCTACATCCAATTATAGCAGAGCGAGGGGTGTGCAACGTGGACATGTGAGCTCTGTCTGGATGATTGCCGAAATTTTCCAGCCATTGAAGTGGACAGAAGCTGCTCAAATTCGGAGGTCATCACAGAGACCCCAATGCAACAGAAATGTGCCGCGCCCATTGGAGCTCCTGGCACCGCTCAGTACATCATCTCACCACTGTAGAGCAGGCGTTGGTCTCCCTCTCCCAGACAGCAGGCTCTGTGACCGACCCAGTGAATCCTCAAGGATTCACATGGTTATTCAATTCTCCTTGATGCAGGATGGATCTTTTCACAGTGACAGACGTTTGGTTCCCTCTAGAGCAGCATCTCGAAAGACTGCAGCAGAACACCAGGTTGTTCCCATCGAGGGCTCTTGTGGAAGAAGAGGATGTAGAATTCTTCCATGACCACGAATATCCAATGCAAGCACGGTGCCTGCAGATTGATGCAGTTTTATTCAGCCATTGTGGTATTTGAAATGTATGCAAATATGTATTAGATGCCTCCATTTAATTTCATATGTTAGAGTCGGCACACTTGTTCCTGGCATGTAAAGAATTACCAAAAAGACAGATTGACCAGGCGTTCCGGGTTTTCTCCAGCCATCCATGCACATTTCAGTAAATTTAGCATATTTCCCGGATGTCAGAGAGAGTTGGTTGAAAACAGAGGAGGCAAGCTTTTATGTGTTCCAAGGCAGGACTAGTTAGCAGCTCTTATCAGAAACAATTTAATTACCACACAACGGTACTGGGTTTGATTAAAAGTTGCATTTAATTTATTCCCGTAGCGCCTCGTTGTCAGTTTCTATGTGGATGAGCACTGTCATCTAAGTCCTGCTGTGCACTTGGGTTGATGTCAAATTGCAGTCCTTCTCTGTTTCCCAGATGTCAAGTTGTTTGCTTTGTAAAATCTGATCGCCCTACAAAAAGGTGAATCGTTACAATATTAGGAGCATTCTGTACTCCCCAAGCTCATATACATTCACTCTCTTTTATCTTTGCCATCCACCGAAAGTTTCATTTTTTGCTTCGAATTTCACTTGCACGACATACACTTGATCAAATCACGTTCGATGCTATTTCCATGCCTGAACCGTTTCTGCCTAATAATAGAAATGGTATTTATATCGCGGATGAGTCACCCCCTTTTCTAGCTCTTTCTTTGATTTTAGGACAGGACTTGATGTTCGTAGCACTGTTGTTTGTGTTCTCCTTTACAGAGGGAGGGCCGGGCGCCGCTTCCGCCTGGCTGCCTTTCACAGCAGTCGTATTTCCGAGTCAGGCGCTTGTTTGTACTTGTGTCTTTTAAGAGCCTACTCATGCCCTGGAACCATTCCAGCTATAGTAAGACTCCAGACACAAGCTTCTTTAGTAAACAACCGATTTGCTTGGTATTATCATGGGAGGAGATGTAGCCGCTAGAGCTGCTGACTCCAGATTCCAATCCCAGCTCCAGCTCAACATCCTGTGTTTCTGGGCGAATCACATAATCTACCCAAAAAGGTTGCATGTATGGTTCTTATATAAAATGTCCAGTTCCTCATGTAAGACTCTCTAATGTGGGCCAAGTTTCTGCCATGTAAAACTGCAAAAGTATGTAAACAAGCAAGCAAAGTAAATGCCTGAGTTTCATGCTGGCAAGATAGTAAACAGGGAAGAATTTGTGACCAGTATCCCAGAAAACTATGGCAAAGTAATTAAATATAAAGGACAGCTGCTTCATATTTCTTGACCAAGGGATCCAACATGTACTCAGTTCTTGCAGGATAATTTATTCTGCTATTGGGTTTGCTGGATAGGGCCCAACTCAAATTGGACGCAGAGCTGCCAGCAAAGTATTATTGGGCAACCCATTGGGGCAGTGATTGATCATGTCTCTTGAAATATCCCTGATGTGATTTTACTTGGTTTCAGGGCCCCCTAGTGCTTTGACATCAAAAACCACGATTTCAGAAAAAATATTCAATGAAAAGTAGCTTCAAAGAAGCTGGCTTTAAATAATGTTCTAATTAAATTTCATTAATTAAAGAACGTGATGGGAAGGTAATGAGTTTTCTAGTTGCCAAATGTGCAGTGCTTGTTTACACCGGTGCCCAGTTTACAGATGAAGAATGATGCATTGCTTTATCTGGTACAATTCCTGCAGAAAACACAAATAGCACGCAGGATTAATATTGGATGTAATATTTTGTGAAAAAATACACATGTATACGTGTGTGTGTGTGTGCGTAGGCATGTATTTCATCTCTCTGGGACCTAATAAAGCCTTCTTGGTACTGTCAACACCAGTGGTTCTTAATCTGTGGTCCTCAGACCCCTCTGCGAGGATTACTCAGGGGGTCCACAACGGTGTTAACAAATGAAATCATTAAAATTATTAAAGTAGATATAAATAAAGAAGCATCATTGAAAATATGAACATTGTTTTCATAGTTGATTGAGAATTACATTTAAAAATTCAATCTTTGAGCATTTGGTTCACCCTTGTTTTTGTACTTTTGTGCATTGTTTTGAAGTTCAAATCATAGAAATTGCTCTAGCCAGGGGTCCCCAGCTTCCATAATGAGTCAGTGGGGGTCTCCATATTCCAGTAATGATTCAGTGAGGTTCCACAGAAGTGATAAGGTTAAGACCCGCTGGTCTACACTGTCTGCACCTCTGAATGGCTTGGTCTCGGTAGGAAGACATGTTGGTAGCACAGGCTTTCGTCACCATTAACTGCTGGAAAGAGGAGTCAGTATGTGTTTGTTATCCAAGAGCTTTACGTTCTAACCACAGTGGGCAAACCCCACACTTTAGAAAGCCAACTTTTTGCCCTAGTTCCCTCTCCCTCTCTGGAATACTTCTACAGAACTTTGTAGGGCGAGATATTTGGCTCGCATCCTCCCTCCATCAAGTCTCTCATTTCAGATTTTTGTCTGGAAGGGAAAAGCTGCGGCTTATCTTAAAAAGTTCGACTCCAGGGAGTGCAGGTGAGAGATGCATATTTTTTCCTCGGCCGACTTGCATTGAGTTTTTGGTTAATTTTCTTTGCCGTTGTGATTGCATTCCGAACTTGAGCCATGGTGCATTTAGCCATTGTGGCTTACGTTTGGCACCTGAGAAGCGTTGAAAAGGATGCCTGATGCTAGTGTTTCCCATGTTGAAATAAAATTAACTGCAGGGTTCACCACTTGCAACCACACATTCACAAATGAAACAAGGCGTCCTGCTCCTCACAGTTGGTGACCTGGCCAAGTAAATGTTTCGGTTCATAGCAGGTGTAGCATTTTAGTTGCAAACAAAATCTTCAAAGTTCACCCTTTAAAGGTTTGTGTCCTCATGCTATTGACATGCTAGTGACATGCAACAGCAGCAGGTAACACGCAGCCCACTGTCTTCATGCCTGCTACCAGCTTGCTTTTAATCTTGCCCCGGGACAGTAGCATAACTTGGGAGGGGGTAGGGTCATGGCCCCTGGTAATATTGACAAAAAATGCAAAAGGGATTTGGGGGGAGGATTGAGTGACTTCTTCTGAAAATCTTGTTACATAACTTAAACCCTATTGTTAGTAAGGCCAATGACTTAAAAGGGAAAATCATTTTTCCAGGTTTTCCCCTAATGTATTTTTAGGAAGTTGTGACAAATCATACTTTTAAAAGCAGTTTCGTTTACTACAGAAGTTAAACGCAGTTTTATAAACTTAATGGGTTGGGGTGGATTGGGGTTATATATTAGTAGAGAGGTTGCCTAGAATAACATTTATTTTCAGAAAGTCGGGAGTGAGTATGATCATTAGCAAGGGTGTCATGGATACATGATGACAAGGAAGCTGATGAATTAACACACTAGATAGGAAATCCCATGGGACACTTGGGACTGCTTTCTTTCTCTTGGGGCAGGTTTGGTTTTTATTTATGTTAATGCGGGTTAGTTAACTCTAAATGCTGAAAATGATGACTTTATTTGATACGTTGTATCACTGTAACAAGTTTTTAAAGTGTCTGATAATGGACAATCTCAAAATGGAGGACATTGCGTGGAAGAATTTTTTAATGAACTACACTCCGAGAGCAAAGGATTCAATGAGAACTTCCTATTAAAAGGTACTACATCACTTACACCTGTGTATTCAATCAGCCCATGTTTACCAGATTATTACATTGGTTCTCGGAAGACCTTTCTTTATACAATTCATTAATAACATTAAGACTCTTAGCTTAGGCCCACCTGGCAGGCACAAGTTATTTATTGGCTGCCTTAATGTGACATCTATTCCATGGTGCAGCAGACGGATTGATCTGCAAGCCCAAATGAACCTTAACTACCACAAAGGTAGGGACTGTCCAATCTCTTGTACAGATGTTTCTCCAGCAAACAGATTTCTCGCTTCCACTGTTTTTGAATGTCAAACAACAGCCTTTGCTGACTGAGGTACACATTTATGGTAATAACGTGTAAGGTGAGTTGCAGGATGGGCTGAGCAGTGGACATGTGCATTGCTTGTCCCAGCTGAATCGTACATAGTGAATAAATAAATGTGTCAAAGAAGTGTGTTTTAAGGGGTACAAACGCACTTTTCTAGAAAAAAAATCCAAATTCAGTTAAAAAATTCAGGCTGGCCACCTAATCGTCCTGGAGTCTCCTAGACCAATGTGTGGGGCGTCGTAGGCTTATATAAGCAGCACTAAAGTACTGCTGCTGTGTTACCTGTCACACCAACCAAGAGGAGTCATTATTAACAGTCTGCTGATTGACTACTCAATATCTCTCCACTGTCAGGTGCTCACTTGTCCGGTTACGTAGGAGGGGGGTTGACAAGCAGAGACACTTGATTATTTGTACATTTGAGATCTTGGGAAGCTGGCACTATTTTTCCCTAAGGTTTCTGTATAACCGATGGCTTCATAATTTCACCCTCTATCTACATCTGGTATTCTGGCCAGACCTATTTTAAAGACCCAACTGTGCTTTATGACTGAAATTACTTTGAAAGTATTGAATCTTTGACAAAAACGATTAGGCCCTTGCTGCATGAAGGAGAACGCTCTCTAATGAAAACCATCTCAAGTCACCAGCCTCCTAAGTGATGACACATGCCTAGTGGGGGAGGGTACATCATTCCTGTAAAGGAATACTCTCCCTCTTCCTTACCCTCACCCTCTCTCTCTCACCCCCCTCTCTCTTCCCCCCTCTCTCTCCCCCCCTCTCTCTCTCTCTCTCTCTCTCTCTCCCCCTCGCTCTCTCTCTCTCTCTCTCTCCCCCTCGCTCTCTCTCTCTCTCTCTCACCCCCCTCTCTCTCTCTCACCCCCCCTCTCTCTCTCGTCCCCTACAAGATCCCAGCACACACAGGGAGATACTGAAGCACAGAAGTACGTCTGTGCAACCAGATCGGATGCAGATTTCGCAGGATACGAGAAGCTCTGTGACTTGATTTTGTGACCAGAAATAATGCGAAATTTCAAATGATTAAACGTATCAAACTTTTCCATTAGTCTTAGTTCGATGAGTTTGAATAAACTACCATCCTACATGTCAAAAACGTCGTGTACTGTAGCTTTGTAAAAAAAGAAAACATGTATACATTAACTTTTGAAAGAAACCAAAAATGGATTAACAATGATCAGTGTGATACTCTGTTTGTGTTTAGGTAGCTGTTGGGATAGAGATGCTGCTGAAGTTAGACTTAACTGGCCTCTCAAATGTAAAAATAAGCAATTTACTTTCAGCCGAGACATTGTGAGCTTCATATAAAATAATTACAATGTATGAGAAAAGTAAAAGACTAGAGAATTGTATTGTTCCTCTTAAATTGTATCCTTCCACTTACTTCGTCAAAGCATGATTTCAGAGATACTTACATTAATGTAACTCTTTCTTTCCTCCATAGGTACACCACAAGATATAGCAGCAGCAAGAAACCAAGCGGCTCTTCAGAATATGAGAAATTCAAGAATGATGGCCCAGAACGCCGGCATGATGACCATGGTGCAATCTCAGAACCCCGGCAGCATGGCCACTAGCGCCGGCCAAGCAGAGATTGGAATGGCAGCCTACGGCAGCACCTCCCCCAGCCAGCCGGGGATGTACAATATGAGCAGTGGAATGGGCCAAATGTTGCAGCACCCAAACCAAAGTAGCATGAGCATGGCCCACAACCCAGGCCAAGGAACAAGGCAGACCGCCTCGGGGCAAGGGGTTGGCTTGGTCGTCGGAGGATTTAGCCAAAGCATGCTAGTGAGCTCTGCCATGAACCAGCAGCACCAGCAAATGAAAGGACAAGTGGGGCATGCTATGCCCAGACCGCAGGCACCAAGACTACAAAGCATGCTGGGAGCGGTCACGCAAGGAGCACAACAGACTTGGCAGCAGCGCGCCTTGCAAGGCATGCCCATAAGGACTAGTGCTGAAATGCAGTACAGCAGTGCAGTTTATTCCATGCAGTCAGGCCAACCCAGGATGACCAAGCAGCATTTTCCACAGGGACTCACTCATTCAGTGGTGGACAGTACGGTATCTGTAAGACCGTTGAATCCAGCAATTGGAAGACAAATGATCCAGTCGCTACCCGGACAAGGAAATAACCATGCGAGGCACCTTTTGTCCGCCATTAATCAGGGGGTGCCAAACATGACTGCTTTTAACCAAGCTCCTACACAACAGATGTCTGTTGCAAGTTTTAATCAAAGCAACCAAGGTCAGGCCTACGACCGGAACCCCAGTCAGGACATGTCGTACGGTTACAGTGACGGAGCTGGGGGTACCTTCCCAGTCCTAACAGAGGGGCCCGATCTGGTTGACTCTATTATTAAGGGAGGGCCTACTGATGAGTGGATGCAAGAACTGGATGAATTGTTTGGAAACCCATAGTGGATGGGGCTTGTACAGTGAAAAAAAAAGGTGGTCGCGTTACAGCGGGATGCTGCCCCATCCCTGTTTTGTGTGTGTAACTGAGCTCAGCAGCAGCCGATTGTGA
Organism: Lissotriton vulgaris; assembly: GCF_964263255.1. Lineage (NCBI taxonomy): Eukaryota > Metazoa > Chordata > Amphibia > Caudata > Salamandridae > Lissotriton > Lissotriton vulgaris. Next base: position 211,863 of record NW_028244463.1, on the reverse strand, counting down.
AAGATTCCTGTGGTGATGCAAAAACCGAGTTCACAAAGTGGTCTTCACTGCAGTGCAGCTCCCATCCTGGGTCATGGCCTGGAAAAGCAGTGTGCGTCAGTCTGCAGGCATCAGCCCGACACACTTGCAGTGACTGGAGCAAAGAACTCTTGCAAAACGAGTCTGCAGTCCATCTCCTGCCTGCTGTGGTCAAAAGAAGCGCTTCGGCTTCGAGCTAGTGAAATAAAGGCGTTCATGATGGAAGGAAAGCTGCACAGGAGGAAGGGAAAGGCGCGTGGGTTACCTTGCAGGGCCGAACTGTGCTGAACTCGATCCATGGAAGACAATAGGTTTAGGTTACTTCTGCAGTTTGATCTCTGAGCCAGGGCATATCCCCTAGCGGACTTTGTGTGAGACACGTATCAGTGGTCAAGTGGTGCGGCGATGGGATGTGTCATCATGTTCCAGATACAACTGGAAAGAGCAGTTCAGCTAGCCTTGCCAAATTCATTCAGTTTATGGGACAACCTGGTCTCTTTTGGCCAATTTGCAGGTTCCAGTATCGCAATAGTAAGGTATGTTAAGACTGTATGAGGGTATACAAGGTGTACTGCAGCCCTCCGGACAGGGCCTTAAGCACTGGAAGGCTCAGAGCAACACCACACTGGCTACAGTGCCATATACACTCAGACAAGAGAAAATGGCAAAGGTGTCCTGAGAACAGCAAATGAAAGCTCTCAAGACAAGGTGATGAAAGCAAGGACGCAAAGTCCTCTCCAAGAGTGTTCTCCATACTCTCTTTGCCCCACATACAGCACCACGCTGTTGTCGATTTAGTCTTCTTCCAGTACAACACTTGCACGTGTTCGCAGTTGAGTGACAGGACAAAGCATCAGTAAGGAGTCAAATCACTGTATTCACCCTTAGATGATAGCAAACCCTAAACTGGTCCTTCACCGTAAGAATGGGCTTCTTCTCAGATGGGGTTCAACCTTGCTATGGGCCCTTAGATGCATACATTGTTAGTGTTTGGCAAGAATTATGGACTAAACTAAGGAAAGTGAGTCAAGGGGCATCCATGTTGACTTGATCTAAACTATGGGCCAATCCCACCCACCCTGAATTTTTTGAGTCCGGATCAGAGTATCCCTTTCACAGTCAGCGTCCAATGTGGCGCTTGTTGGATTCTCCAGACTCTGTGCCGATTACGCTCTACCGAACCACCCAGGTGCTGGATCGGTTTTGATACAAGTTAGAATGCAACCCGAAGATACGAGGGGGTGCTGGGTTGGAGGAAATGCTGCTCCGCAAACTGAGAATGCGTGCCTGAGTTTAGGGGCATGGATGATCTATTTATTACTGAACTAAACAGTGGGTTTGTTTCAATGAATGTCATGGCTGCCGTAGGCCACCAGAATGTCGCAATGGCTGTGTTGAGCAACCACTTGTGCGTTTTTTTGGTAGGTTCCAGGCTGCATGCTTTACACTTGGAAGTTTCGCGAGTTCTCTGTGGTAATGAGCACAAGCAAAACAAGTGCAAACAGCGATCTTACTTTTCTTTTTTTGTCAAACCGTTGCACTGACCTGGTCCTTCATGCAACAAGGACTGACTAAGATTTCAAGAGACTCAGTTTTGTGTAATACATTTTACCTCTGTCACACACAGCGGCTGAGGTTGAAGGGAGGCTCTATTTTCTATTGGTTTCAAATCCCTTGGTCCAAATGCCCAAACAAAAAGTGCATGTGAGTAGGAGCAAGTTGAAGGTTTATGATTACCTTCCGGTCCTAAAAAACTCCAGCTAGAAGAAGTATGAGATGATTATGCTGGTTGCAAGGTAATGAGCACTGATAAATTAGCCTTCACAACATGAGGCATTTTCACTTCCGTGCAACAGATTGAAAGGTTGAGATGCAAATTAACTGGGTTTTAAAGACCGTAAAGGAGAAACATGACTGATGCGCAGTGCAAGGGTAATAGACTCATAGCCCATTGACGACAAGCAGCGTCCCATTGTCTATGTAAAGCTTCTTCCAAATACTCCATAATGGGACCAAGTTATAAAGAAGTAGATTTTAAAAGATTTTTTTTTTACTATGGTGCTGATGTACATGTAATGTTTAAAAAAAAAATGGTCATTTGTAAATATCTTTTTACAATGCGGCACTGGGTCAACTATCTGTAAAAATATAAATATATATAAATATATATATATACTGTTTGTTTAAAATAGAGTATTTTTATTTCCTTTAACTCATCATCACTGCAGATATTGCACTTCAGACAATGTCAATTACTAATTTTTACTGTATATGTTACAGCAACTTGCTCATTTTATTCAGAATTTTCTAGTTTTCTTTTACTTTGTACATTGAGCATTGCTTTTGTTTCTTTTATGAAATGTACAGAACTTTGAAATGTAGAAATTAAGTGATGTTAACATACCACTTTTAAAGAAAAGACAACTAAATAAAAAAATGTTATCAGAAAATATATTCGGATTTTTTTCTAATAACTTGTGTGTGACTCTCTGTAAAGTGGTGCTTATTGTGAGGATAAAAGAACAAATGTTAATGTACTTGAACTAAGTTGGAAACGACTGAACTGCCCCATAGAGTAAAAGTACTAAACTTGTGTTTAAGTTGCTCGTTCACTATATGTGGCAATAGCGCCACCACGTGGCTATCTTGCAGTCGTGCAAGCAGGTCCTACGGCCTATGCGGAGGCGAGCAAGCCAAACATTGGGAAGAGCGTTCGGCTTGGTTCTAAGATCCAATATACGAGCCGAGCCCTAAAAAGAATTGTTATGGTTAACATGCATCAAAATATTTTCGAACACACAGAAATCATACGAGTTATGCTGCGTGGTAGTGCTATATAAATGCAATTTAAAAATATGGCACGTAAAAATATACCCAAACTCCTAAAAAATGAAACAAGCTTATTTTTGGTGAGCTATATATTTTGTTTGTAATCCAATAAAAGAGCACTACGCACATTTTATATATATATATATATATAACCACATTTTGCATGCAGCAGTTTGAAATCACATGCTTGTAATGCTAAAATCAAAAGGCAAGTCTCAGAAAGCCTAGGACTAGCTGAAGTTGTTAAACAAGACATCATGAGTCTGCTTGGCAGGAACGTTGGACGTTGGCATTTACAACCAGCAAGGACCAAGGTAATGGCAAAATCTAGAAGGGTTATGCATGTAGCTGCAGCACACTCCTTTTGATCAACCCGTTCAGTGTTGTCATTTACTAACCATTATAGAAATTGCGAGGCACACATTTCAAACAGGTGCATGGCTTCCAGAGATTTGCTGTAAGTTGCCTTTCTGTTTTAACCTGAATGTCTACCCTTTGAAACACTATTTGTTTGAGTTGTTGGTAGTAGACTTTCTTAGTGGCGGATAGCCATATTAACGTATGGTGAGGCCGATGGCGCCAAAATCAGCATAGATGTGGCTCCCCTGGTGTGGCCCTTCTCCTTGATGTCCATGGGCAGAAATGGAAGGACTCACTTCCTGCCCAGTGGAACACCATTCCTGAAGCTGCTCTCATCAGCAGGATTGGTTGGAGCAGGCTAACCCAGTGCTCATTTTGAGGCCAGGGTCCTGTGCGAGCAATTCCCCCGCTGTTTCACAGCCATGGGATTATTTTGTCTACAGTGCGCATGTCGAGTTGGCCGTAGGAAGCCCGCCGGCCAACCCGACATGCGCACTCCTGGGGCAGCTGTAAGCCTGCAATCACAGGATTCAGCCCTGCCATCACTCGTGCCGGCGTAAATTAAATGCAGTGGCAATACAATGGCATTGCCATTTTATTTATGTGTGTTTGCCTGCTGCGCTCGCAGCAGGCGGGGTGACGCTCCTCCGCTATTGAGGAGGAACTGCCCCTGTCTTTCTTGTCCGGACTGGATATGACATTATAAGATGTTCGGCTTTACTAATAGTTTTTCACCAAACAAAGGCTCATGTGAGCTGCAGTAATGCCCCATCTTTTGTGCTTTAACGCAGCCATTGCGAAAGCAAAAGTGTGTCAAATGGTCTCCTGTGATGTGACATAGAAAGTTTCCAAAATGCAGTAGGTGTCTGGAGCAAGGCGATCATGAATGCAGTTTGTGCTTGGGTCCCACGGGCACTCCTTTGATAGATCCTTGCCAGTGAGCTAAGCTTCATGCAGCCGCTTCTCCACCACTGCCTTCATTTATTGATTCAACTCTTTACCTTCCACCAGACTCACACCTCTGCCCCCATACACCAACACCCACTCCCAGTGGTGAAATGAGGGTGGTGATTTGTACCCTGATGTGGGGAAATGTTAATTTGGTGTTTGCAAACATGATCCACATAAATAGACTTTTCAGTAAGGATCACAAACATCAGAACCAGGATGAATTGAAGACTGATCACATCCACCTCCAGCTGACTGATCATTAAAGTTACTCTTGCACAACTATGAACATCTTGTGTCAACGGTTAATGTAAGATGGAGGGTGGCTGCTCACTACAAAGCAGTAACGGAGCCCCTTTCTTGTACTTCACCTTCCTGTAGCTGCTTCTTTGTGTTTCAGAACTTTCTTGAGGAAATAGATCAGGTTTTTTTACTAGTACATATTTGTATTTATTATATTTGTGGAGCACTTCTTCACCACAGCATCTTGGCACTTGGATCAGAGAAGGTTATAGAAAGGAGAGTACAGAGTAGGAGAATTAGAAAAAAATAGCCCTAAATAGCATAGGAGAATACATAAAAAACCTATATAAGCGGGGAGGGCTGAAGACAAAGATGTTCTAGACCTGAAGTATAGTTTGCACAAATCCCTGGAATATGTATCTAGGATGCTGTCTCATCTGCACCAGTCCTGACATTGCATTTTTGGAAGCAAGTTTGCTCTACCCAGCATCCTCTTTGTGAAGGGGAGCTCTGTCCCAATATGACTTGTTCAATGTTTGTTTTGGAGAAGGCACTGGCATGGATTTACAATGGGCTGCTTCTAACTTTCAAGGACTGTGAATATACACTAGAGCCCTTCTTCAGCACGGCGAAGCCTGAATTAACTATGCTGTGATGCTTCATAAAGGTGTATCTGCATGCTGCCAATTTGTTCTAGGCTAAGATTAAGTCTTATGCCCTGCTGACTCCCTGCCCTGCTACTGACATCTCTAGTATTGAATCTACACCCAACTCAAGGAGTCTACAGAGTGCCAAGAAGCCCTCTTTATCTTTCACTAGAAACTGGATGTGTACTGCCCATGGACAATCTATCGAATTCAGGTAAGATGAGTGGTCACTGCTTGCTGAGCACACTCGCTCCATGATTAATTTTCCCACTCCCAGTGCTCGCTAACCTGTGTCTGGCATGGCAACGGCACAAGCCTATCACTATTGTCGATGGCCTGAGTGCCAGAACCAACAACGTTTGGGAAAAAATACAATGTGTGAAAAATCTTGCTTCATCTTGTGGTTCACGTTTTTGTCAATGGTTTAAAACGTAGCTATCTCACAACCTACAGATGCTAGTGACCATAGCTATGGAGAGGGACGGGTGGTAGTGACAGACAGTGGTTTGGCCATTGCAAGAAGTTAGCATCTGACACGCCACAGTCACAAAGAGCACATATAATAAAAGCGTGGCTATTATTTGTAAGCCTATTTTGGCCTTGTGACCTCCTCAATGCTTGTGATTCGGATACAAAATAAAGACTCCACTTACAAGAACCCCTCAACAGAATCCGGAGACTAGGAACTTGGGTAAAAGTCCTCAACATATTTTAGCCCTGCTGTCAGTTTTAACTTAGTTAAGCGTCCCATGACACCTCCACCATTCAGAGTTTTACCTGGTCCGAAACGACACAGAAACGGCGGGTAGTACAGATATTTCCCTGACCCATCGGCCTAGATGATACTGGCCATGAGTGTGGTAAGAAAGGCTGTGGGAGGAGATTGTGAAGAGACGTGGATGCTGTCAAGGTTTCCTCAGGTTCCTTCCAGCAATTTAGGGTACAGAAACCCACAGGCTATAGGAAACAAGTATTGGCAATGCGAGTTTGTCTGGCTTCAAAGTAACATATGTTATTGTGATGGATCATGAGTAGATAGCATGGAAAGGATATGTATTTGTGTAGAGCAACTAACTGTCGAATAATATTGGTGAAGGTTAAAAGGTCAGGTGGCAGTTGCGCTCAAGCCAGACGTATAAAACGATGTAGGTTAAAGACTCCCCTCCTCCCATCTGTGCTGCTGGTAGAGAAAAATAGTATACATTGTCTACTTAGCTAAGACACTTTAATAGCATTACAATGTCATGTGTGTGCACCAGAATGGGAGAAAAGCTTTGATTCAAGAAGACTTCCCATGAACGAGTTACTCTTGGAAGATTGGAAGAACGAGTTACTCTTGGAAGATTGGAAGAACGAGTTACTCTTGGAAGATTGGATACAACAAAGTAAAAAACCCAGGTTCTCTTGGATGTCGGTACCGACAAAGGAAGGCTGTAACTCAAGTACTAACATGTTTTGAGAAAATGATTCCCTTAAATCAGGCAAGAGTTGGTTCCAAAAAAAGCAATGACCTTAGGCCCTGTTAAAGGTACAGGGGTGATGAAGATACAGTACAAGGAGCGGTGTGAAGAAGGCAAAATAACTCTTCCCAACTAGTTGATTCTCAGATAGAAGGAGCAAGCCTTGGAAGAAGAAAATATTTCCATGAAGGGTCAGAATGGAGTACGGCACACAAAGGAAGTAGGTCAAGCGATGTGGTTAGCCAGCACCATGCAGCGAGGATACAGCGATGTGATCCCAGATACCACATTGCCAAGACAATGTGATTAGACCATGCACTGAGCAAGTACCTGCTCTGACAAGAGCTCTTTATGCATCAGGCGTGCTTGTGTATCAGGCTCAGAGCTGCCTGGCTGTCGACTTCGCCTTAAGACCATCCCGCTGTATTGGGCTACGGCGTGGTCTTTGCAAGGCCATTGAGGATACACAGTGTCTGAGAAAGGCAGCTGTAAGGAAATGGGGTCAGTCCTGACATCACCACTGGCTTCATAATGTTAAATTTGAAGGAGTGGGTATGAGGGTTCTTTAAAAAGATCCATATCTCCTGGTGAAATGAAATGGATATGCTCCACATTATACATTTAAATGAGGGATCCTCCCCTTGGAACCTTCAAACTCACAGCTTCAAAGAGGGTAATGTTTGCGTGCACCAAGACAAGCAGTGTGTTGCTGAACCAGCTGACTTGAGGCCACAACAGTTTACTAGCTACCCATCTGGATGAAGTCGCCAATAGGCAGGGCACAAGTCCTAAAAAAGAAGTGGTGGGGCCCTGATGTCGCGACAGGAAGTGACGTCACGAAAGGTGGCTTGCACCATCAGACTCATTGCCTCCTCGCTCATCCCTTAGATGCGATTGCATCAGAGAAGCCAGCGCGAGAGCAGCGTTCTGAATGAGCTCCGATCTCGCCCCAGAGGGGCCAAAGAGTGAATGTGTGGCTCTATTTGCTCCAGTTATCGAGCTCCCGGTAAAATAAGTGGGGGGGACGTGGTCCACCCGCGTGGTACCCCGACTCAAGCCCGGCCAATAGGGATGCGAAATTAAGAAACAAACATCAGGCTCCCTATGATTACACCTAACACTAAAAAATGAGAGGAGAGAATGTGCTTTTTTCGGCATCCCTTGATTGAGACCTAAAAGAGAAGCCGTGCAACGCAATGCACCATGAAATGCAGTTCTAATCTCAGTTAAAGCATGGAAAGTAAAGCAGATGCGAAGGAAAACTACAACATAAATTGAAATAGGAATCTACTCCTAGGCAAAGCCTAAGAACCTTGAAAACCCCGGGAAAGAGAAACGAGCAACCACAGATATTCTTGACCCTATAGGTGTGCCTGTGACAAATGAATCAGTGAAGCCTTAAATCGAGCAGCAAACTCCAGTATCAAGTAACAACATTTTATTTTACAACTATAATAATCACAACTTTGCAAATAAATATTGAAAGCACGCATCCTGGTGTAGGCAATACGCGATTTTGGCCATTGGGCACTCAATAGGTATGGAGCTGCAGGTGTTCAGATCGCCTAAACTGCAGATTTCAACAGAAAGTCCCAAGAGTCACTTTCGATTGCATTAAAAGAAGCTAAGAACTGTCACCGAAGAGATGTGCAAAAACAACATTTATATACAAAACACAGCGATGCTTGGAAAAAGTGCTCTGTGACACTTTCAATATTCGCACAAAGGATTGTAATGACACCTGTGTCGCTACATCTGAGAAGGAAGCCCCAGATGTCACGATTTATACAATCAACTTTAACAACAGCACAAGAGCTGAGTGGGTCCTAGGCTGTCAGTAGTACTTTGATGCATCTGAAAACACGTTTGAACTGCTAAAAAGCCGAGGTTAATCGAGCCCGAGTGACAAGATGAAAACCTGCCATAATCCTGTCAGTAAACTAGGAAAAGCAAACGCTTGCAAGAGCAGCCTTTCGGAAAGACAACACAAAACCAAAGACATTAGGCGGGATAAGGTGGGCCCAACGACTGCAGCAGATAAGTGAGTAGGTTGACAAAAGCAGTGGGTTAAAGACGAAATGATAAGGCTGGAAAGAGACTGCGATTTAAAGGTATGACACCAGAGCACCTGCAAGGTCAGTTCACACAATCAAAACGTAGGTGTAAGGCTTTATATGAGAGCTGGAAAACTCTCATATACACAATAATTGTACACACAAAACGGGAGAGAAAAAAATAGACATACAAATATGTTCATAACATTGTATATTACCACCCGTGACTATTGAATGATCTACTTTGTATAATTTCATAAACTTGCAGATACCCTAGTAATCAGGTGTCTATACATTAAAAGCATCAACGCGTTTCGTTGGGTTGCAATTTGATAAAAACCACCTTCTTCAGGATAATTGATGACGCCCGGAACAAAATTGTAAATTCTTTCCAGGTTATGTTCCTGGCACTGCCAGTCTTTAGAGCATTCTCAATATACTCTAGGGATGTCAAAAAACGTCAGCCGAGAAATCTCTGGTCAAGTGTCCCGACACCAAAATTAAAATCTGAATATTTAAGGTAAACCCAAAGTCCTCCAGGAATGTATGGCCGAATAACTCTGATCCAAGTTTATGAAATTATACAAAATACTCTAACTTGGCAGATAATTCAATAGTCACGGGTGGTCATATACAATGTTATGAACATCTTTGTAGGTCTATTTTTCTCTCCTGTTTTGTGTGTACAATTATTGTGTATTTGTATATTTGTTTGTTATAAATCTCATTGGTTTTGATGTTATGAATTGTGATATCCTGCTTTTTTGTTAAATTTCTAGGCATTTTAAAAAAAGAAAATTATTTGTGTTTTTACATTGCATTTCATTTTAACATAAACAAGTTGTCTACATTTCTGAGATTGGAACGTTTATGCTCTGATGATGCAGTTGAAAGGTGTCTGTAAGTGATGTGTTTGATTTGGCCAAAGAGGACATTTTTTCTGACTCTGGTCTTTGGATTTCACAGTAGAGCTTATCACATCACAGAACTGGAGGAAGCCATGACGTTCCTGGGCATAACGATGCCTGCAGGTAGACACCAAACCCAATACATTGGGATCCAGGGAAAGTCCCCTGGCTCTCTCAATGGCCCCCCCAACAGCAGAGAAAACGCTGATCATCATGATCTCGAAGTCACCTCGCACTCGCAGCTTATGAGACGCCCTGCAGTTATTGAGTAGAAATGAATGCCGTGAGAAGGCAGGATTAGTGCTGCTCTGCTCTACACAATGCGTTACTAATAAATGCCACAGCCACGGAACCCCGTTGCGGTCTACGCTTTTCTCAAACTGGTTGTAATCCTCACTAGACTAAGAAACATTGTATACAGCAGATGTGAACCGCTGCATGCAGTTGCAGCACGACAGCCATGGTAGCGATATAGGACCAAATCGCCACCTATGAATCTCACATATTACATCAGTGGAATAGTTCAGGGTCCTTTTGTCCCTAATGGTTTTGTTTTGGTGTTGATTTTTCTTTTATTTGCAGGTATTGAGAAGATACTCATTGACTTTGAATTCCGGCAACAAAATGCTTGGACTGGTAAAGTGCAAGGAGGGTGGTCTTGGGGATGAGAGGAAGGAGGAGAACCTGGAGAAGTGGAGGGGAAGATATGCTTAGAGAGGAGATGTCTCGAAAGCAGGAGGGGGAGTCCCAACCATCACAATGGTAGTCCCTGCTATTACATGGAACGTTAGGGGTCTAAATGCCCCGGCCAAATGTCATAAGATCTGGAAATACTTGTTAGACAGGCATTATGATATAGTCGCACTGCAGGAAACCCATCTTAAAAGGTCGGAGGATCATAGACTGAAACATAAGATGTACCCCTTGATATACATATCCTCCGCCTCCACAAAACATTATGGTGTGGTGCTCCTGGTTCTTCCGCATTAAAATTACAACCTGAGAGGAGAGGGTAGTTCTGGTAAAAGGGCATATTCGAGGGAAGATGTGCACCGTCACAGCGAACTACACACCGAACACTAATCAGGTAGCATATATATATCAGCTTTATTAATACTACTAAGGGGTTTTGCAGAGGGAGATATAATTCTTACGGGGGACTTTAACCTTACATGACACTCTGGTATGGACAGTTCCCACCCCCACAGGTAGCTGCACAAAAAGCCTGAAACAAGCGATGCATGATCTGGGCTTACTCAATGCTTGGAGGGAGCACCACCATGAGGACAGGGATGACGCATTTTTCTCACATCCACCGTACTTACTCCAGGCTGGACTTTATATTCCTTAGCCATGCCCTCGCCTGAGAAATTCGGGCAGCGGTGATTCACTCAATAACTATTTCCGACCACGCGCCAGTAGTCCTCTTTCTTGAATGGAATGACCCCTCACTTAAATATGATTGCTGGTTCTTTCCCCACACCTTGCTCCGAGATAGACTACTGAGAGATGAACTACAAAAGAACATTATAGAATTTTCCAGCTGAATAATCCCCAAGACACATCCCCTACCAAAAAGTGGGTAATATTTAAGGCGGTTTTGAGAGGCCAATATGTGGCATTAATTTTGGCACTCAACTAACAGAGGACCAAGGAGCAGTTAACACTAGAGAATTACACACCCTAGAGTAGGCCCATAGAATGACCCCAACACTATACCTCCAGGGAAAAGTGACAGCCGTGAAAGGGAAGATCAATGCAATCTACACCAATAGGGCAGAACTGATACTCCTCCGGCTCAAGCAAACATGCTTTAAACATGGCAATAAGGTGGGACCACAAATAGCGCAACACCTTCGGTACGCAGGGGATAAGAGTACATTGGAGACATATGCCACCTTACAGGGGAAGTAGAAACATCAGATCAGGGAAAGGCTTGAGTCTTTAGGCAGTTGTATAAAACTATACACAGCTGACCCTGCCGACTCCCATCCCCAATTGGACTTCTTACACTAGGTAGAGCTTCCACAAGTTCCACTAGCGCAAAGCAAACTATTGGGGGAATCCATTGGTGAGGAAGAGGTGAGACAAGCTATAGGCACACTGAAGGTCCACAATCCCCCGGCCCGGAGGGACTGACGGCACAATTTTACATGGCATTCAGCACAGAACTTGTTCCTCACCGGACCTCTCTTTTTAATCATATAGCAGAGATTGGCAGGGTAACTCCTACTATGAGTGAGGCTGTAATCAAGATCATATCGAAAAACAGGAAAAGATACACAAATATGTGGCTCTTACTGTCCCATAGCACTCCTCAATCTCGACGCAAAGGTATATTCCAAAATCCTAGCTTCGTTGCTGGATGGCCTGATGCCTTACCTGATCCACTTGGATCAATCAGGCTTCATCAAAGGCAGGCAGACTCATGATAACATTTGGAGGGTGATATATTTGATTGACAAGGCTACAAAAAAATATCCCAGCAGTAATGGTCAGTTTAGATGCCAAGAAGGCATTTGACCAGGTGGACTCGACTATTTCACACCCTGAAGCAGTTCGGCTTCAGCAAGGTCTTTTTAGCCATTGTCTGAGCTAATTATGCAACACCCTGCTCCAGAGTAATAGTTAATGGGGTTGGCTCAGAACGTTTCCATCTAGGGAGGGGGACGAGACAGGGATGGCTGCTTTCCCCTCTGTTCTTCGTGCTTAGCATAGAGCTCCTCACAGCAAAAATAAGGGCAAAGCAGTCGGTCGGGGTATTAGTTTTGGTGTTTGTGGAAAATATGATTTCACTGTTTGTGGATGAAATTCTATTAACCCTCATGGACCCGCAGAGTTCCTTGACCACCTTGCAAAGTGAGCTCCAGCTCTTTGAAGAAGTGACAAGCTTGTGTATAAACTTGTCTAAGTCTTACCTGTGTAACTTAACGCTAACTGACACGGAGATGGGGATGCTAGTGTCCGCCTCACCTTTCCAGTGGGCGAAGGAGTTCACCTACCTTGGCATCAAACTAACTCCTAAGATCTCAAATGTATTTCAGGCCAACTACCCTCCTCTCCTCTGACAATTAAAAGGTGACCTTTTCTTTTGATAATCAAATTTTATTAGCATTTTATATACGTAACAGAACAAAATCCAGCGCTTGCCAGCATGAATACACAATATCCGTGTGCAACAAACAACACAATCCAGCTCTAGGAAATGATGGTACAGCATCTTATGTCCATATAGAAGGCAACATGTACTTATACATTTAGCGGGCAGCAAGAACATCAAGAAGGTAGCAAATTCAACCATGAAAGGTGACCTTAAGAGGTGGGCCCCTATCTATCATGGCTTGGTAAGATACTTGCGATTAAGATGTTGATGCTACCGAAGTTCCTTCACCTGTTCCAAAGTCTGCCTATTCGCCGTTGGAGGGATTACCTGACCATGATTTTAATCTCCATTACCAAGCTGCCCAACTATGAGTCATTACTGAATGGTATCTCACGAAAGAGGGTATAATTGGGGTACTTATCACCATCCAACGTACTACTCCACTTAACGTATCTCACACAATGTACGGGGATGGTACAAAAGGAAGAAAAAGAGCAAAACAAAGAGAGGGACTAGGAAGCACTGTTGTGTAATGATGAGAACCCTTACTCACACTAGGGTGACATGCTTCATCATAGGGTCCCCTTTCCACACTGGGACTGCAAGGTACCCAGTTTGGGCTTCTATTTTCCCGTGGGAGAGGAGCGGGTTTTACTCTTGCTATCAACCGCACTACAAGTTCTATTTTTTTGTGGGGAGGGAGGGGCAGAGTGCTAACAAAAAGTGTGTGTAAATAAAAATTATGTTCGAGGCATGTGGGCTGCTGAATTCATATCTGTGCATAGATCGCCGCCTAGTGTTGGGTCCGGATGATTGCACATTGTTGTCCTGGAAGAGTCTTCGAAGTATCACGAGATAGGTGGCTCCTCCCATGGACTACAGTGCGCATGGGCATCGACTCCATCTTCAGATTGTTTTTTTCCGCCATTGGGTTCGGATGTTACTATCTTAGCTCAAGTTAGGAAAACTTTCTGTGAAGCCAAAAGGCTTTCGATAGCGTTGGTATCGTTTCGTTCGGTATCGGTGCCTTTGCTTGAGAGGACATTGAGGACTCGCAAGGGTTTCATTTCCACTCTCGACCCGATCTTAGATTTGAAATGGAAAGGAGTCTGTTCAAGCGGTGCCCCCTTTGCAATGCGAAATACCCGCACATCGATGTCCATCCGGTGTGCAACAAGTGCCTGTCCCCAGACCATAACGAAGACAACTGTTTGGCCTGTGCCCGGTTCAGGTCGAAGAAAACCCTCAAAATTCGACACGCGACTCGACTGGATTCGAAAAAGTCAGCGCCTGTTCCCGTGAACATCTTCGGGACCGAAGACGAGGAGGTCGTTGATCTGGAGGATCAGGAACACTGCTCCGATCCGGCTTCGGGCCATGACTCCGAGTATGACGCCGAAGACGAGGAGGTACAAGACGAAGATGAGAACGTCGTCGAGCAGGTAGGAGACGACGTCGAGGCCCTTGGGGCCGTAGAAGATAGCTCAGGCGAAGAGCTAGGCCAACCCTGCCGCACAGAGGCCGAAGATGACGCACTCAGTAAGGCTCAGGTCGAGGGATCGCCACTAGGCCTTACCCAAGATCCACAATCTCGTTCTACAGCCCCGCATAAAGGCCCGGCTTCGAACATTTCTAAAGAGCCTGCGGTTTCAAAACCGCCATCGGTCGATACAAAGAAATCGAAACCGACAGCGTCTTTGCAGAAACCGAAAGCGCTTGTGCCTCTCGTCGGCTCCAAGGCCTCAAACCCCTCGGAGCCGAAGAAACCTAAAATGGCCGTCGATGCCGGAAAACTCAAGAAGGTCGTCGAGCCACCGGTTGGAGCGCCAAAGACCAAAGTCAAGGCCGTCGAGCCATCGAAGCCGACGCTCAAGTGTGTCGATTCTCACAAAAGGCCCACGCCTAAAGTCGGTCCGATCCTAGGTCGAGGCCTACGGACGAGTCGAAGACTGGCTCCAAGGACCCTGTCAAGTCGACAATGCCCACTCCGTTCATAGCCAAAAAAGTGTCGAAGTCGCTCCAACGCATCACGGAGAAGGGTACATCGGCCGGACCGAAGAAGGCCCGACGCCAAAGCTTGTCGGACAAGTTCAGACTGCGTCGACACCTATCAAGTTCGGGTTTCCCCCATCGGTGCGCCCGAGGATGTTCGAGCCGAAAAAATCTATCGGCGCCGATACGCATGTGTTGACGGAAATGGAGGCTACGGAGGAGCCTGAAGACCAGGAGCCGAGACAATTCATCGACTCCGACACTGGGAGACTGTCCATATACAAACGAAAGTTGATGCCAGAGACTCCCATGGAATCCTATAAGATTCCCTTGAAGAAAAAGAGACTTTCCACAACTTCTCCAGCTCTTGTGGAACCCCTCCATCACTATGACCAGGAACCTCAAAATATTTCCCCAACATACTCAGATGTTGAGACAGGGGACAATTACAATGAGGATGACCTCTATCATGTGGACACTGATCCTGATGATCAAGACCAACAATGGACGGACCCTGCTGACTCAAGGGATCCGCACACTGGCCCGGACACTCATGTGTACAGTGTAAAAACGTCTCCTACTGAGGACACAACTGCTTTTAACACCCTTATTGAGAGGGCAGCCAGTAATCATGGCGTCGAGCTACATGCTGACCCCGTAGACGAAGACTTTCTGGTCGACACTTTTTCTACTTCAGAAAGGGCAGTCAAAACCCTACTCATGCTCAAAGGGGTCCTCAAGCATGCTGCTGACATTTTTAAAGATACTACTAGGGCCAG
The DNA here is from genome assembly GCF_964263255.1 of Lissotriton vulgaris. Classification (NCBI taxonomy): domain Eukaryota; kingdom Metazoa; phylum Chordata; class Amphibia; order Caudata; family Salamandridae; genus Lissotriton; species Lissotriton vulgaris. The sequence continues at coordinate 196,522 of NW_028244463.1, read as the reverse complement.
GGTGGTAAACCCAAGGATTGAGAAGAAATATCGGCTGGCCCCTGTGGACCCTCCTTATATAAAGGGACAGTTGCCATTGGATTCATTGGTTGTTTCTAATGCACGTAAAAGAGCGAACTCCCAGACTACAGGTGCTGCTCCTCCTCCGGACAAAGAGTCAAAGGTTATGGAAACCTCAGTGAAAAGAGTAGCTGCGCAGGCGGCTAACATCTGGTGCATTGCTAACACTCAGGCTCTCTTGGTCAGATATGACAGGGCACATTATGATACCCTTGAGACACTATTACAAAACCTCCCTGATCAGTACAAGGAAGGGGCCGAGCTACTCATACAGGAAGGGAAACTGATAACAAATGCTTCCATCAAGTGTGCTCTGGACGCGGCTGACACTGCGGCCAGGGCCATCAACACTAGTGTTATGCTAAGACGACACGCCTGATTGAGGATTTCTGGTTTCAAACCTGAAATCCAAACTTCTATCCTCAATCAGCCAGTTAATCCAGACTTCTTATTTGGACCTGAGGTTGACACCACCCTTGAAAAACTTAAGAAGGACACAGAGACTGCAAAGTCTATGGGGGCTCTGCAGTCACAGCAGTTTCGGGGTGGTTCCTTTCGTCGCTCCAGTACTAGAGGCCCCTCAAGAGGCCAGTCAACGCAACAAACGCAATACAATAAGGGAGGTACACAATCCACCTACAATAAGAACAACCGTGGTGGATATCGGGGACACAACATCAAGGGCAGAGGCAGAGGAAACAACAGTTCCAGATCCTCTGCCAATACCAAACAGTGACGCCCTGTCACTACCACCCGACCACATAACACCTGTCGGGGGGAGAATACAACAGTTCCTGCCGATCTGGAAATCCATCACCTCAGACAGGTGGGTGAGAGACATTGTACAGTACGGGTATTGTCTGGAATTAACATCCACTCCACCCAACATACCACCAAGACACAGTCCTATGTCCGCAGAGCACTTACACTTATTGCAGCAGGAGGTCGTCAGCATGCTGCAAAAAGGGGCCATAGAGCTCGTGCCTGTACAAGAACAAGGATTCAGAAAAGGGGGTGGTGATGGACAGAGTATCTGAATTAAACAGAACACTCGTACCCAGTCAACAGATCAGGGCTTGATCCATCACCGTTTTTTAGCTCACTGCACCATCCCAGCTCAGAACCTGGCTATATGCAAATTAGTCTGTCGGTGGCCCAGTGCATCATGGGAACAGGGCAGACCAAACTACCCAGCCAATTCTTATACTGGGAAGGAAACAAGCTTCCGGGGACCGGTTTCTGGCATTACAGCCGTCTTCGGCCCGGCTTGCTTGAATCCTGATGGTGCAATGAGCAAGGGACTCACATCTGAGTATACCCTTCCACGCTTATGGTGGACAAAACGATTCAGAAAAGGGGGTGGTGATGGACAGAGTATCTGAATTAAACAGAACACTCATACCCAGTCAACAGATCAGGGCTTGATCCATCACCGTTTTTTAGCTCACTGCACCATCAAGAACAAGGGTCAGGGGTGTACTCTCTCTACTTTCTAATACCCAAAAAGGACGGGTCGCTCAGACCTATACTAGACCTCAGGCCTCTAAACAGTTACATTCTGTCAGAGCATTTTCATATGCTCACCTTACAACAGGTTTTGCCGTTACTCAGTCAGGGAGACTTCCTCGCAACGCTGGATCTAAAAGATGCGTATTTCCATATACCCATACACCCGTCACACAAACAGTATCTCCGGTTCACCATTCAACATCAACATTATCAGTTCAAAGTCCTCCCTTTCGGAGTAACGACGGCACCCAGGGTGTTCACAAAGTGCCTGGCAACAGTGGCAGCACACCTCAGGAGACAGCACATACATGTCTACCCTTATCTGGACGACTGGCTTATTCAAGCAAAGTCGGCCCAGCAGTGTGCCAGCCACATGTCCCACACCATTCATCTTCTTCACAGTCTGGGATTCTCACTGAATTACCCAAAGTCACACCTTCAGCCCGCCCACGTGCGACAGTACCTGGGTGCGAGGATAGACACTCTGGCAGCCAAAGCACAGCCAAACTCAGTGAGAATACACAGCATGCAATGGCTGATACAGAAATTCAGACCTCAACGCTCACTTCCAGCGAGGGTGTTCATGCAGTTGATAGGCATGATGGCCTCCTGCATCTTCATAGTCCCGCACGCGAGACTACACATGCGTCCGCTTCAGGAGTGCTTAGCACGTCAGTGGAATCAGGCTCAAGGACAATTAGAAGACCTAGTGTTGGTGACCGGTCGGGCATTCAACTCTCTGCATTGGTGGAACCCACGAAACCTTTGCAAGGGCCGGCCGTTCCAAGAGCCTGTTCCACAAATTGTACTGACAGCGGACGCGTCTCTCCAGGGATGGGGAGCTCATGTACTCCACTACACAGTGCAGGGACTATGGACGGCACAGCAAAAGAAGATGCACATCAACCTTCTGGAACTGATGGCAATCTTCATGGCAATGAAGGCTTTCAAGGTACACTTGTGCAACAAAGTCGTGTTGATTCGGACGGACAACATGACTGCCATGTACTACATACAGAAGCAGGGAGGGACACACTCTCCACAGCTGTCTCATCTGGCTGAGAGCATGTGGAAGCGGGCCATTCAAAGGAACATCTTCCTCATGGTGGAACACCTCCCGGGCAAAGACAACCAGATGGCGGATCTGCTCAGCAGACACAGCCACCAGATGCACGAGTGAGAGATACATCCATCAGTACTCCAACCGTACTTCCAGCAATGGGGTCATCCACAGATAGACCTGTTCGCCACAAGGGAAAACGCAAAATGCCAAAGCTTCGCAAGCAGGTTCCTACATCCACAGTCACAAGGCAATGCGATATGGATGAACTGGTCAGGCAAATTTGCGTACGCTTTTCCCCCAGCACCTTTGATACCGCTGGTGGCACGCAAACTACGGCAACACTCTATGACCCTCATCCTAGTTGCTCCAATGTGGGCACGCCAACCATGGTACACCACGTTTCTGGAACTATCTGTGGTACCGCATCAACGGCTACGCCTCACACCCAGGCTTTTGACGCAGAGCCATTCAGCATCCAGATCCGCAACAGCTCAACCTGGCGATCTGGCTCCTGAAGTCCTAGAATTTGGCTACCTCAACTTGCCCCCAGAATGTATGAATATCATCAAGGAGGCAAGACGGCCCACAACCAGAGCATGCTATGCGGCTAAATGGAAAAGGTTTGTCATATACTGTAACAACAATGACATTAACCCTCTGGATGCTTTTATTCAAAACATCATCTGTTATTTGTTGCATTTATACAGATGTAATCTAGCGTACAGTTCCATTCGCATACATTTATCCGCCATAGCAGCCTATCTTCAGAACAGGCAGCACCTCTCCTTATTCAGAGTGCCTGTCATTAAAGCTTTTCTGGAGGGACTTAAAAGAGTGATCCCTCCCAGACACCCACCGTCACCAGTCTGGAACCTGAATGTGGTCCTCACCAGGTTAATGGGCTCACCTTTTGAACCCCTACACTCTTGTGAGGTTCAATTTCTGACTTGGAAAGTTGCCTTCCTGGTGGCCATTACCTCACTGAGGAGAGTTAGTGAACTCCAGGCACTAACCATTCAAGAGCCATTATCCAGGTCCATGCAAATAGTTGTACTACGCACAAACCCTTCTTTCATGCCTAAGGTGATTTCGCAGTTCCACATGAACCAAACCATAGAACTGCCAGTTTTCTTTCCTAATCCAGAAAATGTCGCAGAAAGATCCCTACACACGTTAGACGTCAAAAGGGCTCTAATGTACTATATAGACAGAACGAAGGATTTCAGGAAAACAAAACAGCTTTTTGTTGCCTTTTCTCCACAACACAAAGGCAACCCCATTTCCAAAGCAGGAATAGCCCAGTGGATCGTCAAATGTATACAGATTTGCTATGCTAAGGCTAAACGCACACTGTCCATTCCACCATGAGCACACTCCACACGTAAGTTAGGAGCGTCCATGGCTTTCTTAGAGAATATTCCTTTAGAAGAGATATGTAAGGCAGCCACTTGGTCCACCACACATACATTTACCAAACACTACTGCGTAGATGTGCATTCTAAACAGCAGGCAGCTGTAGGACAGGCTGTTCTCAAAACTCTTTTTCAGACTGCTGCAGCTGGCACGGGCAGCCGCCGCTAACAGGAGGGACTGCTATGTAATCTATGCACAGATATGAATTCAGCAGCCCACATGCCTCGAACCGAATATGCTACTTATCAGTATGCATCTGTTCTTGGCATGTAGGGCTGCTGACATTCATATCGCCCACCCTCCTCCCCGGCGCCTGTAGCAGCTGTAGCATTCAGAATTATTGTCTAGCATGGACATCACTCACTGTATTACACTCCATCTCTGCAACAATGGCGAAAAACAATCTGAGGATGTAGTCGATGCCCATGCGCACTGTAGTCCAGGGGAGGAGCCACCTATCTCGTGATACTTCGAAGACTCTTCCAGGACAACAATGTGCAATCATCCGGACCCAACACTAGGCGGCGATCTATGCACAGATATGAATGTCAGCAGCCCTACATGCCAAGAACAGATGCATACTGGTAAGTAGCATATTCGTTCTTGATGGGTAAAGACAAATTTTATTCTGGTGCCCCCAATGTATAGGATTAAAAATAGGCTCGTTGAGATAGGGATATGGATATTCCCCTATTCTATAATATGGTCTTAATCTCCATCATCAAGCTGCCCAACTACGAGTCATTACTGAATGGTCCCAGAGTGAGTTGGAGAAGCTCTGGCTCCATATGTGCAGGGTAACAGCAGAAAGAGTCATGTAGAATATGCTATAGAAACCAAAAGCTGACTGTCTCCTTAATGCTTATATAAGGCTGCCCACGAGAACAACCGTAAAAAAACTGGGATTAAGTTGTCAAGAGAGCTGCATGGATGACGTTTACCTCTCCTTTCACCGCAATTCACTACAACCCAACCTTTCCCCGTCTTCAGAACCAAGCCCATTTGATGTGTGGAGGGAGGGGGGAGGTCTCCCACTACCCCTCCTCTTTCATAATTGGGACCTTCTCACCTTTGAGCACTGTCAACCAGACTTTCACCTCTCAGATGCTGAACACTTCCATTATCTGCAACTGCTTCACTGGGCGCTGCACCCAGACACTCAGGTAGCGGCAACGAGGGAGCTCACTCCATTAGAGCGCCTTGTGAAGGGGGCTAAGGCTGCTAAGGGCACGATGTAATTCCTGCACACCCTGTTACTCCAAACATTACACTCTCAGCCACCACGCCGCATTTCCTCTTGGGAACACACTTTGGGACATGAAATATCAGAGAGCACTTTGGAAGTCTATAACCCAACACAATTGCTCCGTAGGCCTACCGGAAGCCCACTACAATTGACTTTACGATTGGTACTTATACCCCACCAAATTGAAAAAGTTTTTCCCCAGCACATCTGATCTCTGTTGGAGGCGCTGTGGTCTTTTAGGTGATTTTCAACACCTATTGTGGGACTGTCCAGACAATCTGCCCCTTTTGGTCTGAAATTCTGGCCCACATTAAAGACATGTTGGGGTACCTCAATCCTAGACACCCCGCCATTTGCATTCCTGGGTCTAAGAGATTCCTCTTTGAAACACTAAACCAAACAAAAGGTGACCGAGATGTGATATGGTTATGTTTGGGCACGGCTAAGACTGCGATAGCATGAGCCTGGAAGAAAAAGGACGCTTGAGCCCTGACTCAGTGGCTGGCAGTCACAATGGAAAGAATGAGCGACATTTTCAGGGATGACTTTACATTTTTTTTAAATGCTAGGGGCTCCCTAACTAACTACCTCTCCAGAGGGATCCCTCTTGTGGCATGTCCTTCAAGGGTACGAGCATTACATCTTTTCCTGTTCTCAATAGCGATTCTATGCACAGAGCACAATTCTTATACAATATTAGCTCCATTTGGCTTCACCTGAGAATCCTGCTATGTTTACTTTTGTTTATCTAATTTTGTTCGTTTACGAGGGAGGGGGAAGGAGGGAGCAAAAGGGAAGGGTATTATTGAGGGAGGACCTTGGAAATGCATTACGTTCTTAGACTTGGTAGTACATTATTATGAACCTATGTAGTGGAATACCATGAGAAACAGGAACGCTGACTACTGATATAGTCTTCTCAAGGTCTCTGGGACTGAATTTATTGATATTGCTATCTACTATGCTATATAACTCAATAAAACATGTTTGACAAAAAAAAGCAACAGAAACCAGTTTACATTCTTTCTTAATGACTACAGTTACCTGGGTCTCAGAATAAGTGTATCCGGGTAGTTTTAAACTGGCAATAAAAGCACTTCAGTACCCTCCTTGCTTTCTGCCACACTTAAAAATGTACCCGCATACTTCAAACCACCATTACTATTAATGTTAAAAAATTTGACAGCATTGTACCTTCAATATTACTTTATAAGAGTGCAGCCTAACACCCCAAAAAGGTGTTCCGACTGGGAAATATCCTAAACTGAAACTTTGCACTCCACCTCTACAAACAAGTTTTCTATTTGAACACACAGTGCTCAAGTGATTGTTACAGGGCAGAATTGAAAAGTTTTTCTCTGTCTCTCAATATCCTGAAACACATCTTTAAATGGATTTTTTAAGAGCAATGCTTCAAATCAAGAAAATTATTCTGGCTCAGTACTTAATTTTACCTTAACTCTGATGCTCTTCGCATATACTGGTCTAAAAAGTTTGAAAAAAAATCTTACTAACTGGATGTTATACTTCTCCATCAAATTAAACCAAAAGAAAATGGAATTCATCCTTCTTTACTCCGAAGACTCCTTCCTTTTGTCTTGTTTTAAAATGGCGAGAAACTCTCTGATCTTGGCATCTTACCCTCCTCGGTCTATTTCTAGAAATCATTTGGTTGCATTTTCATGACCAGAAAATCGGAGGCCAAAATATCGAAAGCTACGTTTGTATATATTTTCTACATCCAACTCCACATATACATATGTTGTTTGGATGTGGAATTAAGAATAGTAAATACATCCCTCTGTACAGTTACCTCTTCGATTATTGTCCCTTATATATTCTGTTAATGATATTGTTACCCTTCGATAGTCTAGCCTTGATAGTCCCTACTACAATCTCTCTGGCTACCACTAGAAGGAAGAATTGGCATGCATCATTCACAAAACCCTTTATCTAATCTTTTCCAGTTACCTTGAGGACACATTACAGTTGACATAGGGCTGGGCCATCAGGTGTAACTATAGCATTTTCTTGGAAATTCCAAACATTTCAAAAATCCAAACAGTAATTCTCATTCCAGGCACTGAGATGCATGACCAGTGAAACAAAGACTCATTCCTAATTTACTCTGGAAAAACTTATAGCTGCATCTCTGTTTGAAATGGGCGAACACCCATTACAACGATGAGAGAACATCGCCGGTACATTACAACACACATTTTACATCGCGACAAACTTTACAATGCATGCTTTTACATCGCGCATACTGTTACATCGCATCGCTGTTTTCCACAACGCATTTCAACAGTGGTTGACATTTGTTAATTGATTACAAACGCGTGAACAGTGTTTTCCACAACGCATTGAACATTTATTAATTGATGACTAATGGTGACGTAAGTGGCGTTTGACAACGCATTTCAGTGAACATTTATTAACTGATTACAAACGCGTGAACAGTGTCTTCCACAACGCGTTGAACATTTATTCATTGATGACGTATGGGGACGTAAGTGGCATTTGAGAACACATTTCAGTGAACATTTATCAAATGCCACTTACGTCACCATACGTCATCAATTAATAAATGTTCAATGCGTTGTGGAAAACACTGTTCACGCATTTATAATCAATTAATAAATGTTTGACTCTTCAGGGTTGTGTTCTAAAGTAGCTGATCCAGAAAATACCTGTTGGTATGATTCAATAACTCTCTTGATTAAAAGACACACATTTGTTGAGCAGTATTCCTTTATTATTTGTTTACAAATAACATGATTATTGAGATTTTGTAGAACATTCAGCAAGAAATCAAAGAAAAAAAACATCATGCATTCGCTTGATACATCACAAATCATGCTCGCAGACGTAAACCCCATTACTCCGTTCTGAACAATCTTCAGCATAAGTCATTAGGTCTTGGACAGTAGGCTGCGCTTCCGCAGTCTCGCTTCGAGATTTAATGTTTCTTAATATGGAGGCTTGAACCCACCCCTCTTCTCCATTGGCTGGCTTCCTAAACGGAGGCCAGCCATTGGAGGAGAAGGGCGTCCCTCCGTTCAAGCCCCATCTTTTTCGGATTCGGGGGCGTGTTTTTTGCAGTTTTTAACTCTGTGATGGCATCCGTTACTCAACAGCAAAAACCACGCCCCGAATGCGAAAATGTCTGCGCTTTTCTGACACCATTTCTGCCCGACCGCCGACGCAAGAAGTCGAGAAGCTGCAGAGTCCTCCAGTGAGTGCTTGCTGTCCTGCCCCCTCGTTGCTCGTGCTTGCTGTCCTGCCCCCTCGTTGCTCGTGCTTGCTGTCCTGCCCCCCCTTGTTGCTCGTGCTTGCTGTCCTGCCCCCCCTGGTTGCTCGTGCTTGCTGTCCTGACCCTCCTCGTTCCTTGTGCTTGCTGTCTTGCCCCCTCGTTGCTCGTGCTTGCTCTTCTGCCCCCCCTCGTTGCTTGTGCTTGCTGTCCTGCCCCCCTCGTTGCTTGTGCTTGCTGTCCTGCCCCCTCGTTGCTCGTGCTTGCTCTCCTGCCCCCCGTTCCTTGTGCTTGCTCTCCTGCCCCCCTCATTGCTTGTGCTTGCTGTCCTGTCACCTCGTGCTGGCTGTCCTGCCCCCTCGTTGCTTGTGCTTGCTGTCTTCCCCCCTCATTGCTTGTGCTTGCTGTCCTGCCCCCTCGTTGCTTGTGCTTGCTGTCCTGCCCCCCCTCGTTGCTTGTGCTTGCTCTCCTGCCCCCCCTCATTGCTTGTGCTTGCTGTCCTGCCCCCTCGTTGCTTGTGCTTGCTGCCCTGCCCCCTCGTTGCTTGTGCTTGCTGTCCTGCCCCCTCGTTCGTTGTGCTTGCTCTCCTGCCCTGCTATTGGCATTGTAAATGACAATGCCATTTATTTATGTTTTTAAAAAAAACATAAATAAAAATAATGTCATGAGCAATGCCAATAGCTCTAACTTTAAGAACGCCGAGACCATTGCATTGTAAATGCTTTTTTATACAGTTCTTTCCCGGTATCATTGCGAGATGCCCCACACTTGCTCTTGCGTATAGGGAGAAGATGCGTGCTGCCACTGGCAGGCTATATCTCTTTTACCCATCACAAAAGCTAACTGTGTTGTACTGTGTATTTGGGCACTTAAGGAGGGCATTACCACCCCTTTTCTGGACTGAAAATTCAGAGGAGAAGCAACAGTGCACTCTAGTGTACAGCACCAGGCCGTAGCGATTGTTTAATTTGTATAAGATTAAGTGTTTGTATGAAATTAAGTGCAGGAGGAGTCCTGCGTTCAATTGATACATTGATTCAGGCTCCCTTCCCCCTCTGCCTCACCACCTGTGTCCGGTAGCAGCCGCTACTGGTCTCCACCATAGGTGAGACCCATTGAGTGAGGCTGGAACTTAATTTTTAACTAACCTGTTCTTTGCCGTGGTCCCTGTGGACCCTGGTAGTTCCTGGTCTCCTGCCTAAAGCACCACGTACCTTGCTCCCAACGCTGGTCTCCCCCCGCCGCCGCAGCCTCTTGCAACCTCGATGCGGCCGCCGGGAGGGGGGGACTACAACACCCAGAGTGTCTAGCGGCAGGAAGCCGCACACGCCTGTTCCGCGCCCGGAGTCGCATAAAGATCCAGGAGAGCCCCGGTGGAGCGGGGGCTCGAACTTAATTTTTAACTAACCTGTTCTTTGCCGTGGTCTCTGTGGTCCCTGGTAGTTCCTGGTCTCCTGCCTAAAGCACCACGTACTTGCTCCCAACGCTGGTCTCCCCCGCCGCCGCAGCCTCTTGCAACCTCGGCGCGGCTGCAGGGAGGTGGGGACTACAACACCCAGAGTGCCTAGCGGCAGGAAGCCGCAGACGCCTGTTCCACGCCCGGAGGCACATAAAGGTCCAGGAGAGCCCCTGCGTCGAGGGACACGCGCGGGCAGCGCTGGGCTAAGCCCGGGCAAAGGGCGGGCCGTCTGTGGCCGTCTGTGGCCGTCCGAGGCAGAACGAGGCTGGGCTGGGCCACCCCCCTAACATCGAAATAACTGTGAGCACTTCTAAGACTCTTTGCTTAAAGTGGACATATATTCATATTTAATTATTGTAGAAGATAACGGTGGGAGCTCATGACAGCCTGAAATGGAACTGGGAGAAAGGTGGGGGTTGGAGGGAGCGTTACGGGAACACTGGACAATTTTATTATAAGAGCAACCAATTTTCTAGAACATGAAATTGCTTTGACGGAGAGACGCCTCTCGCTAGCACTGCTATACCTTAGACGATCATCTATGGGGGTTATTGCAACATCAACTACACCCCAGCAAGCAAGGGTGAATGTAGGTGAGAACAATTTGATACATAGCGATGAAGGCTACTCTTCAGACTCAATAAATTCATCTATCACACAGGATAGCGGTCAAGGTGAAGCGCATGACGAGTCTAGCGAGTTCAATGGGGCTAGTGTAACTACTGTAAATATACCATTCCCTGTGACGAGATCCAAGACTAAAAATACCTCTAACATTAACATAAAACATTCAGCAGCTCAAGTGATACCAGTTATTAGCCCAAAAATAAAAAGAAAACAGAGAGCGAAAACAGCGACAATAAAAGATGGGAAAACAGGAACTAAGCAAAAAGTACCTAAGAGTGTAAGCATAGCGGTGCAGACTTCAAGTATATTAGAACAAACACCGCCTACTACAACCAATACTCCAATAAATTTAAATCCCATTCTGTTAGGCCAGGTAATTTATAGGAAGGTCACAAGTGAACATGCAGAGGGTATTTTGTCCAAAATGGAACATCTGCTTAAATCACTCATGCTGCCCCTCATAGAGAGGATAAAAGCGATAGGTGACAGACTGATAAAGTTAGAAGAATCAACCCTGGCCAATAAGGTGATGTTGATGAGGTACTCCGAGCCAATATTGGCATTAAGCTCCATGAACCCAGCTAATATTTTGGCAAATACAACCCCCCAGAGTCTAGCACAAGGGAGGCTGACTTATTAAGGCAATTACCTAATAGAGCTAATTTGGGGAGCACATCCATAGTAAATGGGTCCTCAGGTACACAAGGTGTGGAGAGTCAAGGTACAGGGAAAGAGGCCCTGACAAAGAGATCAAGAAACAATGGGAATTTAGGGAACCCACGAGATCCAGGGGTTGAGGAGGTCGTAGGAAAGGGTCCACCGGATATTGTTAAACGTATGAAAAAACATCCACACATTGACTTACCACCTGAATCGTTCCCATATACCGTCGTTTTGATTGGGGTCCCTGAGCTGGAAGAGGGTACACCAGAAAGTTATCCTGAATTGAAGAATAAAGTCACTCACTGGCTGAACAAGTATAGACGTATCCCAACCTTCCTGCACGGTGAAATTCTGCATGTTTGTAGAATAAGCTGGGTGCGACATAAAATAAAGAATAATCAAGGGGACTGTGTTTTAGTTAACTTCATGGACAGGCGGGTGGTCAAATATATCTGTGAATGGAGACAGCAAAGTATTGGGTGTGGTGTACAATCTGTAGATTTGAGGTAACTTTTATTCCCTGCCTCCCTTAGTTCAACCCAATATATACCCTGTGGGTATGCAGGGAGGGATTTGGAGGGACACACATAATAATTGCTTTAACATCTCCACCTCAAGCCGCTTTGACATTCTACATGGACAAGAGGGCCTTGAAGGAGTAGATTGACGATGCCCGGGGATCTCTAGTTTGACAGCTCCAGACTCTGCCTCCTTATGTATAAAACCAGTGGTTGAAATAAATTGTGAAAGAGAACATTGCCCATCTACCTTACTAACAGTATTGGACGGGGCGCTCAATTCGGATATTCTGGCTATATCAGAGGTTAGTACGATAAGTCAGAGAGGATTAAATGAAGAAAACACTATTGTAAGCCATATCTTAAAAAATAGTGAGCAAAAGAAGAATAAGTTAAATAAAGGAAGTTGGTCAATAATGTTTTGGAATATTGCGGGCATAAAATCCAAGCCGACAGATGTAACTTGGCTGAATATGTCAAATGAATTAGACATAATTAGCCTGCAGGAAACCTGGGTTAAGGAGGCCTACCACTTAAGTGGATTTAAAACCTTTTTTCCCCGGCTATAGGCTCAGTTTCTGGTAGAGCCAAAGGAGGTCAATGCACCTATGTATCAAACCTTTTGAAATGTGATAAAATAGAAGCCCCTATTACTAATAAATACTATCAAATGGTACAGATACATATTAACAAGAAGTGTTTGCTGATTGTAAATTTTTATAATAACATTCCGGCTGAAGCTTTGGAGGTTGTGATGAGAGAATTGTGTGCAGACCTCAAACATATGATGTGTTGGAAAAAAAGGAAGTTCTTACAGTCTGGGGAGGGGACTTTAATTGTCTACTATGTAAAAGAGGAGAACAAGGGGCCTGCGGTATTTTGGACAGGGAGGGAGACATGCTTATCACACTTTGATCATACTGGTTGTGGAAATTTGTTAAACGAAATCATGTTCTCATGTGACATGTGCTTTGCAAATAAAGCGTGTCAACCTGAGGTTAGTTTTCGCCCCACATTTAATGGGAGAGGTGCATTCTCTATAATTGATTTTAACATGACCTCGACCAGATACAGCTATCGAGTGACAAACTTTAAAACGTTAGATACCGCATTGAGTGATCATTTTCCACTTAGCATAGAACTTACAAACCCCAACTATATATATATGATAAGGGTAATACTAACAGGGAACTAGCAGAAAATATAGCCTTAAAGCGTCAAAATGGATATGCCCTGAAATGGACCAAAGTAGTCCCGGAAAATTTCCCACAAAAACTTATTAAGCAATGCAAATCCAGTTTCGATGTGTGTCTCGATATTAATGCACTGGATCCTGCTGTTATTAATAACTTTTTAATTATAAGCTATGAGATTAAAAATAGTTTATGTGTCAATAAGAAAAATTTTAAGGAACAGGCCCCCAGTTGGTTTGACACACTCTGTACTAATATGAATTTTTAGTGATCACAATATTTAGTTAAATTGATCCAAAACAAATGAGGGTGCATCAACAGCAGCTGCCTACCCCTGCACGCTTTCAAGAAAGCGAAGAACATTCATGACCACGTGGTGTGCTCATTCCTGACGACCCCTAGTGAACCATCCATAGCATCTATGTGGAACCTACCTCCTATTGTGGGACATTACCGGTGTGGCTCTTGTAAGGCTTGCCCAGCGACAATACAAACCAAAGTTTTCTCTCACAGACAACATCATGTTCCATTAAAGTCACATACAAACTGTAACTCCACCAATGTGGTGTATTGCATAACATGCCCCTGTGACTTGATATATGTGGGACAGACACAACAACGAGCAAAAGTGCGGTTTCTGCAACATTGCAGCCGTGTAAGGTGTAAGGTTGAAGGAGCCCCCTTAGTGGACCATTGCAATGACCAAAATCACCCCCCGGAAAGCCTGAAGTGGACCATATTGGAACAGGTGAAACTAGGTCCAAGGGGTGGCAGCATAGAACCCATCCTCAATGTCAGGGAGATCAAATGGATCCGTTTCTTTGATTCAGTACGCATGGGTCTGAATGAGTCCGAGAGTAGTTTTGCTCAAATGGCTACCCTCTGAATAGATTGTGCGTTTAACCACCGTGTGGTAGGTTCACGCGAATTTGGCGACACTATCAGTATGGTATTTTTCAACAAGTCTCCGGGTCATTTCACATGATATTCGAATCCCTTTTGATGTATCGTGCGCTTGACCACCATGCTTGGCAGGTTCGCGCCTCACAATGAATGCTTTAGCCTGTATGATATTTGATGAATAATGGGACACTGCTCGCCCCACGGTAAAAATCTGGCGGTCCAAAAGGTTTCAAATGATTGATTACCCACTATCATTGTTATATACTTATTTTTTCCAATATATCTCTGTGGCATTTTACATGATAATTTTCGAAATTTCAATCTTTTTGATGTATCGTGCGCCCGACCACCATGCTTGGCAGGTCCGCGCCTTCACCAATGATGCTTTAGCCTGTACTTCATTTTATTGTGTTGTTGAATAATGCCACGTTTGCAAATCTGGCGGTCCCAAAAGGTTTTTAATGCAACCTTGGCCTTTTCAGGATTCATTGTGCGCCTAGACCGCCTTGTTTCAGCAGGTCCGCGCAACCCATGATGCAGGCCCTTGTGTTTTTGGTTTAAATGGTGTTTTAAAATAGCTATACCACGTTTTCCAAACAGATAGAGGCTGCGGGTTTAACCTGGTCCGCAATAACCATTTTCCCTATCCAATAATGCCTCTTTTTTAACTATGACACCGTGAGTCTTTTTTCCCTCGTTTAGTGAAATCACTTGTGACCTTTGCTTCCCTGTAACCATAGCAACGGTAGTCAGTCTTTCTTCACCGAGGTTTGTAAACCTCTCGGGTTACCCGGGCAGCACTTCCTGGTTTCAGGAGACGCAATGAGACGCCGGCTCGCACGCTCCTTTACAATCACAATCCCTTCGGGTAAGTCCTGAATAGGCGGCATCTGCGGGCGGTTCTTTTTGATTTAGCCGCCAGGGTATGGCCCTAGAACTGACTCGTTTTACTCCTTGGTTTTGCAGATGTGTATGAGTGATCCTTTCACTTTAAGGATTTTTGAAAAAAAAAACGTTTTGACGGAGGAGCAAGAACCAGTTTCCCACTAACCTGACATTAAGAGGTAGGCTGCATAATAGTAATTACAATGCACACGGTCTAAGTGATACCTTTGGCAATCACATAAATGATTGGCGCCAATATCTTTATCACGGTCCTTTAGATACGGATAGCATCCAGCGCAGAAAAAGGCACAGCCTGGTCACAGACCACGTCTTTTCTGGCCGCCTCTGTCTTCCCTCCAGGTAATTACAACAATGTTCAGTATGTAACATGTGGCTCTATCCTCAGTATAACCTCCCACCCTTAATAAAATTTAACCTAATTTAATCTTTAATCTTGAATGTAACGGGCTTTTCCGTTATTTACTGTGTCGGGACTCTTTTGAGACCGGTTTAAGTAATTAGTTTTCACTTCTATTTTGCTCAGGAATCAGCCCCACCATACCCTCCACCTTCCCTTCACATCCTGACGAAGACCCGCGTAGTAAGGATCTACTGTCCTACATTTTCTGGGTCGAAACTTAGACATTTATCTACAACTTCGAACTCCTAACATTAGCTTGAAATATACAGCAGATTAGGAGCTTCTGTCATAAAATGTTTTTGATGTATGCATATTTTATTTGACCTCTCATATGGGGATCAACGACATTTATGATTTTGATCTATGGATTTATGCATATGTAAATTTGATTAGTGATGTACAACTATCAAAAATGTGTTTCTTTTTTCCCTGTACTTTCTCCCTTCTCCCTGTGGGCGCATTGAATTTGTGTATACTATGATCGATTCTCTGATCATTGAATGGTTATAACGGTGCGGTGAAAATAAAAACACTATGCACCCTCATTTGTTTTGGATCAATTTAACTAAATATTGTGATCACTAAAAATTCATTCTGTGCTTGGTCTGGGACCCCTTTATATTTATATCGACTACTTACCCAGGTCCCACTGACTACATGGGTCCAACCCAATTTTTTACAACACACTCTGTACTAAGGCGCATACTAATCTAAAACAAGCCCTACAAGATTTAGCTTGTGACCAGCATTTAATTAAGGAATGTCATAAGGCTTATAAAAATGCGCAGAAACAATGTAAAGAAAACCTAAAAAGAGAGGCCTGGGATTCCTTGTGTGAGGCGTCCCTGAGCAGAGATGTTGCAGCCTTTTGGAAGGCAGTAAATGCACCCTTTTTCGAAGATAAAGGTAAAGCTAGAATCGAAATAGCTATAATGGACACGGAATGGGTGGAACACTATGAAAGTCTATATAGTGAGGTGAGTCTCCTGGACCAGTTTCTACCACTAGACGTAGTGGATGAAGCAACCCCAAAAAGAAATAAAATTGATCTAAGTATAAAACTGCATGAAGTCATTACAGGCATCAAGGCCAGCCTTGGGGGAAAAGGCCCCCGGCTCTGACAGGGTCCCTGTTGACCTTTATAAACATAATATGGCTTTATGGGGCCCAATCCTTACGAATATTTCAAAAGGGAGACAGATCAAGCTGTGGTTGCTATCGCCCGATATCTCTGTTAGATTCTACCATTAAGATCTTTGGGCGTGTAATCTTGAACAGATTACAGAACTGCGCCGAGGATCGCTCTATAATAAGTGATCTTCAATATGGCTTCAGGAAACATCTGGGCACTATTGAACAGGGCCTTAATTTGCATATTCTCTTAGATAAATATGTAAGCGCAAGGAAAAACTGTATATATCTAACATTCGTCGACTTGTCATCGGTATTCGATTGCGTTACCCACAGCAAGTTGTGGCTCATATTAGAGAAACTTGGTGTGGAAGTGAATATAATTAATTTTCTGAGAGAGTTATACAGGGGAGCACGGGCCACAGTTAGAAATAGTAGGAATGGGGAATGTACGTCACCGTTTAACATCGCTAGAGGAGTACGGCAAGGGTGCGTACTCACTCCATTCCTATTTACAATTACAATTTACAATTTATTTCAACGAATTGGAAGAGGTATTACTCAGGGAGTGCAGGGACATGCCGTTGATAGGCAAAAGATCGACCCCTGCGCTACTATACGCAGATGACGCGGTTCTGATGGCTCGGACCCCGTTGGCAATGCAGCAGATGATTACATCTTTAGCAAATTTTATGGCTAACCTAGATCTGAGGGTCAATGCTTCGAAGACTTACTGTATGAATTGCGGTCCAGGGGCACAAAAGAACAGGAAAACCATGTTTATAAACTCTAAACCTTCAGAATTTACCCAAACCTTTCCTTATCTGGGCATATTGTTTGACCAAACTGGTCAATGGAATACAACAATAAATACACTGAAATTGTTGTTTTGTAAATCAATAATGGCTGTCCAAAATTTTGCAGGAAAAATGGGCAAAAAGCCGATTTGGGAACAACTTTTAACAATATACAGAGCAACCAGTATTGCAATTGGAACTTATGGTGCTGGTATATGGGGGTACGCTAATGTTAAATCATTACAACTAGCAGAAAATTGTTTTCTGAGACAGCTCCTAACAGTCCCAGATAGCGTGTCCACCCATATTTGCCACATGGAGCTGGGTCAATCTTATAGAGAGGATGTTATCAAAATTCAGCCAGTTTTATTGTGGCACAGGGTATGGACGACGGAGGAGTGCATTTTTAATCAAGTGATATTGAGTGACGCCATGAACTTAGAAAAAAGCAGTAAAATAAGATGGCTGGCATATGTAAAGTCGTTTCTCATGGATATTGGCCATCGAGAATATTTTGATGAACCTTCTTATGTCCCACGTAACTAGAAAATAATTAAAGCATATATGTATGGTACACTTGGAGGATAAAAGATCTTGCTCTGAGTTGAGGAAAAGTACAGTGGTGGCGCATCAACTTGTATTGATCACTAGCGATACTCAGCCATATCTGAAATTGCAGATGAAAGAATTTGATACGTTTTTATTAATTCGTTTTAGATTGAATATTTTATTCAGACTTCTCAGTTACCCCAAAATGAATGACTGGACAAAGGACCTTAATAAATGCCCTTGCCATGAATTGTCCAAACAATCGGACATGCACATTTTGCTATTTTGTAAATATTATGTTGCCCAAAGGAAAAGATGGATTTTGCCGTTATTAAGGATAATGGGTTTTAATCAGTGTCACCCAGCATTTTTAGCCATTCAGAAATTAGATAATGTTTTAACTATTGCTTCAGTTTCTGCCTTTTTTAAGAATGTTTTTAGATTACGAAAATCAATTCTTAATACAGTGTAACACAACAGCAAAATGGTAATGATGATTGTATATATATATATGTGGCTTTTACTGATTTTTTTATTTATTATGTGATTGTTTATTCTTGTATTTTATTGTGCTTTTATGGTTATTCATGTTCAATAACCAAATAAAGAAAGGATTGATTGATTGATACATCACAAATCATTCTTGCAGACGTAAACCCCATTACTCAGTTCTGAACAATCTTCAGCATAAGTCATTTATACAGTTCTCTCCCGGTATCATTGCGAGATGCCCCACACTTTCTCTTGCTTTTGGAGACAACCCAAGTCTCATACAATCATAGACCAGTTTTTCCAGTATGCAACATAGGTCTGTTTTGGCACACCACCTCCCACTATGGGGAGAAGATGCGTGCTGCCACTGACAGGCTATGTCTCTTTTACCCATCACAAAAGCTAATCTCAGTATTGTCTGCTCGGCGTGTGTGAATCCCTCATTCTCTTGAATATTGAAGAGGGCCATCCTCGGTGTGAGAGTGAATGAGCGGTTGAGGACTGCTCCAAGTGTTACCTTGATAGAGGTCCAGTGAGGGCAGAGGACCCCACAGCCCCAAACAGTGTGGAAAACATCACCATTTCCTCCCCACATTGTAGACAAGCAGCGTCATCTCTTCTTTTCATTTGCATCAGCCGTTACTGAGTCAAATATATACAAGGTAGACATTTAAATTGTATGAGGTAGACCCTCGCAGTTATTTCTGTCTCTCTAGGGCTTATGAGAGCAGGCACCCACTCGCCCTCCTCAAACTCACCCAAGTTGCTTTCCTATTTTCTCCTCAGTGTCCTGAAAGAGCGTGGAATATAAATCACTAAGAACTTGTAGATATTTTTAAGGGGTGGGAGAAGTACATTGTGTTGTTCTTTGGTTGCGGACGTTAATTAGCAAGAAAAGGGACCTGGTTGCCTGCGTTAAATTAACAAAAACAGAAACGGAGGCATACCAAATATTGATATATAACAATACAGCAATAGGGGGAGGTAATATGCCACGTCTTATTTTCAACTACTTATTGCTAATTGCTTCATGCAATGAAATGCTAGAACAATGTTTAGATTACAAAAATGCCACAGTTGGTTAGCCTTTGCTTTATTTACATTATGATTACTATGGTTACACCTTAGAAGTAAATGCTACAGAAAATTTTACACATATTGTGGACATCATCTGGTTACGAAGAATGTGACGAAGACTGGGCAAACACGATTAGGGGCATGTTGGGTTTTGTGGCATACTTGAGATGGGGGGTTTCATTACAACATTGACTTTTGGTTTCAAAGGAGTTTGATGAAATCATGGATTTATGTGCAATCTTGGAAGGGGAGCATAAACATACACTGCAATTGACATTTCACAGCTTCTTCATTTCTCGGGCAAACCCGTTTTTACTTTTAACCATACTCAGGTACCGCTATTAAAATACGAACCCGCTACACACAAAGTCCTGGTTTCGCGGTAGCTGCATTCCAGGGAGTTTACGAGCACCATAGGCCTTGTAATAGCATCGAATTTATCAGTGTGTGATTTAATGGGTTTCGCAATAGGGTAAATGGCATTGGCGTTGGAATGCCATCCGTTGAGAAAACTTGCGATGTTACAGGCTTTGCGATGTGGGAACCGCGTTGTAAAAGCACGCGTTGAAAACGTGTGCAATGTACATCCTTTGAAATGCAACTCAGTGTCTAACCATGCTCCGCTCCTCCTCCTCCAGCCACTACCAAGTTTCTTGACGATTATTGCTTTATGGACAATATTGATCAAGTATGTCCTCCCCCTTAATGGCTTCGAGGTTTGTTTTACTGTATTTCTCTATTTATTTCTTGTGGCTCAATCTGCTAAACAAATAATTGTATATATGCTTATTCTGGTAGCCTATATATATGCAGTTTTTTTGTAACGCGCACTACTACCGGAGTATCCTGGCACGGTATACCGCTGGGGAACCCGTCCTGGCTTAACCTGTGGGATGGTCCCTACTGGGAGTCCCCAAGGTGGAGCCAGGCATCCCCAGCGTTGATGGGGCCGTTGTGGAGATTAGGGAAGCTAATGCCCATGGTTGCCGAGTGGGACCACTGGTTAGATAGAGTAGGCACCGAGGCGAGAATTATCGAGTCCGCTGACCCTGCCGTGTCGGGAATTGAACCCTGGTCCCAGGCCGACTCCTGCTTCCTGGGTCTGCCGCCTCTAACCAGTGAGCCACACCACTCCATATCAATGAATGTGACCCAAGTGTCCTCCCTTACAATGTGTTGAAAGAGCAAGAAACTAAACCTTCAAAGAATACCTAAAATACTGTCTTAAATGTGCTATGATTCCTCTGGAGCATGTTCCCACAGAATCCTAACGAGAGATCACAAGGAGGAGGAGGGGCTTTGCAGAGACTTAGAATGGACTGAAAGAACTACAACATAATGTATTGAGACATATGCTCGGGGCAACATAAGCTAGAATGATATACATCACTAGGACTAATCTTTCAGAATCGCTCACTATGAAGAACAAGAATTTGCAATGCAATAGGTCTCGCAGCATTTAAGTTTGAGTTACTGGCATTGTAAATGACAATGCTTTGCATAATTTTTGTTTTTTGGTGTCCATGTGTGCATGGCAGTGGCGGTGTCTGTGTGTGCATGGCAGTGGTGGTGTCTGTGTGTGCATGCCAGTGGTGGTGTCTGTGTGTGCATGGTAGTGGTGGTGTCCGTGTGTGTATGGGAGGGGTGGTGTCCGTGTGTGTATGGGAGGGGTGGTGTCTGTGTGTACATGGCAAAGGTGGTGTCCGTGTGTGTGTATGGCAATGGTGGTGTCCGTGCGTGCATGGCAGTGGTGGTTTCCCTGTGTGTATGGCAGTGGTGGTTTCCCTGCGTGTATGGCAGTGGTGGTGTCCGTGTGTGTATGGCAGTGGTGGTGTGGTGTCTGTGTGTGTATGGCAGTGGTGGTTTCCCTGTGTGTATGGCAGTGGTGGTGTCCCTGTGTGCATGGCAGTGATGGTGTCCGTGTGTGCATGCCAGTGATGGTGTCCGTGTGTGTATGGCAGTGGTGCTACGTATATAAGTGTGCTTGGCCTGTGGCCAAAGATTAGACTAAGGGTGTGATCAGAGTGTGTGAGTCTTTTGTTTGAGGGGGCAAGTGTGCGTTTCTGTGAGTAGAAAGTGAAGTATGCAGTTGTATATGTTTGTTAGTGTAAATGGGTGTAAATATTCCACGCACTTACATAGTGGCAATCCAGAACCCTCACACAACACAGCGGATGAGGGGAAAAATCTTGCAGATGCGCACCTGAGCCAACAGAGATTACGTGGCCGTATGTGAGGAAATGAGAATCGGTACCAATTTGTGTATCTTTGCTTCGGGAGGTTGGATATGTGGCGATGTGTCCATAAGTCCCATGGAGAGACGGGAAAAAGAACGAGAGAGAGACCCAGCGAGCACAACCTGCAGCGTCGCGGACAGCCTGCCGGCTCCAGCTCTCTTCTGCCTCCGCCTCCCGCACTCCCAGTCAGCCTCTTTATCTTCAGAACTGGTCTTTTCAACCGATTACTGCGTTGGGAACCCTATGTGCCTTTGCGACTTTCTGTGGGGCGGGACTTCCGGCTTCGGAAGCCCGCGCACGCGCCCACTGAGAGAAGCTACGCCCACAGAGAGAAGCACTGCTGGTGGCGCGGGGAGAGCCCCGCGGTGGCGGCTGAAGTCCGGAGTGGCGGTAAGTGGGCAAGCGCTCGGTGCACTTGTGTGTGTGCGTGTGTGTGTGTGTGTGTTTGTGTATGTATGCGACGGCGGGGGTGGGTTCTCTGTATGTGTGGGTGCGTGCGTGCATGAGCGCTCGTGTGTGTGTCTGTCTCTGTTTCTGCGCATGCGTGTGTGGTGTTGCTGCTTCCCAGGAGACAGCAGCTGAGCGCGTGGGCAGCGGAAATCGCCTCCTTGAAGAGGCAATGCGCGTGGCCGAGGCTGTCTCCCGGGAAGCACAGTCAGTGACAAAAGATCTCGGCGAGTACAGCGCTGACGCGCTGTATCACTACGAGACCTAAAAATGCAACGCTTCTCCTACGGAATAGCCAACTCTGCCAAGGAATCGTCGAAGTAACGTCACGTTGTGGAATTTAGGAAAGATCAAGTGTGCGTTGGGTAACCTGCCAGTTTGACAGTCTTCTATGGAAGAAGGAAGTAATAAGTGGGGAGTCTCAGATATTCTATTTGAAAGTTAGTTGGCTCAATACTATAAAAAAAATACACGCTTAGAAGGATGCTCTTGTTGCCCCTGACCTCTCAAACGCTTTAGCCCACTGGAATCAAAATTAGGTGTCATTAATCTCGGCTGAGGTCCATTACAGCTGTTAAAAGCGCTAGCCATTGTTAATTGCTTGAGATGTAGTCAAGGGAGTATTATGTTGCCCCTGACCTCTCAAACGCTTTAGCCCACTGGAATCAAAATTAGGTGTCATTAATCTCGGCTGAGGTCCATTACAGCTGTTAAAAGCGCTAGCCATTGTTAATTGCTTGAGATGTAGTCAAGGGAGTATTATGTAAATTAATGGGTATTAATGCACGTTATCGTGTGTATAGGAGGGCCATTACTACCTGCCCTTCCCTATATGCAGAAGAAGATCTCCACTGTCCAGTTTTGTCTTTCACAGCACTCATAATGCAGGTGAATGGCAGACTGGATCATACCGCCATGCTTTACCTATTGCACACAACTGCTCATTCATAGGCTTGTCCATCAGTGCAGAACTTGTCTGCTGCTCTGCTATGGAGGATGGTGGCAGTTATTCGTCGATGGGCAGAGATTTGACCTTATTATCAGTTTAACACATTAATAAGTAATTGTAAGATGACCGGTTACGTGAAGGGCCTTCTACTGCGCAGGAACAGGTGTTGGCACATTTTGTAACTTTTGATCTCTCGAAGTTAGAAATGCATTTTTTCGTTAAAATCTGCAGGTTATGCAGTAGATGATGGATTCCCTGGCAAATCCATAATTATGTGGGAAATGCAGTGGGCGCAGTATCATAATTCCAGTGGCCTTGATTATTCCATTTCACATTTAAATGGTCGCAGATATGTACGCTACGGTGTGCACAAAGCAACTTCCAGAAGCATAGACTCCCTGGGTATTAGCTGGTGCCGTGGTACGTGTGTTTAGAATGGAGTGGGCTTCAAAGCGATTGGTCAGCCAGCTCGAGAAACTCTAGCCACGTGTAATGTTCACCTATGTTCAATGTAATGGTGCATTTGGAAACATGACGTATACCACAACTCCTGTGCGATGCAGCGGGTTTATATCCATGTAATGCAAAGAAGCGGCTTGTTTGAGACCACACTTTGATTGGGTCCCACGCACTCCTGGTCATCAGGTACGTGTGATTACAGTGCTTGTAGATTATAGCACAGTGACTCGCATTATCGAATTATGATTGAGAAAGCATAGGCCTCTCTTGTTTGTATTAGTTGTGGTATGGCGTTTGTTTATCTCCATTTAGGGGGAGGACAAAACAACAGAATATTCCCGTGTTGTTGCTGGTTGCAGATCAGCCCGCAGTACACATTGAAGTAATCCTGGTGCTGGGTTTTTCCAGTCGATGGTTTGCGACTTTCCGTGGGGCGGGACTTCCGGCTTCGGTAGCCCGCGCACGCGCCCACGGAGAGAAGCCGCGCCCACAGAGAGAAGCACTGCTGGTGGCGCGGGGAGAGCCCCGCGGTGGCGGCTGAAGTCCGGAGTGGCGGTAAGTGGGCATGCGCTCGGTGCACTTGTGTGTGTGTGTGTGTGTGTGTGTGTGTGTGTGTGTGTGTGCGTGTGTGTGTGTATGTATGCGACGGCGGGGGTGGGTTCTCTGTATGTGTGGGTGCGTGCGTGCATGAGCGCTCGTGTGCGTGTCTGTCTCTGTTTCTGCGCATGCGTGTGTGGTGTTGCTGCTTCCCAGGAGACAGCAGCTGAGCGCGTGGCCAGCGGAAATCGCCTCCTTGAAGAGGCAATGCGCGTGGCCGAGGCTGTCTCCTGGGAAGCAGAGCCAGTGACAAAAGATCTCGGCGAGTACAGCGCTGACGCGCTGTATCGCTACGAGACCTAAAAATCCAAAGCACAATCAAATAATTACCAAATACAGGCTTATTGACCACAGACTAGAAACAGAGACTTGGCAATACAGATCAAACCACAAACCTAGAGAGGATAGAATTTGCCAAAAGTATGACTTGGCGGAAAGTAGAGACCTACCACAATATGGCGCCACCTATTAGGAACTGCTCCACATCCTGCCAAGAAAAGGAAGTCTTCATTAGTAAAAGTGAAGGAGAACGATTGTGTATCATCCTATGCGAACTATCAGAAACAATATGGAATTACCAGTTCTCCTACCAGTGTCTAAATTGCTTTGAACCGAAGTATGGTTCCTGAAGAGTCCATTTTAAATCTCCTCGACCTGTCTCCTGATATCCGATCCCAATAAACAAAAAAAATGGTTTTCCATTGACCCCAGCAAATTACAATTGTTGTTTCTCCTCTAAACAGTGTTCCCTTGTTGATTATTGCAAATACCTGCAAAACGTATAGGCTTTGTTAAGGCGGACTATACCTTTAGGTAGCAGTCTCTTTCCATAGGACATCACACATGCAGATCATAATTTACTACACTGCTGAAATATTAAAATCCCATATTCAGTGATTTACAATATATGACCAGGGATAGAATACTGCCTCTTCCCAGGCAATTTCAGGAAATGTTGATTACTCTGTGCACTAAATCCCACATTGTTTTTCTCATAAGCAAGATGCACCCATAGTTTATTCTCATTGTATTCTCTAATTGCCATACAAGGTTTGAACTGGAATTTGCTACTGTTTTTTGTAAAAGTACCATCTCAGACGGAAAGAAACCCTACAGTAGCAAGGTCAGATGCCTACAGTAAATGAACGAAAGACCACATATGTTCATCAGTGCTCTGTTATCTATAGCAGAGGTTTCCATACTGACAAACTCAAAGGCCTTCAACTGCAAATTGAAAATCTTCAGCATATGGTAATACTCCCCAGCCAGGCATATTTCTTCCAGAAGTCATTCATGCCTTGGTTCAAGTAGAGCTACAGCATGACCAGTAGCCTCTGAGCAGAATTTATTCATGGAAATATTCTACCAATAATTAACCCCTATAAGAACAGAGTTAAGATGATAGAGCTAGTAAGGGACTAGACTGGAAAACGTGTTTTGAAAAATTAATAGCTTTTTCCACAAGGGCATGAGGTTTGGGTTCCATCTGATAGCACTGGGTATGTGGTTCGAAAGGCTTCGGGTGCACATGTTGATTTGTTTTTATTCATTTTAACGAATTTCATTGAGATGCTGATGCCTCTTGTTATTCTTTTGCAGTACTGCGGTATGAAGTTTTTGTTTGAGGTAAGGAGAGGTGAGACCAGCATGGATGAGCTTGTAGGGTTAAGCAGGTGATTCTGAAGTCGATACAAGTGTCTACGTGAAGCCAGGGTAGTTCTTGAAGGGTTAGAATTGTGTGGTCTGATATCTTCGCTTTGGAGAAGAAGAAGGCTGCAGCATGCAGAGTTGATTTGAGAGATGCAGTACTAGTTTTGAGTAAAGTGCCTCAGGGGGCATACATCCATTGAGATGGTCTTCTAAGTGGCAGCTGGAGGTATGAAAGATTACATTTTTCGATAAGAGGTATAGCTTAGTTTGTTGATGTGTCTGCTAGGGTGAGGTTGGAGTCAATGTCAAAACCAAGGGATTTAGTGAAAAGTATTAAAAGATAATTATAATACCAAGTGAGAGGAAGGAGTTCATCCATTTTCGAACTGGAAGAGGTTGTGGTGGTGGGCATGGGAGTTTGGTTAGAATGAAGCAATAACACATCTGTTGTGTCTGGTTTTAATTTAATGGAGAAGGCAGACATCTTTTTTATTTGATTTTCAAAGGCTGGAAACTTTGAAATACAGCTGAATGTCATTTGAATGTATTTACACATTGGTATATAGTAATCTTTTTATTCACCAACATGCTTAAGGGCTTCATGTAGAGATTGAAATGTTGAGGCAATATGTTTAAGTCTTGTAGTATGCTACATTTTGTAGAGTAAGAAGATGATCTAGAAAAAAACTGTTCTCTTTGAGAGGAAGGATTTGAACCAGTTTGGGAGTTTTCTTTCTATGCCCATTTTGGAAAATAGGCTTTACAAAAGTGAGTTATGATTATGACAATGCTTCTGATAGATCCAGGAGTACCAGAAGACATTGATTTCCATTTATGATCTTTAGGATGTTATTAGGCTGACTTCTACCAGACAGCTCTCCTGACTGCTTGCAAACACATATTGGTGACATACTGTAAGCTTACCTAGGAATGAATTATGCCCATGTCTTACACTGGCTTTGTGTTTTGTTACTAACAGTTGCTTGCTATCTTTCTACTGGCTTTATTTGTTTTAGCTTGTGCAGCCTGGCGTGTTCCCTCCCGTGTAGCAAAGCCTCTTTACCTCCTCTCTGATTTGGCTCCTTCTGTTCTATCAACAGTGATTGCTTTTCTGGCACTTTTCTTTTTCCTGTAGTACTCCATAAGAATGCATATTTTATCCAGCTGTCTCCCTTGTATGCTTCTCCACCCGCCTCCAGCTACTCAAGACGCTCTCAAGCACTCAAGAACTTCTGTGCAACCTTTGTGCTCCACAATACTGTCTCACTGTTTTGCTTCAGGTTTTTTTTAATAGCAAAAACTTGGCCCAAAGGCATTGGAGTGCCTTATGTGAACACCAGTTACATTACACAAGGTCACATTCATTTATTAGACACAGGTAGATTAAGTGATGTGCCCAGAAACTGAGTACGTTGAGCCCACGTATGTACTTCAACCATGTTCCCCAGTTTCAAAGTCCCACGATCAGCAGTGTCACTAATGCCACATCATTTACCCCTCCCCCACACACAGTTCTATCCAATTACATCTATCATCCAAGAGATCACAGGCCAATGTGTCATTACCACTAATTGAAACAAACATGTAATGATTGTTTCTATGAGCACCAGTCATGGCTCCTGTAAAGATGTAAAGACTCCCAGTCCTTTTTGAGATTATGCATTTTAAGCAGGGAGGAGGAACCGAGCTTGACTCTCTAAAAATCCTCTCATTACCTATTTTTTGTCTGAACTGTTATAGTTGTATAAACTTAATATCAATAATCGCAGTACTAAGAGGTAGTTGAAATTGTCACAATGTCTAAAACGCTTTTGGCTTTCATAAAAAAAACTCCACTTCTTAAATTGTTCTGGAAATAAAATGTTCTTAAATGCAATAGAACAGGCCCCTCCCCCAAACTAAGGTTCAAGAAATTCTGTTCTCAGTGGTAATGGCTTACGATACTTGAAGAAGCTGGCCGTGACCTGCAATTTCTTAATCGCCAAATGTGTCCTCTTCTGTGTTTGCGAAAGGTCTTAAGACTATTCAGGAGCTGGACACACCCAACCACTTGATGAACTGCTTGAACAATGTTATGTTATGTTATATGGTTTATAGAGCGCACAGCTGCCCCAGCGAAGAGGCGTCCCGGCGCTAATCCCAAGTGAAAAACAGAACTGAGGGCAGAAAAAAACGGTAGGGGAAATTATTTTCCAGGAAATAAAAGTGTTTTGACAACTTTCCTAAATTGCAACATGTCCTTCAACTCCCGTTCTGGGCAGGAAGGGAATTCCATAACTTTGCTGCTAGAAAACGGAAGGAGCGGCCACCTGCTCTGCTACGGTTGAACCGGGGAACTACCACCAGATTCTGCCCTGCCGAACGTGTAGTGTAGTTCCTAGTTTCCCACTAGGCCCTGCGCATTGGAATAACATAAACAGTAGTATCGACGTGGAACTGCGGATATTCCAGGCCTCCACTGACTATGCTAAACTTAATTGGGTTGTGTTACCAACTAGCTCAGAGATCACTGGAAACTTTCTTCTCTGCATAGGAAGTGATCAGCTTCTTTGGCACAGACAAGAAGGGATTCAGTTTTCCAACAACCGTGCAACATGACAACTTTGCTCCTCAGATCAAGAGTCGATCTCTAGGGTCGTGTGAAACAATAGACATAGATTTCACTCAGTCAGTCTAGTGCAGTTTACTTTCACGAGATGTAGAGAATAGAGAGACGGGCGTTTGTCAATAAAGGGTTAACATTTATTGAACAGTCTTTCTTCTCGTACAAGAGAAATGTATTGCCACAATTGCAATAATTGTTATTATAAAAAGTACGTACAGTAAGATAAGTATTGCGAAATAGAACTGTAAAAGCATTGATATGGTTTCTTAGCCATACAATGGTTTAAAAGTAATAAAACATATATACAGTCATATATACATTAGGCTAACATACTCAACTGGTGCTTCTAACTAAGCCTACCCCAGTGTGCCTGACCTAAGCCTAACACGTGAAAGGGGAGTAAGTAAGTAGCTTTAAGTTAAGTTGGTTTTGCCAAGGTTTGTTTCAAGAATTCTCGTCTAAGGGTTTAGTCAACACCATACCTCTGAATAGAATGATGGAGGATTGGTATCTCCTTCAGGGGTCTCTCTCGATATCCCAGTCACCCGCGAGGGTAAACCGGAAGCGCCGGGACTGGATTTCTCTGCACGAGAAAGGCAGCGGCTTCTCTTCAGCGCGTCGAGGAAGGAGGGGGGACAGCGTCCGCGGGCAGCTGGAATCTGCTGGATGTCTTCGCAGAGGACGGCTGTTCAGCTCCTTAAGCGTACTGCACCATAGTTCGCGCTGTAGCGGCGATAATGGTAATCAGCAGCTTCACCACCACAGGATAGCAGGCTGCAGCGACAGAGTGCTAGATTTACCAACACAGGGTCATGCAGGCAGCTGGCATCAGCAACAGGCAACGAACATTGCTTAAGGCAACGTTGGTAATATTTATACCTGACAGGTGCCGGGTTTGACGCAAGTTTGCTGGACATAAGACGTCAATTAAAGATGTCACTAGGAAGTGATAGTTATCAGTTGCTCATTAGAGTTCCATTACTAATCAAAACATAGCAAGCGGGGATTTCCAGGTTTGCTAAGTTTTTGTCTTGTTGAAGAACTCGGAGTGTTATCTAGGAATATCAGATAGGGACTGCTGCACTGTCATTGCACTAATTGGTCGCAAAGGAAGTAGCAGAGAGTCATGCTGGAATGTGGCTCTGTTCGTGTGAGGCCAGAGATGACTTTTCAGAAAATCGCACTTGAACGGTTATGCCAATATAGGGAATAAATGGATTTATAGCCGAATAGGGGCATAAGGTCACAGTATCGATCAGGAACCTAGATAAACACGCAACACCCACTCCACGTATTCATGTCCATCAAAATTACTAAAACTAAGCAATTAGATGCATGTGTAACATTGCCCACCCCAAAATACATAAATGCATTCGAAATAGGCGTACTTGTAATACATGGAATTTAGGTACTGTACGTTTTTTAAAGCATAGTAATCATTCAAAAAATTATTGCATATGAAATCAATGAATGATTATGCAAAAAGAATTACACATGAAGTATCTCTGACAGAAGAAAGGCGAGATAAATCATCACATAAAAATGCATTGTAATAACATGTGTGCTAGAGGCTGGTGTAACGTTGTTATGTCTCTAGATGTGTTTAGAAATAGAAGTGTGAAGCTTCTGTTCTCTAAGAATAGTTTTTACGTTAAGCAAAGAATTGTTCGTGCCAAAAGGGGTCAATATTAGAAAAATTGTCCAATTCAAAGAAAATAGATTTCCAAAGCTCTTGGCAGTTTTTGTTGATCAAAACTGAAGGCCGAATTCAGAGTTCATGGGAACGCTGTGTGTCGGAAAGCTTCTCAAAAGTTATTGTTTCTCTGTGGGTGAGAACATCGTATCAGACAGGCTCTCAAATATTGGTCTACAAATTCAGGTGATAGTTCAACCAAATTAGATAGCGCTGTAACTTGGCAGGTGTGAGAATGATTGCTGTCATCGAAGGCAGGACCAGCAATGCTCACAGAACGTTGTACCTGGATGATGTTGCTTTTGTCACTCGCTCCACTGTTACCACTTGGCTGTAGTACAGGAGTCTCCACGAATGCCGTCATCAGGATTGGTAGCCGCTGGGGACAACACAATGCGTGAGCCGTTATTGGACTGAGCAAAGTATCGACGTCCATTGGTACTGCTGATTGAAGTGAAAGACAGATGTCCAACACGCATTCATCGCCGCAAAGCATACACCGTAGCACAGGTAAAATGCAATTTTGCCATATCGGTCTGAATGAAAGGAACCAGGTCATGTTTAGATCTCTCAGCCTGGCCAATCCGAAGACGTTAGTTATGCTGTCCCGGTAGCGCATTGCTAGGATTGTCTCTTCCATTCCCATGGGAGCTATGTCTGAGCCGAGGCTTGCCATAACGTAGCAGGAGGGTCAAAAATAGAATCCCTGCAACGAGTCCCAAAAATAGTGGTATGCCGCCAAAAATGGAGTGCACAAAATTAGGAAAGATTCCCAAAATTGCCTGGAAGGGTGTTAGCAGTCCCGTAAAGACTGTCTTAAATATGCCTGGGATGCTTGTAGCACTAGACATGTTAAGGAGTTGGCTGAACATTTCTACGAAATGCACGGGGCAATTTGTTGATAAAAGGTCATGAACCTCAGTAGCCGTCCTTGCGACTAGAAGATCATACGTCTCTTTAGATGACGTTATAGGCACTGTTGTCTGTAAAAGCACAGATTTCATTTTGCTTAATGTATCAATTCGTATAGAATAGAGATTCAGACGAGGCCAGAGGGGAGTCACTATGTCTGGAGGCCCGCTCGGGAACAATGCTTGCATACAACATTTGACCATGGACGTAACTTGTACTAGATAACTTTTCCCTGGCGTCAGGCCACAACATCTGTGATCCGTTCTAAGAATGTAACTCCCGTTTGCGAGTTGCATAAAGAAGGGCTCTATCTGAGTTGCAGGTGTGACTAGCTGGTGGCATGAAAGGTTGTTTGAATTTCCATCACATGCTCCGTGTAAATTAATACCCTGACACAAAAGTATACCGCTTAGTGAGTGTTTACAGTTGTCACCACTAAGAAATACATTTTTGTCGCTGTCACTATAGCAAGAATGAGTGTATGGTAATTTCCATTCGGATTTTACATATCCTTTACCCAATTGTTCATACTGGCCAGCAGGTATGTATTCAAGGCACTTTTTAAATCGGAAAGTTGTTATCGGAATTGTGATAATTCCGTGTATTATCCATTCAATGACAGGACTCTCTGACATTGTCAATGGTAATCTCTCGAGTTTTTCGATGCTCAGGATTGTATAGTCTGCTCCTTTCTGTGCCAAACTGATCTGTTTATCAGTAAGGTTAAAACTGGAAAATAATGACGTTGTGTTTATCAAACGCCAAGGCACATAGCCTGAACGAAGATTTTGCAGCGTCCAGCCTAGTTCTATAATAGAGCGTAATTGAGATTGGCCATGTTGTAACATCAGCAAATCTCTGTCTATCACATCAAAGGCAGAGGATACAATATTGTCCAAAGAATATATTCTGGAAGACAGAGTCGTTAACCCATTGTCTACCACAGAAAGTGATTTCTCCAAATTAATACGATCAATTTCTCGTATTTTTTCAGCAGTTTCAATTTGCTTTACTTTCCAAGCCTCGTTGTAAGCAGCATAGATGCTGGTCGCTATGAAACGCTTTTGACGCTGTTTGCGTGGTCCAAGAATGAAATCGCGCAAATCAGCACCATCTTTTAATAAAGACAAGTGTTGCTTAATTTCAGCCAGTGTGGATGTTGTTAGCCATTCAAGGCAGAGTTTCCCTACACTGTATGTTGTTATAATCCCTGGATGTTGTCTCTGGGAATATCTCGAGTCTAATCTGGTCATTTTTAACCCCTGTGTTTTATTCAGGAATCTATCTTGACAGCTATTTGTGTCTGTAGGCCAGATTAACCACTTTTTCCAATCAGGATGTGTTCTGTTGAAATGTAAAATTTGTGACACGTCTAACTCAATATCTGTGGTTGTATTCTCAGGTATTGGCTTTGGTATAGACGGTGTTTTAAGGTCTTTGATCTTAGCTAGGCCAAGACAAGATGTTTGGTGTATTGTGTCATTTAAAAATAACATTTGTTCAGGTATCATGCAGGTTCTAAATAGTGCTTCTATGCCTTGCACCTGCCAATCTTTTGTACCCCAAATTGTTTTCGTTTCAATATTATTTTTCCAATAATCAAAACCAAATGTCATCATTTTGTCATAAAATGCTTCTGAATATATCAATTTAGAATTTGTCAGCATTGTTTTCATTCCTGTTTTATCTAACAGTTTGTAATAAAACGTTTCTGCATCACTGGTGTTAAACCCAGAAAAATATTTGAATTTCTCAAAAAATGCTTTAGAACTGCTTTTAGGTGGTGTAGAACAATGTTCCCATTGATTATACATAAAAACATTTCTAGGCTGTGCAGATTTATGCAAGTAATGATCCCCATAGTGGGTATAACAGAATAACTGCTCATAACTAGATGAACCTTGTAAATAATCATGATCTGTGAATCTAGCTGACATTACTAAATCAGACATCATGTCATTAATACTGTTAAAGTCCCAATCATCAGAGAATGTACTAGGTGTCACAAAGTCACTTAAGGAAACCTTTAGTTGATGAGGATACTTCAGGATTTCGACCGGACCATATATCTCATAGTCTGTTTTCTCCCATACTACCCCACCAGGTATTGGAATTGCTGTGACATTTACTGTTGACAGTTCTCTTTTCTTCACGTGGGATGATCTGTGTGGTTTCAGGACTAGGTTGATGTTCTGACTTGCTGTGTCCATTCAATTGTAATAAACTTCCCTAAAATTAAAACTAAAATTAGGCATAGTAGGAGTATGAATACCCCTGAGATAATCCAATGCTCAATCAACGGTGAATCCAGATATAGTTCTTTGATTTGTTGAAGGAGTCCTGTTGTATTTTCTTTAGAATACTTTTTTGTTTCTGGCATCACTTCGGGGTCATTTAAATCTTCAGAGAAGTTGTCGAAGTTGATGAAATAACCAGAGGCAGTTCTGTCAATTGATGGGATTGTTCTTTCAATCTGTCTCTCTGTAGCACTTTCTGATGCCACATCATGGTAGACTGGTGTTGTTTCTTGACGAACTGTTTCAATCTGTGTTTCAAGAGGCACGAGTTCCATGGCATTATTGCATAGTCCTTCATTGTGCACTGCAGGCTGATCGAATGTGATTAGTCTTTCAGTTTGAACCTCTTGGATTGTTGCAAGTTTGGGTATTCTGTTGTTTCTTGGGAGTCCACTGGGCCTACTGTTGATTATAGGCCACATGCTTGTGGTTTTACCAGATCGATAGACACGACTCTGTTCTCCTTTTTACCAGCAAGGGGCGGTAGCACAACTGATCTTGTTCCGGTGACTGCTAAGACAGGTACTGCTTTTCTGTAAGAAGGCCCAAATTCCTTCTTAACCGCGATCTTTTCTCTGACTAGATCCCCAATCTTTGGAATCCAGACAGGCCTTGCTGGGGCTGTTGCGGGTGGTGCCTCGTCAGTGGTACTTGGCTGTTGCTTTAACTTTATGTTGCTTAATGATTTTCTTGTTTCATTCAGTTCCTGTAAAACAGCCAAACGATCTTTTACATCAAAGTGCGTTGTTTCTTCTTGTACCACTGACATCTGACTATCGAGGTCCTGAACTCGCATTCTAATTCCGAACAATAGTTCGTATGGGCTGAAACCTTTTAGAGAATTTCTTGGCATGTTGTTAAGACTAGTCTGGACACTTATTAAATGTTTGACCCACCCAGCGCCTGAACCTAATACCTTCGCTGTTATAGATTGCTTTATGTCACGGTTTTTTCTTTCTACCGCACTATTCCCTTCCGGGGTATGACGGACAAGAATACCGCAACCCAATTCCCATGCTAGCCATGGCCTCCTTATAGGCTCGAGAGCTGAAAGCAGGACCCTGGTCAGAATGGAACGTGGTAATTGCGTATATGCCGATATAGACTCGCAAATCTTTTATAACCGTTCTAGCGTCAGCCGAGCGCTGGGGCCACATCCATATGAACCTCGTACAGGAATCCACTGCTACCATGATATATCTATAGTTGCCGTCCCTTTGTAGGGGACCACAGTGGTCCAGGTAAACGCATGCAAATGGTTTATCTGAGATGAGAAGGGGTGTCTGCACTGGTCGTTTTACTGTTGATACTTTTATCCTTTGGCATATGTCGCATTCTAATACATACTTTTTAGTTTGTATTCTCAAGCGAGGCCACCAATATCTCTGTTTTAATAGTGATATTGTTGCGGAAACGCCAGCGTGTGCAGAAGCAAGCCCTTCGTGTGCCGCTTTGATTAGTCCTAGTCTGTGTTCCCTGTTTGGAATTACTCTATCCCCCACTCCAGGGATTCGAGCAAAAGGAACATTATTTGTATCCGTTAAGTACAAGTACTTTTCAGGAAAGCCTTTTGGGAGTGTTTTCTTATCATTATTTACTGACGCACTGACAGCTTGTAGAATATCGCTGTCTATTTTTGTTTGTGACCGAGTTATCGCAGCTACGGAAGCCGTTTGCACAGCTGCCTTCGCGGCTTCATCAGCCAATGAATTCCCTGCAA
Organism: Lissotriton vulgaris; assembly: GCF_964263255.1. NCBI lineage: Eukaryota > Metazoa > Chordata > Amphibia > Caudata > Salamandridae > Lissotriton > Lissotriton vulgaris. The sequence continues at coordinate 161,700 of NW_028244463.1, read as the reverse complement.
CGTGAACGCCATCACGTTGATGACTCAGTGTATGTATCACGTGAGTCTTTTGTAGTTCTTTCTGTAAAAGAACTACCTGTTCCCAAAGCATTTTATGCTTTATTGTGCCACCTTTTGCATCTTTGAAACCATTTTCCACCCAATTCTGCAAGTATTCATTATAAGATTGTACGCAATAAAAAGAATCGCACACTATTAGTGTGGGGAATTCGCGATCGGTATTTTCTAGCGCCATCTTAAATGCTACTAATTCAGCTCGTTGAGCCGAGCAATCTCCTAGAGATTGAGTTTTAGTGACCAGTGGTCTGAATTTTCCTTTGTGCCAGCGACCTTTTACAATCGCGCACGCAGCACTGTAAGCTTGCTTACCCCCAACTGCGGGTTGTGCTGATCCGTCAGTATATATAATACTTCCGTATTCTTCGAGAGGCAGGATTTCAATTGGCAGAGGACATTCATATTCATATTGTAAAAATTCCTGTGTTTTTAAGTTAGGATCAAATTCGTAAACTACGTCTGTTGCAGCAAGAGAATTAACCCACTGAATCCATCTCGGATGCAAAGCTTTAGCATTAGGAATGCTTGCTTTAGTTACCGCTTCTAAAGCCGGTATAGGAGTTACGATTATTATTCGTTTACCTTGTGCTAGGGGCCTTTCTTTCGCTACAGCAGTCTGAACCGCAGTTAGAATTTTTTCCGTTGAACTGAATTTTATTTCAGCCTTTGTGTACAAATGTGATTTGTAAGCTATTGGTACCTTTTCTCCCTCATTAGAGGTTAGGTACGTGAATCCGCATCTTCCTGGGATGACTCGGATTACAAGATCACGTGTGTTGTCACGTGTATCTAATTTTGTTTTTGCTAACATGTCTGTTTGCAGTGATCTCAAAGTTTCTGTGTGTTTTTGAGTCCAATTGATTTGTTTAAAATCAGGTTTTATTAGTTCGTAGAGTGGTTTAACCCTTTCTGCGTAATTAAGAATGTAAGTTCTTCCGAAATTCAGAAAACCGAGAATGGATTGTAAATTCTTCAGCGTTTTTGGAGCTTGGAGTACAGCGCACTTCTCTAAGAAGTTGTCCGCTAGGCTTTTCCCTTCACTTGATAATTCGTACCCTAAGAATAGTACTGTCAGATGGGCAATTCGGGACTTTTTAAAGTTGAATTTGTAACCCTCTGCTGCGAACCCAAGTATAATGGTGTTCACTCTTTTCAAGTGAGTATCCAAGTCGTCGTCTGTGAGATAAATATCATCTACGTAAGACAATGCTTCATCATCATAGATTTGTAGTAACTCTGTTACCCTAGCTGAGAATAGTCCTGGGCTGTTCTTGAACCCCTGTGGGAGTCGACAGAATTTTTTCTGTGACCCAAATGCGGAGAAAGCGGTCAAATATCTGCTTTCTGGTGCAATGTTTTGACAAAAGAAACCATTAGAAATGTCTAATGTCGTTTTGTATTTTTTCCTAACTATGTTATTCATTAGGGCTGCACTATGCGAGCTTTGTACTGCAAAAGTTTTGCAACATGTATTAAGGTGTCTGTAGTCCAAAACTAGACGATATGAATTGTCTGGCTTGGAGACAGGAAACAAAGGATTGTTCATTTGAGAGGTGCATGTTTCAATCACCCCCTGGTACTCAAGTTGATCTAAGATCTCCCTGACCTGTTTTTTAGCTTCTTGCTTTATGGGATACTGCCGTTGGGCAGTTGGTTCATTTTTTAGTTGGATTTTGTGAGGAGTTGAATCCTCATCCCATCCTACATGATTTTTATACAATGCAGGTGCCTGGGCTACTGCCCATTTCCTTGCATATGTGTATTTTTTGTGAATCGGAATGTGATTCGAGAAGGCAGGCATAATCACTTCTTTGCCACGAGGGCACTCCCTGACAAACTCTGGGGCCCAATCTTTTTCAGCTAACAGAATATCATAGCCTTTTGAGAGCTTATCCCAAAATAGACCCTTAATTTTCCTAGTCTTATCACCCTCCATACGCAATGTTATTTCGTATATTTTATGGGGCTCGCTAAGTCTGGCGTCGGCAGTTTCAACTTGAATGAATTCATTCGTGTCCACTGTCTCCAGATGACTCATCAAGATCTTGCGCGCTATACTGATTTCTGCTGCACTGTCCAACATTGTCAATGCCCACTCCCCGTTTTTCAACTGTGTCCTCAGTATTCTCGGCATGGTTGATTACTCTAATACTGGCTACCTTCTTTTTCTGAAATTGAGATTTCTTATTTTGAGCAGGTTCCTTGTCTTTGGACTTGGTGTGCTCTCCTGGGTCTGACCGTCCTCTTCTTTCCGAATTCTGTGGAAAAGATCGAGAGGGACGTGTATCAATACTTTGATATCTATCAGGTTTTTTTATATTATCCCTATTTCTAAGGTTATATCTTTTCTCAGAGGGCTCCCGCTGGGGAGACTGGCGTTCTCGAGTCGGAGTTCTTTCCCTCCGTCGAGGAGACCTTCCTCTGGACTGGAAAACTTTTTCCTTGGGAGTGGATTGTTTATTTCCATCCCAGCTCTTTTTAGGAGTATTTGAATTATTTTTAATAAATAATTTTTCAGGATTTTCGAGCAGTTGGGGTTTTACTGGTTTTCCACCCAAGCTGTCTCTACCTAATTCTTCATAGCATTTTTCTATGATTTTTGCTAGCTCAACAGGATCTTTTATATCTGTTTCCCTCAACTTCTGGCGAATCGCCACAGATGCTGCTTCTCCTCTAATATTGGCTAATAATATGGCCGTGACCTGCTTGAAGTCTTTCAGTAATTTCATACCTAGATTTAAAGCGGGCTCTGGACCGAATTCATTTTGAATCTGTTTTAGCACTTCTGGTATTACCGCCATAGACGGAACACCGTGTGTTTTTGTGTAAATGGAAGCAAAGACTGTACCCCAAGTGTCACAGTCCTCCACGTGTGGTGCGATTCCCATAGGAAGGCAGATGGTCAAGATTCTGTGTTTCTCAATAGGGGTAGTATCGGGAAATACTGCCTCTATTTGAGTCATTTTCTGTGCTAACCAGAAAGGAATTTGTTCCCGTTTTACGGGTGTTTTACCAAGACATGACTGTATGTTCTGTGGTGTAATTTTATTTGTGTTCCCCTGATGAGGGGTCAGCTGTGGTACATTAACAGCTGGCTGGACTGTTGCAGTCCGCATTACATATTGGACTAATTGCCTATGTATTTTTATTAATGTGTTTAGCTGTACTAACAGCTCTTCTCTAGACATTTTTGCAATGTCAGGATGTGGTGTGTAGCTGGCTAGAACCGGCCACGTGGCTCCTGGTCTACCTAGTGGACCGAGCCTGGTTATGTGATCATTGTGTTTTAGGGCGCCATTAAACCAGAGCAGGTGCTCTTGAAATTTAAGTGGAATTTCAATCTCCTCGAAAGGAGCGTACTCTTCCGGAGGTTTCTCTATTTTGTAATAGTTAAACTCTTTTGTTATAGCGTTTACCGCTGGAAAGTTTATCCATGAATAGAATACCTCTGTCTGCCGATATTCGTGAGCCTCTATCACGAAAATTACTGTACCACCCTGAGGTGTCAGTCCGTTTACTATAAGTTTTGAAGTTATAGATTTTCTTAAATGTGCCGGGATGATTATTGCATCCGGGTCTGTGTATTCGGGACCTTGCTGAGTCGCATCTGCTGCGGCCCCAGAGGTTCCGTTTTCTTCTGGCATTGTTAAAATGCGAGGTTTGCAGAGTAGGTCTCCAAGGAGACAAAGATTAGGTGCACAATATTTTGGAACACTGTATCCTTCAACGTTGAATAAACCAGAGCTTTACATAGGAATCTCTTCCTACTAAGGTCGGGCGGATTTTAACCTTTCACCCACTCCAGACGTCTATTGGAGTATTTACGGGAGAAAGGGGTGTGAAATATGCACGACTGAGTTACTCTATAAGTCTTGCGTTAGTTTATCGCCTTACCAAACGTTAGGGCGCCATGTAGTGTAGTTCCTAGTTTCCCACTAGGCCCTGCGCATTGGAATAACATAAACAGTAGTATCGACGTGGAACTGCGGATATTCCAGGCCTCCACTGACTATGCTAAACTTAATTGGGTTGTGTTACCAACTAGCTCAGAGGTCACTGGAAACTTTCTTCTCTGCATAGGAAGTGATCAGCTTCCTTGGCACAGACAAGAAGGGATTCAGTTTTCCAACAACCGTGCAACATGACAACTTTGCTCCTCAGATCAAGAGTCGATCTCTAGGGTCGTGTGAAACAATAGACATAGATTTCACTCAGTCAGTCTAGTGCAGTTTACTTTCACGAGATGTAGAGAATAGAGAGACGGGCGTTTGTCAATAAAGGGTTAACATTTATTGAACAGTCTTTCTTCTCGTACAAGAGAAATGTATTGCCACAATTGCAATAATTGTTATTATAAAAAGTACGTACAGTAAGATAAGTATTGCGAAATAGAACTGTAAAAGCATTGATATGGTTTCTTAGCCATACAATGGTTTAAAAGTAATAAAACATATATACAGTCATATATACATTAGGCTAACATACTCAACTGGTGCTTCTAACTAAGCCTACCCCAGTGTGCCTGACCTAAGCCTAACACGTGAAAGGGGAGTAAGTAAGTAGCTTTAAGTTAAGTTGGTTTTGCCAAGGTTTGTTTCAAGAATTCTCGTCTAAGGGTTTAGTCAACACCATACCTCTGAATAGAATGATGGAGGATTGGTATCTCCTTCAGGGGTCTCTCTCGATATCCCAGTCACCCGCGAGGGTAAACCGGAAGCGCCGGGACTGGATTTCTCTGCACGAGAAAGGCAGCGGCTTCTCTTCAGCGCGTCGAGGAAGGAGGGGGGACAGCGTCCGCGGGCAGCTGGAATCTGCTGGATGTCTTCGCAGAGGACGGCTGTTCAGCTCCTTAAGCGTACTGCACCATAGTTCGCGCTGTAGCGGCGATAATGGTAATCAGCAGCTTCACCACCACAGGATAGCAGGCTGCAGCGACAGAGTGCTAGATTTACCAACACAGGGTCATGCAGGCAGCTGGCATCAGCAACAGGCAACGAACATTGCTTAAGGCAACGTTGGTAATATTTATACCTGACAGGTGCCGGGTTTGACGCAAGTTTGCTGGACATAAGACGTCAATTAAAGATGTCACTAGGAAGTGATAGTTATCAGTTGCTCATTAGAGTTCCATTACTAATCAAAACATAGCAAGCGGGGATTTCCAGGTTTGCTAAGTTTTTATCTTGTTGAAGAACTCGGATTGTTATCTAGGAATATCAGATAGGGACTGCTGCACTGTCATTGCACTAATTGGTCGCAAAGGAAGTAGCAGAGAGTCATGCTGGAATGTGTCTCTGTTCGTGTGAGGCCAGAGATGACTTTTCAGAAAATCGCACTTGAACGGTTATGCCAATATAGGGAATAAATGGATTTATAGCCGAATAGGGGCATAAGGTCACAGTATCGATCAGGAACCTAGATAAACACGCAACAAACGCAGAGAACGCACAGGCACATACAGGTTCAGCAGTGATCCCAACATTTTAGGGGTAGACAGTCTAAGTATTTTAAAAGAGATACACAGGGTCTTAAACTGTATCTTTTGAGCTACAGGAAGCCAGTGAAGTTTCCGGATGGAGGCAGAAGTGGGACTAAAGCTTGGCAGGCCTATTAAGGCCCTCGCGGCCGCATTTTGAATACGTTGAAGGCGGGCAATTTCCATCTTATTAGCGCCTAGAAGTAAGGAGCTAGCATAATCCAGTCTGGACAGTACCGTAGGCTGAACAATTAACTGCCTGGTAACTGGATCGAAAAATTTCAAGACTGGTTTAAGGCTGCGTAAGATTTCAAAGCAAGTAGCGGCTGTAGCATCCTGCTACAATAACCACAGACACCATGGATTGCTATCACTGGAGCTTTATTATTACACATCCATCCTCGTCCCTGTCCCTACTCTAACTGTCCCCTTCCTGTGTCCGCTCCTCCTCTTCCTCTGGCCCCCCTGGCTCCACCCACTCCCAACTACTAGTATGCTAACATCATGACATCTCCCCCCTTTGTGACAAAACAAACAAAACATACTGACTTCTCAGTCCGTCTCTACGATCAGTCTCTTGAGTGGATGTATGTCACGATGAGGTCGTGGCGACCTGGTTCTCGGACTATTATTACTTAGTGTCTCAATGATCGGAGCAGTGTCCTCACGATCATCTGAGTGCAGTTCAGCCGAACTGGGCGTGTCCATTTCACTCATCAGGAGTCCGGAGGTATCCTGTGACAGCTTCTCAAAGTGCGAGATGTTTCACGTGACTCGCCACTGCTCGGACTCCGCCGTCAACATAGTTTCTTTCCTCTTCATGATTGCCAGTGGTTCGTCTTTGAATAGACAAGCTCTGTTGCTGATGTCTGGAGAGATGGAGCCTTTTGTGTCTGAGGTGCTTTTGGCAAGCTCAGTTTGATATCGGCAGTCTGTCCTCCTTTGTGGCTCTTGCTCATGTGACGATCGGCCTCTCTTCCAAAGGGATGTTGTCCTAGTTCCCTGGCAAGTGTCTCCATGTATTTTTACTTCCTTTTGCTTTGTCAGGTCAAGAACAACACTGTCTCCCTGTTTCGAGTCTGGGATGCCAGCCGGTGGGGTATGAACGGTGGAGGTCATCTGGGTATGACTTGGAGATTGATTTGCTGTCTCGGGTTGTCTCTCCCACGCCTGCTCGCGCCTAGACCAGGCAGACCCTGGACCCGGCTGAATTTTTGCGTGTCTTGTTCTCATCCGATGATGCTTTGGCTCTCCTGACATGTCTGGCTTCCTTTGCAGATCGACTGGTTGGTCCGTTATTATTTGGGTGCTAATGGCCACGATGTCTGATTCCATTTTATAGGACCAGGACCAGGGCCTTCGAGTCAACCTTGCTGCCCCTACTCGGGGTGACGGTGCAGTATTAGTGTCGCGATGCACCTGTGCTCGATGTGACAGGTTGTCTGGTGGAGTGATCGAGTGTGCATTGACATTGGTGTGGGACACGTCGCTCTTGACGGGAAGGGTGTCCCTTGGTTCGCTGATGTGTTTAGGTGCTTGGTTCCATGGCCGTTGTCGGGACCACGACCCTGTCAACTCAAAGGATCGGACCGAAATGCTATCTGAATCAGAGAAGTTCTCCCTCACTTCCCTCTGAGAATGTTTCTTTAAGAATGCTGTGCGTGGTCGTTGTCGGGACCACGACTCTGCCGACTCAAAGGATCGGACCGACGTGCTTTCTGACTCAGAGGGGTGCTCCGTCAGTTCCCTCTGTGAGTGTTCCTTTGGGAATGTCTTACCAGGTGGTCTTCGGAACCGGGTAGTCCGTGACGAGCTGCTTTCCACCTCGGAAGTGTCTTTGAAAAGCTTCTCCGTGTGTCTTTGTTGGAACATCTTCAATGTTGTCTCATTTGGGAGATTGTTTGAAGATTCCGTGCTTGTTCCTTGTGCTTGATCCCAAGCTTTTGCCTCTTCGTCCTTCTCGCCTGATGTTACACATCTACGCTCTGCTTCTTCGTTGTCGCGGGGCCCATGGATGCATGGATCTTTTCTTGCTGGTTGTTGTTGTTGTTGTGAGGGACCAGTCCGTCTTGTGTGATCTGGTTCTCCTTCCCAATTGTTTGATGCTCTAACACCTCTGATTTGGGGTTTATGTGTTCTCTGGCCAGATATTTCTTTGGACTCGTCTTCACTGCTTGTCGACTGCTGTTCCTGCGCCGACTTCCGGTGTTGACCAGTGCGACCCCTTCTTCTGTGGTTAGTCTTTCTCTCCCACTTGCTGTGTAGGATGCCTTCTTGTCCAGGAGTGCGATCGGTCCCACATGATGCTCTTTCCTCATCAGAGTATGGTGTGTCATACTTTGAATGACTCCTTGAGGAACTCCTGGGGGGTGAATAGCTTCTTGGAATTGTCTTGTGGATGGTTGACTCTGGGTCATTTGACTCTGAGTAATCTGTGTCATTATCTTTGTCACTGTATCTTTCCCGTTGTCTTTTTGCTGGTCTGTCTTCCCTCTCTCTCCTTTCCGTTCTGTTTGTTTTCTGAGTTCTGTCTTCCCAGGTATCTTGATGGTTTGCTCTTAGGTGCACGTCCTTCAATCCTTCTCTTGCTTTGATTTGCATTCCAATTTCGGCCTTCTTGATGATTTCCTTTAACGACCAATGCCCTTGCAGGATCTTGCGCTTTGTGTCAGGGTTTGTGCAGCCTTCAATTATCCGAAGCTGAACCGCATCCTCATTTGTAAAAGTGTTGAAGTGGCAGCCTCGTACCATACTTTGCTGCAACCGAGTGATGAAATTTGGCAACGGTTCGCCTGGTTCCTGCCGTGCTGTATTGAAAACCATGCGATTATGGTCTACATCTGTCTGTGCGTTGAGATGGGCACAGAGTTCCCTTTGGAGTCTTTTATAGATTTCGGCATCCTTTTTGGAAAATGTCCTGATTGGGCATCGGCCCTCCGGACCCACCAAATGGAGGAGTAGCATCAGACATTTTCTCTCTCTTTGCTCACCATTGGCTTTTAAGAAATCTTCTAATGCTTCGAGCCACCGGTGTCGTTTGAGATCCGAGACCCAATCATCAGTCTGCATCGCTGGAGGCGGTACTTCACTGTATGAAGTGACCCGCTGTGCTGCGTCTCCTCCCGTCATGAGAGGAGGATTTTGATGGATCATGTTCGCAGGGCTCGGGCTGTTCACTCGTCTTCGTAGTTGATCCTCTTTAGTCGAAACCTGCGGTCTGGTCATGTGCTGGGACGTTGGCAATGCTTGTTTGGCCTTCGCCAGTACTCGTTTGGTCTTCGCTAATGCTTGATTCTGTTATGTTCGCCAATGCTTGTATGGTTATCGCCAATGCTTGTTTGGCCTTCCGCAATGCTTGTTTTCTTCCTTTGTCGCGATTTATCCAACACTTGTTGATCTGCATGTATCAATGCTTGTGTCTCTTTGTATGGATTAATGCTTGTTTCTTTGCACGTACCAATGCTTGTTGATTTGCATGTATCAATGTTTGTCTAATTGCATGTATCACTGCTTGTTTATTTGCATGTACCAGTGCTTGTTTACTCTTGGCCAATACTTGTCTTTGCATGCACCAATACTTGTTGAATTGCATGTACCAATGTTTGTCTAATTGCATGTATCACTGCTTGTTTATTTGTATGTACCAATGCTTGTTTATTCTTAGCCAATACTTGTCTTTGTATGCACCAATGCTTGTTGACTTCCTTTTGCCAATGTTTGTTTTTCCTATTGTTTTTACCAATGTTTGTTTTGCACTTACCAGTGCTTGTTTTTGGGCCCTGTGGCACTCGCCAATGTTTATTTGCAATTTCAGGTCTTCTGCCTGACCTCAAAATGGCCGCCGATGATCCCTCGCAGGGGATTGGACACTGCTGCCTGACTCCAAAATGGCCGCGCGGGAATCTCGTTTTCGACGGGATTTCGGCCGTTTTTCTTCGTTTTTTCACCGGAATCACTGTATTTCTTAGCGCTTCCACTCACCACTTGCCGGTTGCAGCCAGGATCCACCGCTGGAGTCAATGCTTCAGGTAGGGCAACTTGTTTTGACTTCTGCCGCCGGGGTGGGCTCCCGGTGGGCACTTCTGGGCACTTCAGACGGGACGCTCCCACCTCTGCACACGGGGCTCCCGATGCTAGCGCTCGACCGCGCTTTTCAAAGGTGCATTTGTTTTAGCGCTCAGCAGCGCTCTTCTCCAGGCGATGTCCACGCCTTAACTCAGCAGGGCTCCACACACTCGAGCAGCACGGCAGGGTCGGGGTTGGGCTCCCGATCCCTCGCTTAGTCCATTTCAGCCCTCACCTCACTCGGGCACTTGCAGTTTCTTTTGGCGCGAACAGCGCTCTTACTTCGGGGCACATTCACGGGGCTTCCACAATGCCCCAGGTGCCCTCTTGTGACCAGGGCATTAGGCAGGATCGGGGTGGGCTCCCGATTTCTCCTTTCGTGCAGGGTCTCTTCTTCTTCGAGCGCTTCAACGCTCGGTGCCTCGGCTCCCTCTTGGATCCCTCTCAACTGCTGGGGAACAGGGTCACCTGCTGCTGGCTTCTCGTCTCGGGCAGCAACTTCGTTTCCCTTGGGCAGCGTTTTCTTCTCCTCGAGGCTGCCAGGGACAGGGCTCTCTTGTGGGGTTCTGTGGGCTGGGTTCAGGCCCATCCCACCCTCGTCGCCAGTTGTAGCATCCTGCTACAATAAACACAGACACCATGGATTGCTATCACTGGAGCTTTATTATTACACATCCATCCTCGTCCCTGTCCCTACTCTAACTGTCCCCTTCCTGTGTCCGCTCCTCCTCTTCCTCTGGCCCCCCTGGCTCCACCCACTCCCAACTACTAGTATGCTAACATCATGACATCGGCGACCTTATTTGTTTGGACATCAAACTTAAGCTCTGAGTCCAACCAGACTCCCAGATTCTTCACTTCAGTCTTAGGTGTAGGGGCTGCCCCCAAAGTAGGTGGCCACCAGTGGTCACCCCAAAGATCTGCGTTTCTTAAGCAGAGCGGTTTGGATGTGGCTCCTGTTTAGCCTTTGCCAAACAAAATGAGTGCTGAGAATTTGCCTCGCACTCCCAAAACTTTGACATAGTGATGCATGAGCGCGTGCATCCAAAGATTCTTCCTTGCAACTAATACTCTTTTCTGCACAGCCATTGGCAATAAAGATGGCCACGAATTATTCTTGTGAAGACTCTTGGGTGAACAAGGTAACTTTTCCATGTCCCACTCTTGACAATGCTTATCATATTGGCTGAATTTAGAGCATGGTTAAGGAAAAAGCTCAGGACAGCGTTTAAAACACTAGGGCTCTCATTTAAAAGGACATCTATAATGTTCTAGACATGTTCCTTCAATTTCTTAAACACTTTTAAGATAAAGTTTATTTAGACAAATAGATTTATAGTCTTTGGCTTCAACCCAAATCCGTGGACTCTAGATATTTCTATCTTTGAAATAATCTCATTTGTGGAAAATCAATTTTCATATTAAACAGCTTTAAAAGGTATCGGAAGTTTACTATAAAGTAAGACCCTTCAAAATGTACATTACTCTTAAACCTTCCTTGATGTTTCTTGTAACCTAGTTAGTCCACGTCGTTGCCATTTGTGGCCTTTAGTGGTGCTGTTTGAAAATCACACCCATAGGTGAGCCGAAGTATCTGCTCTGTACGGGCTCACTTCAGGGTAAAATCACAGGCTTTCAGGATCGCCTGCTGTTCATGTGGGTGATCTCTTCCTTGAAACATCCCCTAGGCCCTCCATATTCCTCTTCCCTTCACTTTTCTTTGAGCAGCAGCCTACAAGACTTCTGAGTCCAAACAATCACGGTGGTGTGTATGAACTATATCCTCTTCAGAGTCCTAAAGATAGATGCTCTGCCCTGGATGACTGGGTGAAAAGGTGTTCAGCCTTGATGTGCAGAAGAAATTGTGTTCAGCTATAAATGTCTGGGTGAAATGATGAGCAGCTCTGGGTGTTCAGGTGGAAGGTGCTCAGCTCTGGATGCACATGTGGTAATTTCCCCTGTAGATGTGTTCTCCAGGTGAAGGAAGAGGATGTGGTGCCCGTCATTCGATACCACCTTTAAACAGTGTTTTCCAATGTTAGCAACTGCTGACTGAATCCATTAACATGTGGTTCACACGCTGATTAATCCAGTTTTTATTGTCTCATTCACTGATAGTTAAACCAGACACATTTCCTAAACCAGACACATATGGTTTAGTGCTGCATCAGTTATGATAGACAAATGATAGGACAATGTTCACTTTATTGGCAATCCAAAACTCAGAATTTCATAAAGTTGTGACTTGTTGAGTGAATACTTTATTTCAAAGATTACACTCTGATGGAATGCTATGCACATTACAGAAAAGCACACTGAACATTGTTTGTAAGCTGACCAGACATGTCTGAGGGCTGTAATAGCATATTTAGAAATATGTTTGCATTCATGTGCTGTGTATACTGCCCAGGGGTAGTTGGTTAACTGTATGATACCACCCTAATGAATATTCAGTACAGTTCCTCTTGAATTTGGAGAGTCCCACATCAATAAGATGCCGTGTGTTGGTATAACTTTGTGTAAAGTTGGAGGACGCCATCCATGGAAGTCATTATGGTAGCAGAAAACCCCAGGCCCGATGGGCTGAATGCCCAATTTTACCGAACACTTGCATCTGAGTTAACCCTCCACCTGACAAACCTCTTCAACGAAATAGCGGCCACACAACAGGTATCTCTGACTACGGGATAAGCTTTAATCACTATAATCCACAAGTCAGGGAAAGATCCTCAATTGTGCCCCTTTTTACCGGCCCATAGCCCTCCTACATGTTGGCGCTAAACTTTATTCCAAAATATTGGCCAGCTGATTAGAAGATGTCCTACCTGCACTAATACACCCCTACCAATCAGGCTTTATCAATAGGCAGCAGACCCACGATAATTTACACAGGACAATATATCCTTTTGATAAAGTGCAGTAAAAACATATCCCGGCGGCCCTTCTCTCATTAGATACAGAGAAGGCCTTTGGCTGCGTCTATTGGGCCTTCTTAACCCGCGCACCATGCCGCTTCGGGTTTAGAGAGTCTTTCATAGGAATGGTCTAGGCTAACTATGACTTCCCCAAATACAGAGTTCTAGTAAACGGAGAAGCCTCGGACTCTCTCAAGCTCTCCCGAGATACACGGCAGGGCTGCCACCTTTCTCCCACGCTCTTCGTCCTCTGCATTGAACCACTTGCAGCGCTGATAAGACCTTACCCAGACATCCGAGGGGCCAAGTTTGGTTCGGATGAACTAAAAAATGTTCTCTTTGCAGAGATGTCCTGCTACCCATCACTGACTCTTCGGATGCGCTGTCGGCTATACGGGCTGAACTCAATCATTTTGACCGCGTAGCAGGATTCAAAGTCAATCTATCTAAACCCTTTCTACTTAACCTGACACTGCCCCATGAAAGAATGGCAGTGGTTAAGGGGATGTCTCCTTTTTGTTATGTATGCAAAGAAATCCCCTACCCGGGCATTAAAAGCGCTCCCAAACTATCAGATCTCTTTAAAGCTAACTTCCCTCCCTTAATGCAACGGCTCAAATCTGACTTTAAAAAACAGGGCTCTGCATTTATTTCTTGGATAGGTAGAATAAATGTGATCAAGATGAATGTCCTACCCCTCCTCCTCTACCTCATTCAGGGTCTCCCGATCACAGTAGACAAAGAACTGTTCACGGAACTGAAGAAGATAACCACCAAATGTATCTGGCAAGGGCAAAGGGCACGTTTATCCCAGCGACTATTGACTAGACCACTCCTGGAAGGAGGGCTGTCCCTTTCTTATTTTCTCTTGTAGTATTAAGCTGCTCCACTCTTTGTTCTGGCCGAGTGGTCCCTTAAAGCCTCTGATAAACACTGGCTCCATATGGATAGGCAGATAGCAGGTAGAACCATATGGGACCTGTCATGTAAACAGAAGCAAGCCTAATGTATATCTCAGCACCCCCACAGCCGCCACTCTTAAAGTATGGGATAGCATCACCAAGACCTTGCCTTTAACGACCTTTCCATCTCCTTATACCCCCATTCATTTCAATCCAGCCGTCCCCCTGGTGTTACTAGAGTGTCCCTTTGATAGATGGAGGGAGGGTGGATGCCTCATGTTATCCGATCTCTTCAAGCTGGGAGAACTGCTTTCCTTTGCCGAGTGTGCAGCCCTTTTTTAAGCTGCCACCCACAAAAAACTATCATTACTTCCAGCTAAAACATTGGGTGCAACAACCCGAGGAGTGGCTGGCCGCGACCAGTTACTTGCTCTCAATTGAGAGATTTGTGCAATCTGGCACTACGACTAAGGGCTGCATATCATTTTTGCACTCTGTACTTCTGCACTTTTAACGGTGGGTCCCCAGTCGGCACCACGACACAGGTTTTTGGATGCCTTGTTACCCACCCCTATAGGGGAGAAACAGTGTACAAAGATATCACCAAATACAACCGCTCCATGTCTTTAAGAGATGCCCATTACAAAATTATGTATGAATGGTATTTACATCCCCAGAAATTGCACACCATATTCCAAAATACCTCAGACAAATATTGGCGGGGTTGTGGGCTTTTGGGAGACTTCCATCATATTTGGTGGGAATGCCCCTCCATCCAACTCTTCTGGAAAGAAATCCTTTCCCAAATCAAACAGATTCTGGGATACCCAATCCCAGATACCGTAGTAGAACATACTCTCCTGGGGGTACGGGACCCTAGTCTTAAATACCAAACCCAGGGGCGTCCAAGATGGCAGTAGCGGCAGCCTGGAAGAAACTGGAGGCCCCCCCCCTTACCCAATGGCATGCCCGTCTGTGGTGGGCTCTGGCTCTTGAAGGAAGATGGATATAGTCGAGGACTCCCGTAAGAGTTTCGACTACATCTGCAGTCCCCTTGGTGGGTGATCTGTTGGAGGAGTTGCCCCTGTTAGCCTGCGGACCCAGATTGCGAGCCCTCCACCTCTTTCAGATATAACAGACCAGGCATCACCCTTGACCTTTCTGGCAGTAGGGGCCCCTGAGTCTAACAATGCCTGTCCCGGGATTGGTCCCGCTCTCCTTCCTAGGTTTGGCAAAAGAGATCCCTAGGTCCTCGGGCCCCGGGTGGCACCCGCCCTAGATCAATCAATCAATCAATCAACAAAATTTGTATAGCCACTGCTAACCCGTAAGGGCCTCAAGGCGCTGAGGGGGGTCGCTACTGCTCGAACAGCCAGGTCTTGAGTTGTTTCCTGAAGGAGAGATGGTCCAGGGTCAGCCGTAGGTGAGTGGGGAGGGAGTTCCATGTCTTGGCTGCCAGGTAGGAGAAGGATCTTCCTCCGATGGTGGATTTGCGAATACGTGGGACGGAGGCGAGGGCGAGGCTGGCGGAGCAGAGCTGGCGGGTGGGTGTGTAGAATGTGAGGTGGCTGTTGAGGTACTTCGGGGCCGTGTCGTGGAGAGCCTTGTGTGCGTGGGTGAGGAGTCTGAACGTGATCCTCTTGTTGACGGGGACCCAGTGCAGGTCTTTCAGGTGGGCGGAGATGTGGTTGTGGCGAGGGATGTCCAGGATGAGTCGTGCTGAGGCGTTCTGAATGCGCTGGAGTCTTTTCTGGAGTTTGGCTGTGGTTCCAGCGTAGAGGATGTTACCGTAGTCCAGACGGCTGGTGACGAGGGCCTGGGTGACCGATTTCCTGGTTTCGGTGGGGATCCATCGGAAGATCTTTCGGAGCATGCGCAGGGTGTTGAAGCAGGATGATGAGACGGCGTTGACTTGCTTGGTCATCGTGAGGGAGGAGTCCAGGATGAAGCCCAGGTTGCATGCGTGGTCCGTTGGCTTGGGGGCGGTGCCCAGGGCAGGGGGCCACCAGGAGTCGTCCCAGGCAGAGGGAGATGGTCCGAGGATGAGGACTTCCGTCTTGTCTGAGTTCAGTTTCAGACGGCTGATCTTCATCCATTCTGCAACGTCTTTCATTCCTTCCTGGAGGTTGGCTCTGGCGGTGGCGGGGTCGTTGGTGAGGGAGAGGATCAGCTGGGTGTCGTCGGCGTAGGATAATCCCCAGTCCCATTAGGATCAGTAACACGAGACACCACGGAAATGTTTAATTGTGTTTTTTTTGTTTCTTTCAAAGTTATGTTTTTTTCCTTTTGTTTTGTTGACTCTCGGGCACAGACTGCAGGCGCAATCTGTAAAATGTAAGCTGTATATCTGAAGCGCCGAACTGATGGGCCTACAGCATCTGGGAAATGTTTAAACACAAAAAGTTATGCTGAGAACTCATAGAAAAGCTGTGTTTTACTTTTAGATATCTGTACATCTTGGCATATGAGCTAACCTCGGTTGAGCTACAAATGTTGTGTATCGTTGTAAAAACCAATAAAAAGATTTTGACAATAGATAACACTCCCTTATGTGCAAAGTGTGGCCTGTAAGCATTTTGCCCCTGTCCTCTCCTCCCAAAAGTCAGAATAAATGTGCACAATTTGACAGGCTTTAAATATAGCATTTGATGTAACATATTCACTTATTTTATGGGTTAGATATACACAACTTAGTTATTTATCATAATAAATATAAGGAATATTGATTCCTGCATGGACCAATGGGAGTGCATAAGTACTAGTGGTGATACTGGATGATGGTGGGCGTATAGAAAAGCCCCCAGAAGGAAATATCACAGAGTTAGGCTACAAGATAGAAAAAGAGGAGAGGCTCATCAAAGGGGTATGAAACATAGGTGTGTCATGTAATATATTTGTTTCTTTTTCTCTGCTTTTTATTTAGATATGATGTCCAATGTATTAACACGCCGTAATTACTTACCATTGTTTGGCTTCGACTTCGCTCTCATTTCCTTGCTTCTCTTTCATCGGTGTCCCATACTTCCTCTTGGGCTTCAACTGTTTGCCCATGCTATTGAGCAGGGAGGAATGTCAGCTCTCTGTCTTTTTTTTCTCATTTTTGAAGAGTGCATGTGTTTGCATACCGATCCTCTCCCCACACTGTCAGTGATATTGCTTGCTCCCTCCTGTCTTCCTCCCTCCCTTCCCCCTCTCTGCATAAATGTTGCCCTAACCTTCCCTTGCTCCCACCTATCTTCCTCCCTCTCTTCCCCCTCTTGCTCTAACCTTCCCTCCTCCCCCCACCCTTCCCTTGTGTCGCTTACCCGTCCCACCCTCATCCTACTGTGCTGGCGCCCCCTCCCTCTGTCCTTTGGTGCGGGCCCCCTCCTAACCTTCTCCTGATTCTTTTTACTTGGTGCTTACTCTCATCCTACTACCTCTGACCTGTCCCTAGTCTTCCCACAGCGGCTTCCACTGCCCCCGCTAGTCCTCCCGTCTGGCACAAAAAATATTAACTAAGCCAAATAGCTCATGCTTGCAAGAGAGCTATTTGGCGTTGTCAATGTTCTTTTTTTAGACATGCTGCATAGCAGCGTGGGCTGTTGAGCAACATGGCTGAAAGTTAAAAACAAAAGCATAATGACGGGGCCTACACTGGCTGTGTTCTAGCGCGTTTTCTAAACTTTGAGCTACGCTGCACAGCAGCCTGCTCTGCTGTGTAACAGGTCTAAATAACACTGATAAAGCCAATAGATCTCGCATAGGCAAAACCTTTTGGCTTAGGCAATGCTTGTTTGGAAATTACTTTTTATCTTTAGACTATGGACATGTTGATGAATGGAACATGTGCAACTACATTTGCTCTTCATGAAGTTTACGTAATTTGACTCAGTTTGTAGTTTATCTAATGAATATAAAAAAATCGCTTTTCCCATTATCATGTTAGGAGAATCGTATTTTGATCAATTATGGCAACTCCAGGGTGAAAGTTTGAGTCAATTCCTTTATTTAGCAAAAAAGTTGCCACATGTTTCGGCACCCATAAACCTTTGTCTAGGTGACAAGCCCCACCACCCTTAGAAATAAATAAAGTGTAAAAATAGGAAGTGAGAAGTTACTTCTCCACAATTCAAACATTCAAACAACAGAAATACCTGAAAAAATACCCCTCACAGTCATATTTCATCCATTTAAATCAATTGTAAACCAACTATGACAAAATACAATTCTATTCATGAATAGTGTGAGAAGTTGGCCTGGTATATGATGTCCACTATTCTAGTGTGTACCTTGCACCAGTCCAAACGACCCTTATTGATGGTAGGTTGTAAAGTCAACCTTATAGAAAGCTATCCTAATGGTAGCTGTGGAGAGCAAAGAAAAACCAAAGGTGATGATGGACGGAGCGTTGACAATACAAACACTCACCCCCAGTCAACTGATCTGGGTTTAATCCATCACCGTTCTTTAGCTCACTCCGCCACCCCAGTTCAGACATGGCCATATGCAAATCAGTCTGACCCTTTACCTCATGGGAACAGTCCAGCCCGAACTGCCAAGCCATGTCTTCTCTGGACCGGAATCAAGCTTCCCAGGACCGGTTTCTGGCATTACAGCCGTCTTCAGCCGGGCTTGCTTGACTCCAGTGGCAAAGTGAGCAAGGGACTCACGTCTGAGCATACCCTGCCAACTTAGGGCGAACAAAGAACAAGCATTTACAATGCAGTGGTTTCGCCTTTGGAAAAGGTAGAGCTATTGGCATTGTAAATGACAAAATTTGTATTTATGTGTTGGTTTTGAAAACATAAATAAAAGGCATTGTCATTTACATTGCCATTAGCTTAATCTCTCGCAAATGTGAGAACTATTGTACCCTACGGACGAGCTCAGCAGACAGCAATTACTACCGCACACACACACCCAGAGCCACACACACACACCCAGAGCCAGCCACACACACCCAGAGCCACGCACACACACACACACCCAGAGCCACACACACACACCCAGAGACACAAACACACACACACACCCACCCAGAGCCACACACACACACAGAGCCACACACACACACACCCAGAGCCACACACACACACACCCAGAGCCACACGCACACACCCAGAGCCACACACACACACACACACACACACACACACGCACCCACACACACGCACCCACACACACACACACACACACAGCCACACACACACACACCCAGAGCCACACACACCCAGAGCCACACACACACACACACACCCAGAGCCACACACACACCCACCCAGAGCCACACACACCCAACCAGAGCCACACACACCCACCCAGAGCCACACACAGACTCAGGGGGCAGGGAAGCAAGCACAGCGAGGGGGCAGGGAAACAAGCACAGCGAGGGGGCAGGGAATCAAGCACAGCAAGGGGGCAGAGAAGCAAGCACAGCCAGGTGGCAGGGAAGTAAGCACAGCCAGGTGGCAGGGAAACAAGCACAGCCAGGTTGCAGGGGAGCAAGCACAGCCAGGGGAAGGGGAACCAGGGGGCGGGGGAGCTGCCAACA
Source organism: Lissotriton vulgaris (assembly GCF_964263255.1). NCBI lineage: Eukaryota > Metazoa > Chordata > Amphibia > Caudata > Salamandridae > Lissotriton > Lissotriton vulgaris. The sequence goes on along the minus strand of NW_028244463.1, from coordinate 142,752 downwards.
TAAAAATCACTTTCCTGGCCTGCACAACTTCCCGTTCTGAACAAAGGGAAGGAAGGCAGTACGCTGCATTCTGAAGGCAATCACTTACCAACAAGGTCTGAGAGAAAAACCAACAAAGGTTTTATTTTTGTATCCTAAACGCTGCCAGACAACTAAATAAATGTCATGCAGCAGGAGATTGCAAACCATCTGTATGAGCAGAAATAAAAAAAAGTGGCACAAATGCATATGTTCTATACTGTGGTGAAAACGTTTAAAACAAGCATTTGCAATGCACAGTGTAGTGGGCTGGTCCCACGTGTTCAGGTGACAAAGTAGAAGTAGCCGAGATGATTTTATGTAGTTTATGGAGTCCATAAGTAGAGTAGATCCTGAGGATACTACAAATAGGTCTCACATTTGCGAGAATTTGAGTAATTGGCATTGTAAATGACGATGGCTTTTTATTTACATATTGGTTTTTCTAACAAAACTAAAAGGCATCATCATTTACAATTACAATCGCTTAAACTCTTGCAAATGCGAGACCTATTGCATTGCAAATGCTTGTTTTGATTTGCAGCACCCCCGCACCAATACTTCCAGCGCCTATGCTGAAGGGAGCCTAGATTAATTCTTAGCAACGAAATCAAGAACAGCAGCTGGAACCGATGTGTTTGCCACTTTTGACCTTTACAGCAGTAAGTCACTACGTGTGATAGCCACGAGCAATCACCCTACCTTCCTCCAGACAGTCCCTCCTCATCCGATATTTAAAAGCGTTGTAGGAGAGTAAATTAACACGAAAACATAGCTTTATAAAATGAGCTTTACCTGCCAGTGGTGGTCTCCGAAGAGGAAATTCCTGCTGGATTTGTTCCTGTGAAGTCGCTCTGGTACATTGTTTAAAAGGCACCAGGAAGCCTATCTACTTTTTAAATTTTGGAGGGGGGGAACTCACTGGTTATCATTTTCTCTTTCCTCCAAAACAAACGTCCTCTGCTGGCGTTTTTTTTGTTTTTTTTTTAAACACACGGCATTTATGTTACATTTTGTATTATCAGAGGGATGAGCCGATGCCCAGACTCCGCCCACACCATGTTGCTAATGTAGGTAAGAGACTATCTATTGAGTTTCATTTAATCGGCAGGACTACAACTTCCAGAATGCAGTATGATTTAATCCAGAACTAGACAACTGAGTCCCTGGTTATATGAACTGATCTGGTAACCTTACTTACAGATATAAACAAAAGAGAGGGGCTCGTAATAACCTGTAGGGAAATAGAGCACCAATATACTTTAAAGTAAAGCAAAATGTTTTCCCTAGGGGAAGTATTGTTTCCTGATCCTAAACCAGGACTCAAAACGGCATACTCAGTCTTCAACACTCATTCAACTTGCATTTTGTTGGCTAGGAAAACACTCACCAGAAGGGAAGAGAAACAGTCTATTTGTAAAAATATACAATTTATTTTAAATAAAAAACATATGAATTCCTATGTATGGCTAGTTAAAAACATATAATACACAAATAAAACCACCTAGTGTGGGTATGGAGAAAGTTTTTTGGAAAAGACACTGCTATCTGTCTTAATCATGTCATTTCGGGCCCTCGTTTGAAAACATTGGGGGGAATAGTTTTTCCTTATAACCAGGTTATTTGTTGGCAACACCGAATATGAGTTGTTGTAAGTGCGTCGATGCGTTTCGGAAGCTTTAGTTGATAATGGCTTCCTTCTTCAGGACAGTCTCTATATGTTTTCTCCACAAAACTGTATCACACCAATGCAGTTGTATTGTTAACTCATTATACGAACGGTGATCATACAGACGCCACGCTTGCAGCCCGGGAAAAATAGCCGTGTGAAATAAAATTAGCACGTGCACAAAACTACCCGGCTGCCTGAAAGGAACCTTTTCCGAAAAATATCATTTTATCATTGTACCAATACAGAACAGATATTCGCCTGGTGGCATTAATATATACACGCCCCATGAGAAAATTGCAAGGAATTTGAAGATATTACGGAAACCGAATTCGCAATAAAAACCTGAATTGAATTTGGAGGCCTTATATATTGAGGACTGTGGTAGACCGTGAACATTAGAACGCGACCACAACTGGAACACTACGAACGACGTAGATTACTTCTTGCAATACAACTGCATTGGTGTGATACAGTTTTGTGGAGAAAACATATAGAGACTGTCCTGAAGAAGGAAGCCATTATCAACTAAAGCTTCCGAAACGCGTCGACGCACTTACAACAAGTCATATTCGGTGTTGCCAACAAATAACCTGGTTATAAGGAAAAACTATTCCCCCCATTGTTGTCAAACGAGGGCCCGAAATGACATGATTAAGACAGATAGCAGTGTCTTTTCCAAAAAACTTTCTCCATACCCACACTAGGTGGTTTTATTTGTGTATTATATGTTTTTAACTAGCCATACATAGGAATTCATATGTTTTTTATTTAAAATAAATTGTATATTTTTACAAATAGACTGTTTATCTTCCCTTCTGGTGAGTGTTTTCCTAGCCAACAAAATGCAAGTTGAATGAGTGTTGAAGACTGAGTATGCCGTTTTGAGTCCTGGTTTAGGATCAGGAAACAATACTTCCCATAGGGAAAACATTTTGCTTTACTTTAAAACCTTACTTACAGGCCATGCTTGGAGAATGTACTGCCATCGCTCACCGCTGAAAGGCCTGTGTAACAGTGGGAGTTCTCAGCAGTTTACAAAAGGTTCGATGCTATGCACAATACACCATTTTGAGCTGCAAAACGTCGTGCAACTAGTTAGAAATGGAAGCATGTGTCTCCTTGTGGCAAGCATGAGCGAAATCACACCGCCCGACAGCAATGTCACTATGAGGCTTTTCTTGGCCTCGTTTTTTTGCCGACTTTTTTATGCAGGGAGGATGTTTAAACATTGGAAAATGTTATAACCAGCAAAACTGTACCAGTTGTCTGAATCCATCAAAGAATGCTGAAAACATTGCAGAGTCTGACAGTCACACATTAAACAAGCAGAATCACATACAGCGCCAGTGTTAACGCCCTGGATTAAGCAAAACTACTAAGAGTCATGCTGCATCCATCTCTCCCAGGTCGAGGAAGAACCAGAGTTCAGCAGCAATCAGACTCCACTCTCACCGGAGACACGGACAGCGGGATGGGGGGGCGGCAACGGGTGCGGAAGGGGAGGGGCGGGAACGGGCGCGGGAGGGGGGGCAGGAACGGGCACACGGACAGCGGGAGGGGAGACTGGAACGGGCACACGGACAGCAGGAGGGGAGGGGAGCACTCATCAGGACTTCTTCCGGCGGCAGTCAGCCTGGAGGAATGACCCAAAAAACCAAAAAAAATAAATAAATAAACCACCGCCCACCGCTGCAATGACGTTCACAAAGGAGCGGAGAGTGAAACAATCGCCGGAACGCCCACGAATCGCCTCGGAAAATGACGGACGCCTCTCTCTTCCAATGGCTAGCCTCCATGTATGGAGCTAGCAAATGAAAGAGAGAGGCGGGACAAAGCCAACAACTGTTCTAACATAAGATTTCGCCTGCGCGAACGCTGCTGTGTAGCGGATGCCAGGCGAAACCTAAAAACCAAAGGTGATGATGGACGGAGAGTTGACAATACAAACACGCACCCCCAGTCAACTGATCTGGGTTTAATCCATCACCGTTCTTTAGCTCACTCTGCCACCCCAGTTCAGACATGGCCATATGCATATCAGCCTGACCCTGTGCCTCATGGGAACAGTCCAGCCCGAACTGCCAAGCCATGTCTTTCCTGGACCGGAATCAAGTTTCCCAGGACCGGTTTCTGGCATTACAGCCGTCTTCAGCCGGACTTGCTTGACTCCAGTGGCAAAGTGAGCGAGGAACTCATGTCTGAGCATACCCTGTCAACTTAGGGCGAACAAAAAAAAACCCAAAGGTGATGATGGACGGAGCGTTGACAATACAAACGCTCACCCCCAGTCAACAGATCTGGGTTTAATCCATCACTGTGGAGAGCAGCCTTCAGGCTAAGACTTAGAGGCGAGTTTAGCAAGTTGTTTTATCAGTTATAATTTCTTGAATGATCAAATGAAAGCACACCCCACAAGGTATATATCAAATATATATGTATCTATTCTAAACACAACCCCTATGGACTCTTTATGAGGTCATAGGTAAAAGTACAATACAAGGAACTTAATTAGCAAACGATAAGTTGCACAGTATACGTTTGTCCCTAGGGGCCTCACAATATACTAAAATAGTGGTATAAGAACCATGTGAGGGATAGAAACCAGGCCTAGGGCCTGTAGAACCGCTGGGGCAACTAGGAACCACCCAAGGTAGGGACGCAGGAGGCCCACGGGGGACGCGTGCAGTGTCTAAACAAAGCCGCGTATCACCATTGATTTTTTATGGAGAACAAACAAGTTACAATTTTAAAGAATAAGGGCACTTGGAGGTGAACTACGATGGAACCCTTTTAGACTAGGACACTGCGAGAGTCAAGACCCACGGGAGCACCGGAGTACTCGTGTTACCTCACCCAGGGAAGCGGGGTGCATAGGTGTCTTTTGGTGTCGGGTTTCATCGTCGATTCCAATGGAGAACTGTGAAGAAATGCTGCAGGCGACCAGAGGAAGAGTGTCCGGGTGGATCCAAGGGTGGATTTGAGATGTGAAGAACCTGAAAGCAGAGGGGACAGAGTCTGGGTCACTAGCCAGTGACCAGGATGGCGAGGAGAAGATGCCAGCCAATGTCAGGTGATTTCAGGTGAAAGAGGTGAAGCTTCACTCTTCAGCCACGAGGACCAGGAGGTGTCGACGATGACCAGGAGCTGGATTCGAGCTGTCCCACAAAGGCTGTTGAGTGCTGCAGCGTCGGAATCCGGATTAGACCCAACAAGCCATGGCAACAGCAACCCACGCAAGATGACAAGATTGGCTTCTGTTCAGACCAGCAAGGTCTAGGGTAACTACTCCTTTGGAGGGGAGTCAGAGCACGTCTGGAGCAACCAGGAAAGCTCAAGGAATCAATGATTGGCCTTCGTGGGGGCTCACTAGTCAATGGACTAGAAACCGCGAAGGAGCCTTGAGCGGAAATGCACAAAGAGGGCCCACGGAAAACTCGTGGAGTGTAGGCTTCTGAGCTTCGGTGCAAAAGTTGCTCGGGCAGGGACTTCAAATACCCCAATGCACAACTTCGGGATACCTCGGGAAGTAGGTGCTGTAGCAAACATGGAGGATGTCCAGGAGGTCCGGTCCCACGTCTCTCGTGTCAGCTACGGGTCTCAGCTTCGCTGGGATCTTGGGTCAGCCTCAGAGATATCTGGAAGTCCATGTCCTGTGTTGCAGATTCTTAGGGATCTGGCGGGAGCCTCGAAAATGCAGACTGGCAAAGATGCTGTTGGTGCCTGTTTGAACAGGGTGGTCACTCCTTGACCACAAGGGAGATTTCTTCCGTCTTCCAGTCGATATGGAATGTGGAAGGTCCAAGATATATGTTGCAGAGATTCGTCCAGGGTAATCTAAAGTCCTAGGGACTGGGCTACTATTCTTATAGTAAGTTTAGGGGTTGGACTAACTCTAGGGTCCCACCTATGGGAGGACCTGGGGAGTGGATGGTTACACCCCTTCCCCTTTGTCCAGTTTTGCGCAGAGTGCCCCAGCAACCGGTTTGAACTGGGTAATGCATGGAGCAACTTGTGTGCCCCAGGCAGTGTCTGAAAAGCATTCCCTGAATGCAACCCACCCTGCCCCAATACACTAAAGCCTGTCTGGGGAGTTGCTAGCACCTCCACGGACAGGAAACCTATTGTCCAGGCCTCCCCTCCCGGAGTTTCATCCGGCAGCAGGAGGAAAGACTTGGGTCTGTGGCAGCAGCATTCATTTTGTGATGCTGGGGCTCTGATTAACTTTAACCGGGTGTACCAGTGTTTACATGTCTTTTCCCTCTAGAAAGGTGGAATGCTACCCCCACCGCCAGAACTGGCGGGGGGGGGAAGTATTCCAAATTGTTTGACACTAAACACAACATGTTTTGATAAAGCCAAACCAAAGTTAGCATTAACCGCGAGGATTATAATGCACTTAAAAGTATATGGTATGGCTGTATCATAGAACAGCTATAAGGAGAGGGTTCTGAAAGCTGCAGAGGGGCTCAGCTCAGGCTAAGGGCACCCTCTCACACAAAACCAAGCACTCTGCCTTCAGGATTGTCAAAGCCTGCCATAGGAGTGACTTATAGGTTAATATGTGTCTATATGTAAAGGTAGATATAGGTATACTATATCTAAGTAAGAAGTGCTGACATCACCTTGCCCAGGCTGCAAGTCCAGACCTGTGGTGCCATTTTGGGAGGCTAACCAGGAGTGGCACAATACATGCTTCAGCCCCTGGTAGGCCTCTGGGGTACCTATGCCCTGGGTACCTAAGATACATATACAGGGGCTCACAAGGGTAACCCAGTAACCAATCTGGTATGTACCTAAAGTACATGGTATCAATTTAGAGAGAGAACAGCTAGGCTGTGGTCCTGATGAGCAGGGCCACAGCCATACTAAAGTCGAAAAACCAGTGAAACACAGCAAAAAGTGGGGGTAACCATAGGAAGCAGACCCTACTCTCCTACACAACCCCCACCCCCAAACGCAGGGACATTAAACTAACCTTGACCAGTTGAGTCTTCATGTTCTAAGTGGAAATATCTGGAGAGTCCATCTGCATTGGCATGGTTACACCCAGGTCTATGTTCCACTGTATAGTCCATCCCTTGTAGGGAAATGGACCACCTGAGCAGTTTGGGATGTTCACCCTTCATCTGTTTTAGCCATAAGAAGGGCTTATGGTCTATCTGAACAGTGAAGTGAGTACCAAACAAGTGTTGCCTCAGCTTCTTCAGAGCCCAAACCACAGCAAAGGCCTCCCTCTCAATAGCTGACCAACGTTTCTCTCTAGGGGTCAGCCTTCTGCTAATAAAAGCTACTGGCTGGTCCTGACCTTCTTCATTCAATTGTGATAGCATAGCCCCTACCCCCAACTCAGAAGCATCTGTTTGAACAATGAATTATTTTAGTGTCAATAACTCATTATAACCTTAAATAATCATGTGTATTCATTGGTTGATTAAACTGGGCAGTGAAATGCCTAACAAATACTAAAAATTGGGATGTCTGCGCATTCTGGCCACACCTCTGGCCCCACCCACCGATCAAATCCTTGGATTATTCCCACCCTCTGATTCTCCGCCCACTGTTCCCCTACTTTTTCCCCCCACTTTGACCACTGTGTAAGACTCAGCATCCCTGGACCTGTGATGTGCCGTCGCTGCGGGCGCCGCATGTGCCACACATTTACGGTGCCGAGCTTCCGCATAAGGGAGCTGGCCATTATTGTGTCCCTAAACGTGTGCACATTATCAGTTTGACATTGACTACACGTAGAGGGACTCTAAGTTTCTTTAAAAAAATATAGCTCACATTTGGACCTATACCTTTTATTTTGTATAAATTAATTGAATGTGTGTAAAATTTAGCAATGCCCGGGGAATTCTAGTAAAGGGAGCACCGATTGGCGCATCATTAGCGTGTGTGATTGCTGCATTATTTATTACCAACTTTGATGTTGTGCTTTAACTTTGGATAAAAGTTATCATGAATTCTAGCACCAAGAAGCCAATATTGGTAAATATGTGTGCTACAAATAATCCCTATTATACACTGTGCATACAGTATATTTAATCTGGTGCTTTAATCATAGGCTGTTTCAAAGAATTCTGTTAAAATTCGAATCGTGCTGAAGACAGCCTTGATTGGTGTTGGATCGAGGACCCGGAAGTCTGCACACCTAGCAGACAGAGATAAAGCACCTTGTCAGAAAGTTTAGTGTTTTTCCTACAGGTGGTGTTTGTTGGCCTGTAGCAGGGTCAGTCACATGTCCTGGATTCCTGGCATTTAATTGAGTCGAATACACAAGGGATCACTGATAAGTTGACCAGTGATCCAGGGGGTTTTGAGAGGAATCACAAATCACAATAGATACCCCAATTCCACTATGTTTTCAAGACCAAATCTCAAAATAGTGTATTATATAAAAAAAGGCTAATGTGGTATGGAGAATGCACCTAGCCACTTAGGGAAGGGGGACCATGCTAATCATGTCCCTGTTGAGTAAGGGAAAAACAACTAGTTCTTTTTAGTTACCCTCACACACCCTAGTGGTGTCATGCTTCATCATCGGGTCACCCCGACCCCTAAAAGTCGAGGTGGGCTCGACCACAGTGTTGGGTAGCTCTTAGTAAGATGAAGGCAAGGGGACTTAAATATAAAAAACCTTAATCTGATCCCCTGTTTCCCTTTATTTTTGGGTCAGATCAGGTTATTAAAAAGTTATAAAAACTGGTCTTTTTTGGATTTTAATGGTCCTAAGACCCTAGTGTAAGTGCCGACATGTTTCAGTCCAACAAGGGCCCTAAAGGTCCAGGACTTTCTTCAGGGCAAAATTCGAAGGAATCCCCTTATATGTGTAGGGAATTATAGGAGGGAAGTCCCTATCCTATTTGTATTACAAGGGAAGAGTAGCTTCTCCTCGTTGGTGTATGAGAGTGTTTCTGTATTGCCAGGCTCCACCTGTAGGGCACAAGAAAAAATTACAGAGAAACACAAAATCATATATATAAACTATACAATTACAATGTGTAATCCATACACTTGCATGCTCTCTTTTGTGTGCATGCTCGGCGAGTGGAGTGTAATATCTCACTCAGTGACAGTCAACCATCTTGTGAAAAGGACCGGCTGAATATGGGGACACAAACATTAGGTCATTCGTTATATTCTAGTGCCAAATCGGTGTATAGAATACGTGGAAATAGTGAATAAAATACCAATAAAACATAGTCTTGATTGCAGAAGGACTCACAAACATACTGTCATGCTAACCCAATCTCATCCATTCATTCATGCCATGTGCACGTTAGTATGTTCATATAGTGCTTTCGGTTGATCATTCATTCAAACATATCATGTGCCCGTTAGTAATTATTGCTAGCACTTACCCAAGCTTTGGGGGGTATTTTGCCACTCAAAGGACCGGGGGTAACAATATAATGGTCCTAGTTATGTTGTGAGGGAAATGAAAAAGAAATTTATGTATGGAGGGGGGCCCCTACGAGAGATTGAGCATGTCGTAATCTCAAAAATGAAACTGATGAGAGAAAGGAAAGGGGCTCAGTTTTTTGTAAGTAGTGCCCGGCCCGTACCGGCCCGTGTCCACGGCTTACTTGGTTTGAGACCTCACCGTTCAGGTAACCTAAGTTCCACCCAGTCCTCGGCTCTTCGCAGGAGCGGGGGGCTGAAAGGGTAGTTTTTAACGAGGCTGCCGAGTGTGTTCCCTCGCTTCCGGGGTCCGCGTTGCAATGACGTGAGACCCGGAAGTGACGTCCACACGTGATTGTCTCGTACCGAATGTTTCGGGCTGGGTGTGATGGGAAATGTAGTTCCGCGTTACTTTGGAAGCATGGAACGCTATAGTAACGTTGTGTACAGTCATTCTGAAATGGATTCACGCCTAATGAGCAGCAAATGAAATACAGATAACGTGCAATTGGGTTGAGGACTCCACTAGATGGCATATGAAAGATAGGTGATGTTACCAGGACTCGTGAGAGATATAATGCCGATTCTACCAATACTTAAGGGTAACATTATTTTTGGAGGTGTGAAAGTATAATGGTGTTCTTAGTCAGTGTCAGCTCTAACAGGGGGGTCACCAGAAATAAAAATATATATAATATTAACGGTAACACTATCTACTCAAAGGGCTCCCAAATGTTTTTGACAATTAATGAGAAAGAGGAATAGGATCTTTTTTGGGGGCGAGGCAGAAAAGATGGGATTAATGTAAAATGTCCATGTGGTTAGGATCCCCCCTAGTTGCTAATACCTCCCAGATACACAGATTTAGGAGTCACTGCCATTCTGCTATATTTGCTTTTTACTTGAAATATGTTGGATACTCTAAACCCTAGTGTGTATCAGGAGGTCACTTGCGCAACTGGGCCCATGGTATAGAGTCATTCAATCCCACATCATAAGTTCTCAAACGGTATACCCACCGTTGTTCCTTTTCCAGTAGTACTTTTTGTAGGTTGTTTGTCGTTTTGATTTTTTCAATGACAGTCCATTCAATATCTGTGTCTTTGTGGGCCTTCTCCAGATAGTGGGCTGTCAATTTTGTCGCGGTAATGGCTCTCCTGATGGTGCTTCTGTGCTCACAAATGCGGGTCTTTATTTTACGTGAGGTCATCCCTACATATAGTAGGTGACATGGGCATTTTATGAGATAAATTACCCCTTCTGAATTGCAATTAGTGTGTGACCTCTGTTCCCAGGGTGTTGGTAAGCCCAGATCCAGATACTTAGTATGTTGCGTGAATTCTCAGGCTTTAATTGAGTCGATCACAGTTATGCGCCCCATCGTTTCTTGTGCCCCACCTGGCACACATCATGTCGGAGGATGGTGATGACGTTAACATTTTGCCCCCCACTGGAAAAATGTCTGCGGACACCCATGCTGTCACTTGAAGAGTTAAATGACCTACATTAGAAAAGACATACAAGGAGGCATGTTAGGGGGGATGGTTATAATTAAAGAACTATCGAAAAACGAGCAAATATGCTTTTCCCTGCAGTGTGACGGCGAGAGCACAGTCCTACTCAGTTCCGGGATCAGAGAAAATTGTATGAACTTGTGTAAGTATATACGATACACATTATGAAGACATGAGAAGTTTAAATATTCTTAAAAGGGTGACATTCTGTAAAAATAGTGATGCATAAAACACAGTCTTGGTTGTTAGAGTGTAGTGTTTTTAATCGTGCTGGACAAGTGGCCACTTTATTGTTATTTGATGGGGGCTTTTTAATGAGACTTTGGCTGTTTTCACTGTTGCTGTTTCAAAAAGGTGGTGAAAGATGCATGTTTTAAACTTCTGAGAAAGAGAATATATAGAGAGAGGGGGTATTGATCAGATTACCCAATGTGCTTTGACATCATCTGTCTCCTATTTTTTCTCTCTTGTTTCCATCCTGTAGGAATTGGTTCCCTCACAGAAATTCTGGAGAGTACCAAGAAAATGAGATATTACCTACAGACAAAAAAACAAAGGTAATAAACACCCAATTAGTGTAAGGATTGAAAAGTGGAGACCGACACCCTGATGAAAGCCATCACCACCCATGTGGGGGCCTAATATTGGCAGAAACATGTTGGGAATTGCAGTGGGGCTATAGGGATCGGCACTTTCCCTTTATACCCCGATACATTTATTTTTAACCCTTCCAGGGGTCCACAGACAGAATAAAAGTATCTATGTTGACCCCTAGGTTGTTTTAAAATTTAAGTTCTGCTCAGTTTGGTCCAGTTATAGAAGGGATTAGACATCCCTTCTTTCCTTTTTTTGTTGTTTCACGTTGTTGTACGTGTTGTATGTGCACTATCATATTTTCTTTCTTTCTCTACCCTCACCACTACTCTTCATCAAAAAAAGATTGCACTCCATCCAGTGTGTTGGTCTGCACCTGGATGTATGATGTGGCGCAATGAAGAAGCATGACACTGCAAAGTGTGTGAGGGTAGTATTAAGACATGTGTTGTCTTCCCTTGTTCATCCTTAGGTTCAAGTATATATGTTATTTACTGTTCCTATGTGGATCAATCCTTGGCTGATGCCCCTTCCTCTATGCTCCAGAAGAGGATGGCGAAGATAATAGTGAGGTGGAGAACTGTTGTCAAAGCTATTGATCTGTTATTATGAAGTTTGTTACATAGTGCTATATTCTTGTTGGAAAGTTCCATTGTTTTGTTGTTTGTCATAATCAGTCTTCTTTTGGGCTCTACAGCTGTTGAAGAGAAAAGGTGAGCCCTACGCTTCGCCTGTAGCTGGTGGTTGCTTCTCCTGGCTAGGCTTCTCAGTATCCCGCTACCTGGAGTACCAATCCACCCTTCCAGATAATACTACCGCCCTGCGACTTTTGGCTCACTTTCCCTGACGCGTCGCTGGAGCTCCAGAGGCTGTGCGTGGGCGGAGGTTGTATCTTTCTTTAGTTGGCACAGTGTTATCTTTGAATAATTCCAGTTCTGGTTCTGGGAGACCACACACAGGGGGGTCGCATGTTAAAACCTCCTTGTAGGTGGACAAGGTAGGATCAGTTTGAGTGATGCTGGGGATCTTCCAGCAGTGCACAGCATGTATCCAGGATTTCTTGCCTTCCACTCACAGGGCCATTCTAGTGGTCAGAAGGACTAGCAGGGGCCCTCTCCACTGGGGTTCCAGCGTCTTCTTTCGAGCGAAATTCTTTACCATAACAAAATCCCCCGGTAGGATGGCATGTCCCGACCCGGAGGATCGATCAGGCAATGCTTCCTGGACCTGCTGATGAATGGAAGACAAAGTTCGTGTAAGTATGGACAAATAATCACTCAATAATTCAAAAGGGGAATCAGACAATGTGGCATCGGGGGTGCGCCCCAAATGTTCATTGGGGGTCCAAAGACCACCTCATATGGAGTCAATGAGGTGCGGGAATGCGGGAAAGATCTTATTGATAGAAGGGCCAGTGGTAGCGCATCTGGCCATTTCAGCCCGTAGTCAGGTGGCGAGAAAAGGAAGTGAGACCAATTAGTGCACGAATACCCTTTTGGGTGGTGGGAGAGGAAAGGTGTAGTATTGTTTGGATGCGGTCAGGTGTGAGAGTACGTCCCTCCTTAGACAGCAGATGGCCGAGGTAGGCCACCTACTATACAGTAGCTTATTCTTGGATACCTTATGGCCCTGTGATGCCAAAAAAGCATAGTGTAGTAAGAGAGGCAGTGCGAGCCAGGGCCGGAATGTCTGCAGCCAACAGAATGTCATCGACATATTGGATGAGAACAGCGCCGGGTGGTAGCTGTATCTGGTCGAGCTGTTGTTTAAGGGCCTGGCTGTAGATGCTAGGACTTTCGCTATACCCTTGAGCAGCCCGACTCTGTACGGTCTATTTTTTATGGTGAAACCAAAAAGATAGCATGAATCAGGATGTATTGGTATGGAGAAAAAGGCATTTTTTAGATCTATTATTGTGAAGGTGGTAGCAGTTGAGGGTATCATTGTCAATATAGTTGTTATGTCAGAGACCACAGGATATTGTGGAACCACTATTTTATTAATTGCGCGGAGGTCAATTACAAAACTGTATATTTTCTCAGAAGTGGACCTATATTTCAAAACTGGAAGGATGGGGCTATTGCAAATGTTATACTGAACTTCCTCAACTACCCCAGGTGCAATCATATCCTGGTCTCTATAGTCATGTGAGCCTTTTCGCCGTCGGCAGAAATCTCAATTCAACAGCAGCACAAAGCCTTTGATGTAACTTCAAATAGGCTCGTTTAAGTTTGTTCACAGTTTCATAATTTCAGAACTGAAGCATTTTTAATGTTATATATTATATACAACAAAGTCATAGTTGTTACTTATTAACTTATGCAACTAACAACCATTGGCAAAGCCAATAGTCCCGACTTGTTGCAGGTATAATGTTACTGGTTGTATCTGATATATCATGACAAACAGCAAAATACCAGTAAGGTGGCACACAATGCTAAGCACAGATTTTGTTTACATGTTTTTAAGCCATGCCCTTAATTTTATCGGTCATGGCCATTTTAGAGAACCCCCAGGTTTTTCATCCCACTTAAAGACCTGTACCCAGGCGATCCGTGTCAGTTATGTGTATTCATCGCCCGAGTTCGATCTAAAAATCTATGTTTAGGTTTTGTTGCGTGTCTGTTTATAGTAGAGAAATACTGCTATTTAAAGAGAGAGCGAGACTGACTGAGACTGACTGACTGAGAGAGAGACTGAGAAAGAGAGAGAGACTGACGAGAGAGACTGACTGACTGACAGAGAGAGAGAGACTGACTGACAGAGTGAGAGAGAGACTGACTGAAAGAGAGAGAGACTGACTGACTGAGGGAGAGAGAGAGAGACAGACTGACACAGAGAGACTGACTGACAGAGAGAGAGACTGACTAAGAGAGAGGCTGACTATAAGAGAGAGTCTGACTGACTGACTGAGAGAGATTGACTGACTGAGACTGACAGAGAGAGACTGACTGACTGAGAGAGAGACTGACAGTGAGTGACTGAGAGATTGACTGACTGAGAGAGTGACTGACTGACAGAGAGTGATTGTCAGACTGAGAGACTGTCTGACAGAGATACTTACTGACAGAGAGAGAGAGATGGACTGAGGGAGAGAGACTGACGGAGAGACAGAGAGAGAGACAGAGAGAGGTGGGCTGAGAGAGATAGAGAGAGACTGACAGAGAGGGAGAGAGACAGAGAGAGAGAGAGAGAGACAGAGAGAGAGAGAGAGAGAGAGAGAGAGAGAGAGAGAGAGAGAGAGAGAGAGAGAGAGAAACTGACAGACGGAGAGACTGACTGACTGAGAGAGAGTCTGACTGACGGAGAGAGAGAGAGACTGACTGACTGAGAGAGAGAGAGTCTGTGATGGAATAGGGGTCAAAGTGTGTATGAAGCTATGCAATGCCTCTTAAGATCGCTATTGTCTGCTAAAAAATGTATTGTCAAAATGTGTTCTTTGTAGTTTGAAATATAGCATTGCATAATGTTCTGAGAAAGGTTTTTGTACTCTAGCCCCCCACCCCACTGACCCCGCCCCTTCTGGTGCGGCCCTCGGCCACAAACCACACTGTAATTTTGGCCCCCGACAGAAAGTTTGTGAGTACCCATGCTCTAGCCAGTAGCCTGCAAGACTAGATCAAGCGTGTGGGTCCTTTTTAAAAAAAAAAATTCTAAAAAGCACTTTAGCATTTTTTGCATGGACACGTTTGTTTTATTCTCCAGTTCTGACCTGGGGACGAAAGTAAAGGGGGCGGAGCCCCGACACACTCTCCCAGAAACCACCGCTGGTTCCAGGTCAGAGCTACATCTTTGATAGAAAACAGGATACACAAAACTAATATAAGGACATTCTAACTTCTGGGGCCAAGATACACACTGAAAGAGCTATGCTGTAGTATTTAGGGCGACTCTGGCATGTATGGGGCAATGTAATCCAAATTAGTAGAAAGGCTGTAAGATTTAGGGTAACTGTGGCATTTATGAGGTAATGTTATCTTAGTGTAAAAACATTGTTTGTTCTTCGCTGTCCTCAAAAACCTATGGCACACAGTCCTCCTTCTGTACTGCAGTACTGAATCCTAGCCAATGACACAGCAGTGCTAAATAGAATATAACAGATATATGAAGTGTGCTGTGATATGTCTGTTGTTTTTCCTATTTTCTAAATACCAATACCCACAAAAAAAGCAACCGAGGATTTGTCAGAAGTTTAACAAAGTACACAACTGTTATAGGTATCAAAAAGTTTTTTACATATTTGCTAGAGATCACATCCATCTCCAAACTCCTCTGAACCTCCTCAGTAGTTTCCAATAATTTTAAAGGGTTGGTGCCTGCCTTCAGTCAGATAATTGATAACCCAACCTACAAGCAGTTGGAATTTTAGGAATTTTAATTACTTTGAACATTTTCAAGACACAAGCTCATTCCAAGTGGAGGACAGTGCTTGCCAAAGATAGCTGGCGCTTACACAGAAGAGGGAGTTTTTCATTTAAAAAAAATATATCTTTATTGGATTTTATATTTACAACAAAGCAACCCCCCTCCCCCCGGTCAGACAAGCAAGAAAGCAAAATAAGCAGAGAAGAAATTCGGGTACACACATAAAGGGATTAATGATACTGGATTAGTAATTCATACAGTAATAACTTGCTGAATTAATCAAACATTTTCCCTCTTTTAAGGGAATACAAACACAATTTGATAAATTATAGACTACTAATTATTTACAAGCATTACCAACTAATATTTACAATTTTGAATCAAGCTAATTCATACATCATGCTACAGGGAGTTACCTTGGGATTGGGACCATTCAATTAGAGGGTTCCAGATTTTGAGCCCCCTGGCCCTCGGCTTCCTACCATTTCTTTTGTATATAGCCATTTCTAAGTTAAATATGGCTAACAGTCTAGAAAACCATTGTTGAAATGATGGGGGATTGGGATCTAGCCAGGAAGAGGCAAAACAGATTCTTATGACCGCCATTGCCATAAAAACTCATTCATGGTCCTGGCAAGGATCGATGAGACTTGTTGCCCCTAGCATAACCACTTCATTAGAGAGAGCTATTTCTGTTTTTAAAACCCCCGTTAAGAACCTTTCGATGCTTAGTTTTAGGGAGGATAAGTTTATACAGGAAGAAAAGATGTGTATGCAGTCAGCATTAGGAATCATACATCTAAAACAACAAGTCCCCCTCCCACTCCCCCATTTAGCAATTCTGTCTGGAGTATAATACATAAAAAAGCAAGTTTTATAAAACTGAGTTTGTAATTTTGTTGACATAAGAATAGTTTGAGATAAACCATAAGCATAATTAAACTCTTCTGTCGTAATAGCTATTTTTTCCTGCCACTTCTGTGCAGTTTTCTCAAGGTTATACGGAAAGTGAGATAATAAGAAAGAGTACATCCCCCCAATAGTGAATTTCTTGGGCGTTTTTAGTATTTCAGCTGCAAATATTTTATCAAATGGGATATTTCCCATAATACGTTGTAATAAAAAATCTCTAATTTGGAGAAATTAAAAAAAATCTCCACTCCAATTGATATTTCTCTTTTAAGGTTTCAAAAGAATGTAAACCTTCATTAGAAAAAAGGCATCCAATATGCGTGATTCCAGCTGTGATCCATTTATCGATGCAGGCACCTCTAAAAATCCTGGAAGGGCAGGGTTGTTACCCAAAAGAGAGTAGTATGAAAGTCGTCCTATGCCCAGCAGTTTCCTAACGGCTTTCCAAGCTTTAAACACCCCAACAGGGTCTTCAGGCGGACTTTTTTATGATAATATCATAAAGAAATCACCATAGATAGCCCCTACTCTTGTTACCTAATACTAGCTGATGAATTGAAGGTTGGTCCTCCCCTGAGGTTGTCTCAGTACCATCTAATAAAAAAAGTTTGTCATTGTAAAGTAGCATTGATGCCCAATAGTATGCTTTAAGGTTAGGGAGGGCTAAACCTCCTTTTTCTTTGGGGAGGGTCAAGAATTTGTAGGCTCGTCGAGGTTGTGAGTATGAAGCTAGTAAAGGTGCGTTCCATCAATTTAAACCAATGTTCTGATATCTCTAAATTAATTGCTCTGAACATATAGAGTAGTTTAGGAAAATAAACCATTTTTAATGCGTTTGCCCGACCAATCAAAGATAGATGTAAGTTATCCATGCAGCGAAGATCTTTTTGCATTTTATCTAACAAAGGCCTCATATTTAAATCAACCAAATTATCGAGGTTGGATGTGATACACACCCCCAGGTAGGTAGCTTTTTCTGTCACACGAGGGTCTATCATAGTGCATTTATTATTCAGGACCACTTGGGTTTTACTCTGGTTGAGTGCGTAGCCGGCTACATTGCCAAAGTCTTTAGTCTCTGTTTCGATGATAGGTAAGGCTGTAGAAGGAACCGGTGTGACTATGGCACTGTCGTCGGCGTAAGCCAAGGTCTTGGTCAGAAATACTTGAGTCAAGATGGGAATGATACCTTCATTGGATTCCAGGCTAAGAATAAAAGGGTCAATATAAATTGCAAACAGCAACGGGGAGCATGGATATCCCTGTCGAGTTCCTCTTGATATTATTAGTTCTTTAGAAAGATTGCCATTGACCATCACCACAGCTTTAGGATCGATGTATAACTTTTGTACCGCCTGGATAAAACCCTGTTTAAAACCTAATCGAGCCATTGCAAGCCACAGAAATGACCAGGAGACCCTATCGAAGGCCTTTTCGGCGTCTAGAAGAATTAGCGCCATAGGGTATCCTGCCACTTCGGTACCATCAAATAGGCTAATCACTCGATGAATATGATCTGTAGTTTCTCCTCCGGTCACGAAGCCGTGCTGACATTTTGACACGACTTTGTGAATTAATGGTGAAATGCAGTTTGCAATTAATTTGGAGTATATTTTGGAGTCTACGTTTATTAAGGTAATGGGGCGATAGGAGCCCATCTGATCTGGAGGTTTATTTTTTTATGGAAGACGACTATTTTGGCCTTTGACCACAAGCTTGGAGGTTGTCCCCCATGAACTACATACACGCATAGATCCAGCAAAATCTCTTTAATTTGGTCTAGAAAGGTTACATAGAATTTTAAGAGGATAGAGTCCAGGCCTGTTTCCTTTCCTCAAGGTAGATCTTTAACTGTCTCTAGAATTTCTTCAGGTCTGGAATCTCCTCTAAAGAATTTAGTTACTCACTTAGTCTACTAGGTGTATCTTGATCCAAATATTTGCTCATTCTTTCTACATCAGCCCCTCCTTCTTCAGAGTGTAAGGTGCTATAAAAGCGCCAAAATGCTTCTCTAATCTTATCACAATCTGATACCAAACCTTACACTGTGTCCGCTATTTCGCGTATGAGGTTCTGTGATGTTGTTGCCTCATACGTATAGCCAATTGATGGCCAACTAATTCGCTCACTTCATAGACCTTCTCACTCTGAGCAGTAGCTTTTTTAACCGCTTTGCTGGTAAATGTGTTCATGATAGCCGCTTTATTAATTGCCACCTGATATTGAATTTTAGTCAATTCTTCCATCTTTACAGAATCTCGAGTTGCCCTAATGAGTTCTTCTTCGGACCCCTTTAATTTTTCCAATAACACCCTATGAGAGTCTCTAGCAAGTTTATTAACCCTCATTGAGTATTGCATAGTATCCCAGCGGATCCACGCTTTTAGAGCGTCCCACACTGTTTCTATTGTAGTGCTCCCTACATTATCTTGTAAGAAGTTGGGAATCCATACTCACATATGATTACAGTAATCATCTTCAAGGAGCAAGGATTTCTCAAAGGTCCAATTTCTTGGTTTCTGGCCCGTTTGTGTTAGCCCTAAAGTACATAATAAGGGGTTGTGATCAGAGAGTATGCGGGGTAGTTTTTCTATCTGTGTTATAGATCTTAATGTTTGTGATAATAAAAAGTAGTCAAGCCTAACATGTACACGATGTGGGTTTGAAAAGAAAGTGTAGCCTGGATCATCAGAATTGGAGATTTGCCACCAATCCCGGAGTCCGTGCATATGACATAGATGTTTTAAGGCTTTAAAGACTTTAGGTTTTCCGCCCGTTGTACTGCCATTTATCACTTATTGACCAATCGAAGGACAGATTGATATTAAGATCCCCACAGATAAGTAATGGTAATGGGCAATGTGTGAGTTCACTGGAGACTTCATTGATCACAGTAGGATCATCACAATGCACACAGATGGTAAATAGTTGTGATTGTTCAACCTGGCACTCTGCAATTGCCCGTCTGCCAAATGTATCTGTTTTACAACGGTTGAAGCTGAGTCCTCTGCGTCTGGCTAATATTGCCACCCCCCTGACCCGCGCTCCTTGAGAGGTAGCACAGACCAGTTTGTACCCCAGTGACTTTAAAAGATGTGATTGTGAGCCTTCGATATAAGTTTCCTGCATACACACTATGTTGGCACCTGCTGTTTGTAAGCCTACCGCAACAGCTTGTCTCTTTTTAATATTGTTTAAGCCGCAGATAGAAGATGGGGAGTTTTTCATACTCTCTAGGGAGGAGCCTGATTGACATTTTCTTGGAATGCAGTAGAGTTTGAGTGTTGTGTCCAAGAGGGTGGCCCATTAACTGTTAATCTTTTCTTACCACTGGAGGAGGATATGAAGAAGGGGATTTCCAAGATTTTTATGCCAGCAAAGTGGCTACTCTCTGTGCCTGGTGTGGTCCTGACCCCCCCCAAGCAGTGTTTACCTGCCTTGTTGTGATGAGCTCTGGGTGTCCGCACTAGGCTGTCTGCTAGTACTGTTCTCTGAAAGACAAAAGGATAGGTTGCATAATGCAGCCCCCTGCTGCGCATGAGGGCCCCCTTTGCCAGTAAGGGCTCGGCCCCCATCTCTTAAGGGGCGGATCTTTCAGCCCAAGGCCAATTAATAATTGTGAGCCATTCACAGATCAGGAGGCCCTCACACTTCTGCAGGGGGCCAGCATTTTCAATTATGTCACTGGTTATTCGTGTTCCTCTGAGGATGGTTAACTCAGGTATGTGTAGGCTTTATTCGGATTGGAGTCACCTTGAAAAGGTGGAAAAGGGGGCTTCTGCACGACAGGGGCCTGCTTTACACTTCTGTTTGAAGCCGTTTTTTTATTTGAGTGGTTTAGCATTTGTTGACGCCCACTTTTCAAAAAGAGCCGAATCTTTAAATGTTTAAGCGGTTATTCAGAGAGGGGGTGCATTTTATATTTAACGGCTGTGTCTCTCTCGTACTCGGACTGCAGGCCCCTGGAGTACACACTGTTCCTTCCTCCTGTGCTGTGCAGGAAGCCCTGCCCGGGCAGAGCACCGGAAGGAGCAGGCAGTCGAGACTGTCTGGAACCTTCCGGCGTGCTTGCTTCTGGCGACTGTTCTCCAGCTCTCTCTTTTGTGGAGTTTAATGCTCCAAGGGGACTCTTGTGACAACTGAATGCTTCACACACACGGCTTCGACATTTTGTTAAATCTAGAACCAAGCACAACTGTACTAAGCTCTCTGCTCAGCAGGGCAGGTCTTCCCTGTTCGCAGCGTAGGTCCAATGGAGTGGTGTTGTGAAAGGACCTGGCTCGATCTGCTCAAATTAGAACTTTCAGGGTTACCTCTGGATAGTTGATGTCTCCAGTTTTTGTCTCTGCGTCACACAGAGGAGACGCGCCCCCGGTTGGGAGTGTACTCTTCCGACTGTGTTATTATAGCCCTTCCAGCCTTTCTCGGTTTTTCTGTGCTAGTCTACACAGTTTTCACAAAAGGGTGCATGCGCGGCTATCTCGGTGCATCTGTGAGTGTCTCCGAGTGCTAGCTTGTGCATCCCTCTACACAGAATGTGTCTGGGTATCTGTGCTTACAGGATGCCAATATTTGTGTTCTTGCATTCACAGAACGTGCCTTCTGGGATGTCTGGTGAGATGGGTGCTGTGATCTTTATTGAACTTCATCGCACTAGATGGATGTTTTAGAGGACTCCAGTTGAAAATAGAAAGCTCCAAATGTGAACTAGGATTCCGACATAATGGACCAGGGCAGCCAGACACTCACCTCGATATATTTGTGCGCCTTGCTGAAGGCTGCCTCAGGAGCTGGCTCCTGCGGGTTGCTTCCCCGTAAAATGGATCCAAAGAAAAAAACAGAAGCTTGCGAGTGGTGAGCGCGCGAGCGTCACTACGAGCCATTGCCCTTTTGGTGTCTATTACGCGCACCAAACGCGTAAAAGACATCAATAGGCCATGGGAGGAGCAATGCGCCTGCCTCGGACCAATTGCATGCAGTCTTTTAGAATAAGACGCATGCAAAGGCGAGCGTGTGCGATTCCTAGGTCAGCTTAGATTCCCCGTTTTTCACTTACAAAATGTCTTGCGCTGCTAGGCACAAGACCTAATAATTAGCCAATAAGAAAGAAATTGAAGAAAAAATTAAGCAAAAGAAAGACCCAGATATGCCCATAGAATATATTTAAGTTGAAGGGACCAAAAGGAAGGAGAATTAGAGAATATCGCTTTATGTATCATTAGGTACAAGGTCACAAGAATACACTCAGTGAGGTGAAAGAAGTAGCTGAAGTACTATAGTTTCAAACAAATAATATTGTGTAGGATTAGACCTCAGACCAGAAGCAATGAAACCATGAAGGCATTATTCAGTAGTGTCAGAGCCTGCAGGCATTTGTACAGTGCTGAGAAAGAGTTGTGTAAACATCACTTAAATCAGGAGTCTATAAATACCCAGCAAAATTGCAACTCTTCAGCTCACAATAACAAGCACAACCAGTAAGAAGTTTGATATATATACTGAACAGGTATCCTGGAGCCGAACAAAGGTGGAAGTATGAATGACGAAATGACAATATATAGTTCCTTTCCTTCAGTTGAGCAAACTAGAGTATAAGCCTTAGTGGACTAAATTTGCAGAATGAAGAAAAAACGGCATTACAGTGGTGGGAAATCCGACGTTAGAGGTGCACAAAATGGCGACTGCATTGTAGGGAAGCACTGAGGCGAAATAGAGAATCAGAGAAAAAGGGTGCCAAACTGACCGTTTTTGGTCTGAAAACGTGCCTCCTTAATCCCTGCCTTTTCCGATGCACGAAATTAGAATTTTTGTCCCATAGCGCTGAAGAAAAAGGCTCCCTTTATTTACCAGCGTAGCTCGTCGTCACGGAGCTCTTCAGGGGCGGCCACCTTGCCTCGCCGCCGCCACGCGCTCCCCCTGCCTTTTTCTTTTAATGCAGGACAGCACAGTGGTGGTGCCATGTGCCAACACCTTGTAAATGAGGCCTTCAGTGGGGAGGAACACACAAATAGTGGATACAATTTTAGCTTTTAAAAAGCATTAGCATGGATACATATATCAGCAATGATAGTTGTACATTTGCAGAATAGTTATATGTATTATAATGAAAACACTGGTAACAGACTAAGATCACCCACAATGCAGAGTCAAAGCACAAAAGTAATCTTATAATTGTGAGCAGCACAGGAAAATCTAGCCTTTCAATCCCTGGTGCTTAACTCAATAGCTTAATAATGGCAAAACAGTCACAGAACTGTATATAAAAATATATATATATATATATATATATATATATATATATATATATATATATATATATATATTACCTACTGGCGGTCGCCAGTAGGTAGTTATAGTTAGGATTTTTTTCAATGTTAAATCTCAAAATTCTATTTGGAATAACTTTGGCACCGGTTGACGAATCTGCCTGAAAATTTCCTGAAAATGGCCTCGTCGAGCTCCGGTCCTTCCTTGAAAGTTTGGGGGGGATACGTCAAGCGGGGGCCGAGATAAAAGGGGGGTCCCAAAACGCGTTTTCCCCATGTAAATTTCCATAGGGCGGTCGATTTTACTTTTAGCCCGAACGGCTGAATGGATTTCCACCAAACTTGGCAAAATTGAAGGGACTGGTAGCCCGATGTGCCTTTGCTATGTCTCAAGATATGTGCTGCAGTGGATTTTGAGTAATTTAGGTGCCAAAAAATATATATATCTATAGGCGCTCTCCGGTGCGCGCACCGGAGTGCGCTCCAGGCGCGACACGCGACTTGCGCGCAGGAAGCTGATTGGCTCTTGGGTGTCTGTAAACATTCTAAACAGTCTGGAGCGGCCGCCATCTTGTGTCTCGGTAAAATCGAGACACAAGGGGTTTGAAAAAAAAAGGGGCAAATGACCATAAGGGGGAAGAGTAGACCCCCTCTGGCCCCCTTAGGTTTGATGTAGGGGCTAAAATAGGGTCCTGCGGGGCATTACATTTTTTATTTATTTTTTTTCGTTTTGCGCGGGGGAAGCGCATGGTACGCGCACCGGCGAAGCACGGGGAAAATCCAGGACCATATTTATGAAGGCCTTGCGCTGCCAGTTTTGCGCCTCCTGTGCGTCAATTTTTGTGACGCACCAGCGGTGTAAAAAAATGCGCATTGTTATGCAATATTTAAAAAGTGACGCATCTATCTAGATGCGTCACTTTTTAAATATAGTGCAACGAGGCACATTTTTTTACACTGCTGGTGTGATGCGTCACTTTCTGTGCGCACTCCTTATGACATTCCAGATGTGTCATATTTAATGTATGACGAATCATGTTGCAAGGAGTTACAGATACATCAGTATTTCTGCCATATCTGTAAACATAAAAGTGATGCGAGGCAGGTGCAAGATTTTGACGCAACAGCATCCTAAAAGTGACGCAGAGAAATCTTATAGATTTCAGTACGTCGTTATTTGCCAAGCTTTTTGCGGGGGAATGCCCCCTCTGCATACATTATACCTGACGCAGATATAATGTGGCGCAGAGTTTTAAAAAGTGACCCATGTACCTAGATGCGTCACTTTTTAAAAATAGCGTCAGGTATAATGCATGCAGAGGGGGTGTTCTCCCGCAAAAAGCTTTGTAATAGCGACGCAGTGAAATCTTTGAGATTTCACTGCGTCACTTTTAGGATGCTGTTGCGTCAAAATCTTGCGCCTGCTTTACAGCAGGTGTTAGACTGACGCAAGACCTTTCACATGGTGCTTTTTCCATGTGAAAGGACACATTACTGGAGTTGCGTCACTTTTGTGACGCACTCCAGCAATGCGTTACTTGGAATGTCATAAGGAGTGCGCACAGAAAAGTGACGCATCGCACCAGTGGTGTAAAAAAATGTGCCTCGTTGCGTTATATTTAAAAAGTGACGTATCTAGGTAGATGGGTCACTTTTTAAAATCAAGCGCCACATTATATCTGCGTGAGGTATAATGCATGCAGAGGGGGTGTTCCCCCGCAAAAAGCTTTGTAATAGCGACGCAGTGAAATGTTTGAGATTTCACTGCGTCACTTTTAGGATGCTGTTGCGTCCTTTAAATATAGTGCAACGAGGCACATTTTATTACACTGCTGGTGTGATGCGTCACTTTTCTGTGCGCACTCCTTATGACATTCCAGATGTGTCATATTTAATGTATGACGAATCATGTTGCAAGGAGTTACAGATACGTCAGTATTTCTGACATATCTGTAAACATGAAAGTGACGCGAGGCAGGCGCAAGATTTTGACGCAACAGCATCCTAAAAGTGACGCAGAGAAATCTCATAGATTTCAGTACGTCGTTATTACCAAGCTTTTGCGGGGGAATGCCCCCTCTGCATACATTATACCTGATGCAGATATAATGTGGCGCAGAGTTTTAAAAAGTGACCCATGTACCTAGATGCGTCACTTTTTAAAAATAGTGTCAGGTATAATGCATGCAGAGGGGGTGTTCCCCTGCAAAAAGCTTGGTAATAATGACGCAGTGCGTCACTTTTAGGATGCTTTTGCGCCAAAATCTTGCGCCTGCTTCACAGCAAACCTTTCACGTGGTGCTTTTTCCATGTGAAAGGACACATTACTGGAGTTGCGTCACTTTTGTGACGCACTCCAGCAATGCGTTACTTTTGTGTTTACAGATACGTCAGAAATACTGACATATCTGTAACTCCTTGCGAATTGATTAGTCATATATTAAATATGACATATCTGGAATGTCATAAGGAGTGCGTCCACAAAAGTGACGCATCGCTGTTTTCACGTAGCGATGCGTCACTTTTCAGAAATGAGGCCTCCAGTTTATTCACTGTGTCATAACTTTCTTTTCTAACACTCACCTTCTTTCATTCCTCCTACTTCACTTCCTTTCACCTCTCATACCTTTCTGTTCTTTCTTACTCATTCTCCTTTCAATTATCAATGCACTATATTTCACTTACTCTTCATTTTTTTAAGAATATAGCTCTTTGATGAGAATTGGAGGTAGTTCTGAAAATAACTTTTGGTTTTCTTCTTTTAACTGAACAGGAACAAAAACAGGGAATGGAAACTGCTCAACAGGAGCAAAAAGAAAACAAAAAAATTAGGGGTGGGAAGGGCAGCGATGGTTCTCCAATGCTCGAACCATGAGCAGGACACTTTGCTCCCCATAGGTGAGGAGTTGATTGCAGTATCTGCATTTGACGACCCCATGGTTAAATGCAGGTTGTATGTTTGCCACCTGCTCCTGCGATTGCTCTCTCCCAGAAGAAGTTGCTCCTCCGGTTGATGTAGAGGCCCCATCTCTGGGAACCTCTTGTGCCAGAGCCCTGACACTTTCCCGGGCAAAATTCTGGGGGTGCCTCCTCTCCACATGGCGAATCATGGTGAAGTTGCCAAAAGAGTACTTTTTTTGGGGGTTACCCCGTGACAGGACCTGTTTGCAGATCCTGCACTCTACTTTTGGTGCATTCACCTTTTTCTGGTCTGCTGGAAACTTAAAAAATTTCCAGATGAAATGCTCTTTGATCTTCGGCTGAGGAGGCTCTTCATCAATGAAATCATTGGAGTCATCTTCACTGCTGGATGGTCTGGCAGCCATGATTATCCAAGAAATATGCAAGAGCAAAAAGGCAGGTCTTTCAGTCACAAAAGTGAAAGAAGAAGTGAAGGAAATGGGTGGGGATTTCATTCATTGTAAAAAGAAAACTGTTAGCAACCAATGAAAAGTGTTATTTTAGGGTCACATGACCCGACGCGTTTACGCTGCGCGCTCCGGAGCACTTCCGGTGCGTTTACGCAGGCCGATCGTAGGCGCTTCCGGGGCGCAAACGTGGCGCGATCGTAGGCGCTTTTGCGTGCGTTTATGCGCCGCGAACGTAGGCGCTTCCGAGGGCACTTACGTTGCGCGCCGAAGTGACGTCATCAAACTTTTACAGAAATGCATAATCATTTTCCTTATTAAAAAAAACTAATTTTATTTGTATGGTACGAAATGTTTTGCATTATTATTAACTTTTCATTCATATTTTTTTTCACGAACGACAGTTGCGCTCTGGGTGCGCTTTCAGATGAGCTCACGGAAAAGCTTACCGGAGAGCTTAGCTGAAAGCTTCCCGGAGCGCGCACCCAGAGCGCAAAAGAAAAAAATTATATAAAAAAAAATGAATACTTTAAAAAAAACAGCAAATTGTAAAAAAAAAAAAAAGGTTAGAAACTCGATATACAAAGGAATTAGCATTTAAAAAACCTATGAAATTCACTGAAAAAACCATAGGTTTCACACCAGTTATAGTTAGGAATTAGCATTTAAAAAACCTATTAAATTCACTGAAAAAACCATAGGTTTCACACCAGTTATAGTTAGCTGGAAATTTTACTGATATAAAACCATTGAAATTCCCACGTTATAGTTAGATGGACTCACTATAACTTGCGCGTGCAATGCACTGCTGATGATGTCTTAATAAGCCAGTTAACCAATCAATTTTTAAAAACCATCCATTTAGACACTTATTTAAACATTTATTCTTCCATCAACTTTTACATATACATATATAAAATATATTTATTTTTCAGAAAGACACACATTCACTGGATGGTGTCATCAGTGATGTCATGAGTGATGTCACTGACCATGTCATGAGTGATGTAATATGTGATGTCATCAGCAGTGCATTGCACGCGCAAGTTATAGTGAGTCCATCTAACTATAACGTGGGAATTTCAATGGTTTTATATCAGTAAAATTTCCAGCTAACTATAACTGGTGTGAAACCTATGGTTTTTTCAGTGAATTTAATAGGTTTTTTAAATGCTAATTCCTAACTTTAACTGGTGTGAAACCTATGGTTTTTTCAGTGAATATATATATATATATATATATATATATATATATATATATATATATATATACTGCATAATGCTATCACACTAATGGCAAAATACCTGATGATTGTACATTACCAAAATAGTTGCATGTGCCTTTATAATGTATTGGCACAAATAAGGGACAGGCCACAATGTGGTAAATCAAAAGCACAAGAATACTTCTGTAGCACAGGAAAATGTAACCTTTCAACCAACAATGGCAGACAGTGCAATGCTAGCACAGTGATAGCAAAAAACACTGTCTTGAATCAATTACAATGCAGTTACTTAACAGTGAAATAATAAGACTCTCAAATTAAGAAATAGTTGTAGAGACAGGCCCTTCATCCCGCTGAACTCAACTGTCCACAATGCTGGGAAGTCCGTTCCAATCCCTTTCTCAAGGGAGACAGCAATTGAGAGGTGGCAACGCTGGGTGATGGCAGAATCTGCACCACTCCGTCTGTGAGATTCACTGAGGCAAGGGCAACCGACCTTTTTATATACTAAAATTTGTCTCACACAAGAGTCAGTTCCCTTCTTGCATATTCTGCATTTTTATCGGTATTTACAACTTTGCTCTTTCTGGCACTCATCAATCATTGTCCCAGGCCCTCTCTGTGTCAGTACACCCTCAACGTTATGCCTCACCCACAATCCACCTGGCTGCCCCAGTGTACTATAAACAGAGCTTCTTTGAAGATAGCTGCCTCTTTGGAATGCCGAAAGCAAGCAGTGCAAGCTCAACGCGGCCTGGTTCCATAAATAAGGCACATTGAAGCACATTTAATTTTGTCTAGTAGAAATAGCAAAACAAGTGTCACAAGATTCTCCGCTAGCCCTGCGTGGTACAAGGGTATTCTGTATGCATTTCCACTAATCAACGCTGCCTAAGCGAGCCAAACCTTTTGCGTCACAATGTCTTCCGCACACTACTCCTTATATACTACAGATATGATCGCAAATCTCTCCTACTACTAAGCCCTGATGAAACACCAAACTGATAAACATTGATCTGCAAACCCTGCTTCCCAGGTAGGAGATTTAGTTGGGTTGTCAACAAAACATTTACCTGCTGAGGGGGTTCAAAATTTCCAAACACTTTTGCGCAGGAACGCCTCCTGAAAGTGGCTGAGTGAAATCTATGAGATTTCACTCAGTCACTTTCAGGCCAATGCTGCGTCAAAACCCTGCGCCTGCTTGAAGCAGGCGTAGGTCTTGATGCAGCATTGTGTAGATGGGGCACCCCCGAGCCTTGCTGGAGCTGCGTCGCGCTTGCGACGCAACTCCAGCAATGCGCCACATTTCCGGCACAGATGCGTCACGCATCTGTGCCGTTTTTGCACCATGGTGCGCCGCATTATAAATGCGGCGCACCATGGGTGGTGGAGCTGTGGCGCACTGTGACGCACGTTAACTGGCGCATCCCTGGGGATGTGCCAGTTAACATAAATCTGCTCCTAGATGCCAAATGGATCTAGGGGAACTGTACTATTTAATAGACTGAAAAGGATACAGCCCAGAGGAATACTCCTGGAGCCTGCATTAGCTGTGAAAGCTCTACTCTTACTCCGTCAGTTTTATTTGCACCATCCCTCTAAGCTATCTAAGCTTGAGAAGGGGGTGGAGGAGGGGAAAGGGGAGGGGGATTTGCGCCCCGCTCAACTGCCACTTGCTTCATTTCTGTTCTCGTTCCTCACCCTAGCTTCTCTTCCATGTTCGCATCTCTTACGTTTTACCCTTGGGCGTTCCTCCCTTTTAAGACACTTTCAAGGCCTCCATTTTTTTTTATTATAAGCCCCGGGAATCCCATGTGCTTTAGTCCCTGGTCCATGGCCTTCCAGCCACTAATTGAAGCAATCTCATAGACATTTTGTTGAAGGTGGGGATAAAAACCATGTCTCAATCGCATGCAGATGCTATGCTTCATTGTCCTGAAAGGAAGAGGACAAGTGCCTTACCACAGTCAGCGTGTCTTCGTGATCCCTCATCCTGGTCCTGGATTCCAGGCTTCTGCAGAGGCCCTGTGCTTTACAGGTAAATGACAACGCCTAACACACTATAGTTGATAAGCTAGCTAACAGTAAAGCAAATCCATTGTTGGCCATGGACTATGAAATGATAGCTATAAGACCCATGGTGATGCACAGCCACCTTGCGCTAGATATCCTTCTTGCAAAGGAAAGCGGAGTTTGTAAGATGCTGAAAGTTCAGCAGTGCTGTACTTATATTCCTGATGAGAAGGAGGAGGTGAAAAGATGCATTTAGAACATTGGAGACGTAAAGGGAGCCTTGGAGGAGTTGGAAGCCACAGGTGCTTGGGAGGCGATTGGAAATGGGTTTGCTGCTATAGGCAAGCGATTTGGAAACTTGAGGAATGGGATATTGGGCTCAATTTTGAGACCCCTTGTAATCATTGCATTTTCTTTATTTGTAACCTTTATAAGTAAGCAAATAGAAAATAGCATAGTGGAGTCTGAGAAGAGTCAATGCGTATTTTATCATGAGATGAAACACTTGAAAAATTACAGATGTAAAATGTTGAAAACATCAAGGTTTTGAGCTAGTCTCGTGAGATAAGATTCATGTGTCCTTGTGATGGCCAGCATGGCCATCCGAGGGGGATTACAGCAGCAGAATTTAGGCTCCACCCTTTTATCTGTTACAATTTGACATTATATACCCTGACACTGTAGTCATTATGTTTCTTAACTTCCTTAACGTGTGTGAAGCATTTAAATGTATTAATGAAATGTAGCTATTTTAGGGGTTTAGAGGTTTATATACGAGTGCACTAATGTTCAGTTGAAACATGTAACCATGCCACTCATTTATCCATGTTTTGCACTTGTTCCTAAATTTATACTTGTGTGTGTATAGTTGTGTATTTGAAGTTCACATCGCCAGCTGAGTTAACTTAGCCTGACCACAGGCCTCAATTGAAATGCATTTAGAATTGCCAGTATATGTTTTCATATTTTGCAGGTGCTTTATCATGCTTCTCGTTAGTTAGAGAAAGGCGTATTGTTTGTATTAGACTGTCTATAGTGAGGGTGGAAGGGAGGAATTTGGTAGTAAATGTGGAGAACAAAAGAGTCCTTGTTGATCCTGTAACAGGATGGCAGAATATACAAGGCTGCGTATAGCAGTGCCAGTTTCGGTGAGATGAGAAACTCAAGGGAGGATATAGATGCTACTCTCAAGTAACATTTTGGTTGGTTCCTGGTGGTGAGAGAGGAGATAAGGATGTTTCTGAAGCTTCTGTTATTTTAATTGGTGTTCCCACAGGTATAGAGGCAGATTCCCTTTCGACTGGGAGAGCAGCAGACCTATCTGCTTACCTTTTCCTGTAAATGTGAAGCTTTAGGCTGGTCACTTATTTCCTTTTTCAAGACTTCTACATCAGACTAGATCATGCTGACATCTTCTAAGCTCCCTAATTAGAAATTCTTGATATAGGGAGAGATGGGTTCGTGGGCAACAGGATGCCAATAGTGTATGAAATCTGGACTATTTGTGTTCAGGGTGGAAGGTCATCATGCCCAGGACATATCATTTGGGTTCAAGGACAACACGTTTTCATGTTTACTTTGACTCTGACACAAGTAAGCCCAACTCCCTGTAGCACAAACTCTTTGGCTGCCAGATTTCAGTGCCACATTATGAATCAGGGAAGTGCATTGTCTGCAGCTAAGGTAATATGTGTGTCTATATGTTAATTCTGTTAAAATATGCATTTATTGTTCATTCATAGACAGCGGTATTATTTGGGAAATAGGGCGAGAGCTCTAAGGAAATGTAGTAAGTTCAGACTTCATTACTGGCAGTGGTTCCAGTATAAAAATGTGCACGCATGTTTGCAAAGTTTCTTAATATGAGGCTACTATAATGCTTTTAGGATTCTCTCTGATTAGATGCAAATATATGCAAAAGCTGAAGGCAGGATTGATGATTTTTTCCTTTCAAAATTAAATGTTCATAAAAAAAGCAAATAGAAACAAAATGTTTTGTTAAATTACTGTGAAATTTTATGCAACATTTCTTTGAAGCATTTCTGTAAAATGTGTTGATGCATGCTAGTATTTCTCCAAAAATATTTATAATTGGAAATCAGTGTAACCAGAATTGAATTATAGGAAACATGACAATAAACAAGCATTTTCAAAGCAAATAGGTAGGACTTTGATGGTCAGCCTTTTGGTTTGGTCAATGCGTGTCTTGTTTTGACATGATTTTTGTGGGAGCTCCCGGGCCCTCATCATTATAACAAACATTGACAAAAGCAAAAATATTTTTGGTCTAAAAAACACAACCATGATATATGTCCTTGCATTAGTGCATATTTAAGGCTTTCATTAATTTACAGGAGTAGGCCAGGAAATCTTAATCTTAAAAAATATTTTTTAACTCCATTTTACTATGAGCAAATATGCATGTGTAGATTTGATCATGTGAAAATCTTATGAGCAGTAACAAGTTCACTTTCCCACTAACCACTTTTTTCCCCAACCACTCTTTTCCCCAACCCAGGAAGAAGTTTTACTTCTGCATTTGTCAGGAGTACATTTTCAGCCATTCTCTTTATGATAACATATTAGAGACAAGCTGATGAAAACCTATAAAACATGCTAGAAAATTTGCACAGACTCAAAGGGGCATTCCAAACATGGGGAGCTATTGCTTACCGCTACCCCCAGCCCCAGTAAGTAGATCTGCAGAAAGGGATAAAAAAAGACAAGTTTATTAGATCTAAGGAAAGGTGGAAAATTAATCGAATTACTAGTATTTAAACCCTACTATGATATGAGCTTTGGCATAGTCAGAGAGGCTATTATCAGAGCTCTTACATAATGCTGCAATAATTTGCCACTACACTGCAGGGCACCAAAGGGACAAGTGGATTTTGTTACAGGACATGTAGATATATGAAGCAACCTGTCCCATGGACAAGTATATCTTTTATTAAATTACACACCCCTGCTGGACATAGTGTTGAAGATCAGTGTGCCACGTCGCTAACGATTGGGCGGGTGTGGGAGGAATTCGAACAACGCGTAATATCTTGGCATGCAAACAGTAGAGCAGGGTCCATGAATCGGGTTGTAAGTTGGCTGTTTAAGGCCCAAGATATCTTCCAAGAAGAGTATTCAAGTGGTCTAATTGTGAGCCGTGTAGGCACAGAGAGGACCGTGTCCCAGAAGGAATTTAGCTGTGTACAGTCACTGATCATGTGCGTCAAATTTGCTGTGGTCCTGGAATTGAGGACAGTTCAGGGATGCCATGGGGAATATAGCCTGTAGGGTGAGATAGGCTCTGTGGAGTATACATGTCTGAATAAAACGAAAGCACACATTACGTGGGATACAGGATGGGTATTGTAGTGTAGAACATAGAAACCTTTTCAGGGGTCCCTCTGATACTTGGTCCTTTTAAACCAACAAAGAAGAAATTGGCACAGAAGCTGAAATATAAAAAGAATGCACCTATTCACCTCAGATGAAGGAGACTATGTCACACAGAAGCCTTAGCAACTGAATGAGGCAGTCTCAGGAGTACAGAAAACAGGAGCCTTATATATGCTTAGGGTTACATAGTCAGCATAAGACCAAGGGGCAGTCCTGGTTCATATAAGCATGCAAAATGCCTTAGATGGGCATGAAAGATCTGCTTGCTCAACAAAGTGGGAGGAGAGTTACTTCTCCATACAGCAGCAAAAATAGCCTGACAGTTATACTAGAGAAGCAGGTGCATTCTACTAGCTAGGCCCTTCTGAGCATGTGCGAAGGTGAAAGATGCTAAATATAGTTCGTTTCTAGGCAGGTTATAACAGCAGTCAACACTGAGGGAGGACAGAGCACATGGCGAGCACGTGGCAGCACATGGCAAACAAGATGGCTGCCAGAATTACAAAATGGGTTTCAGCTCATGCTAACAAATCCCTGCAATATTTAACAGATGGTCCTTTTAGCATGTGCTAAAGACATTCCTATGATCCAGTAGGAACATAGAAAATATTTGCACATTAATTTTCATAAATTTATCAATATCCTAATTCATTGCTAGGTGGGCATTTTCCATTCTAAACATTTCACTAAGCGGGTATATATAAAGTATAAGCACAAATACAAAGGGAACGAAGCATTAGGTCATAATTAACATACAGACAGTAGGAGAGAGTAATGACCACTATTACAAACAGAATTATAATTGTTTTAGTCCTAAGCAAAAGCAAATACTAAAACCATCTAGTAAACATTTTCAGGGCTACTTATCCAAATTTCCTTCTATGAGGGCTAGAACATCAATCATATATGGGACCAGGAGGACCACACAGGACCATAAGAATTAGAATGAAGAGCTGCAAAGGGCTGCTCCTCCTTAAAAATGGGACGACTAAAGGGGTACATTATTAACAAGAAAAGGAAGAAGTCCTCGGGGAAATTGAAGCCGCTGTACAACCAAGCCAGAGGGGAGTCTTCTCCCTGTGTCTGTTTGAGCCTCACAGGCAGGCTCTTGTTGTTTCCACGGTGGAGCTGCACAACTCGCAACTCAAGAATCACAGCCCAGTTTCAAGGAAAAAGAGTCCCTTCTTTCAGGATAGGGCAGTCACCCACCAGGCAAATGCTCTTAGCGATCCTGTCCAGTGTCTCAGGCAGTGCACCAGTTTTCTTAACTTCAATCTAACAGGCACCAGAGACACGGCACCTGCACCCTGAACTCAAGTCCTTCCCTAACTCCTGTATTGCTCTGCTGGCGCACTGCTCATTCATTGGGGCCACACATTGCATCCAGTGTGCTCAGGTATCTCTTGACCAACAAACAAAGGTGCAAACTTGCATTCACCTTAGGACTAGGATTCAGAGGCCTGATGCTAGGATCTCTGAAGCAACCCTTGTTTCAAAAGGGGTCACCTCAAGCAAAGCCTCCCCACCATTCTGGTCGGTCTGTGACTCTCAGCTGGGCATGATCCACGATTTCTCCTTTCTGATTTGTGACCCCGTTTTTCGCCCAAGACAGTGGCAGGGGTACACAATTCATTTTAGGGCTTTCGCCTTCACTGAGGTCCTAGTTGCCAGCAATGCCTGTGCTGGTTACCTTCACTTTGGCTTCAAGCTGGACTGGTGCTGACACTGACTCCCCAGGCTGAATCTGATGTCCGGGCCCCTCTGGCAATGGTTGTAAAGCAGCAAATATCTATTGGTGGACAGAACAAAAGGTCTTTAAACAAGGGACAGAAACAGTCTATCAACAGAGAGGATGGTGTCAGAATACTTCCTAGTCTTGGGACGCCCCACATATTAGCAAGGCACCCAAGAACCACTTCCAGCTATCTATATGAGAGTAAAAAAAAACAACAGCCTGGCCCTATTGGCAAGTATAAAAGGAACTCTTTGGTGAACTGACAAGAGTAATACATCACCCAATCCCAAGCAGCCAAGGAAGTCTGTATTCATTTACTAAATTGTGAGGAAAAGAGAAAAACAACACAGACATACTCTAAATCCTTACATTGGTGTATTCCTGTGTGCTAATCTGAAAACCCTCAAAAAAAGGAAATGTTCTACACTTTTGCTCATAAACTTTACATTACTTGTACAGGACTGCAGACACTTCTAAAATGATTCTTCTTAATAAAAGCACCTACATTGTACGCTTAGGACCATTTCCATATCCATTTTATTTCATTTGTATCGCGCATAAATCACCCGAAGGTCTCAGAGCGCTGGCAGGCAGAGAGGATCCATATGACCGACTAATCCGGAAAGTAGGAAGACTCAGCTGGCTAGAAGAGCCAGGTTTTTAGTTGCTTTCGGAATTTCATGTGATCGGGCTCTGACCTCAACTGAATGGGGAGGGAGTTCCATGCTTCTGGGGCAGTTTTACTGAAAGCTCTATCTCCGTTTCTGAATGTTCGAACTCTGGGTACGGAGAAAAGGGCTTTGCTTGAGTAGCGTAGCGTCCTGCTTGGGACGTGGGCCTTAAGCTTATGTTCAAGATAGACAGGTCCATGACCATTTACAGCCTTATGGACTAGGCAGCAAAGTTTGAACTTTATGCGTGTTTGTATGGGGAGCCAATGCAGAGCCTTGAGGCAGGC
This sequence comes from Lissotriton vulgaris, assembly GCF_964263255.1. Lineage (NCBI taxonomy): Eukaryota > Metazoa > Chordata > Amphibia > Caudata > Salamandridae > Lissotriton > Lissotriton vulgaris. The sequence goes on along the minus strand of NW_028244463.1, from coordinate 107,318 downwards.
TGCTGAGGGGCTCCGGAGGGGTAGATCTAGTACTAGCCTAGCAGCAGTGTTTTGGAGGACCTGCAGACGATTCAGTAGTGTTAATTTGATGGCTGAAAAAAGGGCATTTCCATAGTCCATCCTATTAACAATGAGTCCCTGGACCAGGGGCATGCGTGCTGAGAGTGGGATCCATTTAAAGATCTTCCTCAGACTTTGTATCTGGCCATAGCTATTTCCCACTGTTTTCTTGACATGTTCAGACATGGTCAACTTATCATCTAATATTATTCCAAGATTCCTGACAAAAGGCTTGGGGGTTGTGCAGGGACCGAGGGAGACTGGCCACCAGTCTGATGACCAGATTTGGTCGGCTTAGCCGAAGAGCATAACCTCAGTATTTCCAGCGTTCATCATGAGGTAATTTCTGGTCATCCATTCTTGTATACTGATCATACAGTTTTTGAACCTACACTTTATATCATCAGGGTTTTGGTTGATAGTGACGAGTATTTGGGTATCGTCAGCATAGGACACAGTTCCAAAACCATGTTCTCTGATGACCTACGCCAAGGGGGAGACATAAATGTTAAAAAGGGTTGGGCTCAGAATGGATCTCTGAGGGACACCTTTGTCATTTTCATAGAAAATGGAAGTGTGGGAGCCTGACTGCACCCTGGATCGTCTGTTGCCAAGGTAGCTTGACAGCCATTGGAGTGCGGCGCCTTCGACACCACACCACTGGAGTCAAGCTATCCAGGCTGATGAAGGCTGATAGCCAGAAACCGGTCCTTGGATGCTTGATTCCGGTCTGGGAAAGACATGGCTTGGTAGTTCGGACTGGACTGTTTCCATGAGGCACAGGGTCAGAGCTGATTTGCATATAGCCAGTGTCTAACCCAGGGTGGTGTGGTGTGGTGTGCAAAAAAACGATGGATTTAGGCCCAGATCCTTGTACTGGGGTGAATGTATGACATTGTTCTACATTCTGTCCATCAACTGTGTTTTTTGCGCCTTCGACACCAACCTCAGCAAGGCGTTCTAACAGAACGCGATGCGAGATGGTTTCGAAGGCCGCAGACAGGTCTAGCAGGATCAATATGGCTGACTTTTTTGAGTCCAAAGACAGTCTTATATTGTCCACGACCTCCAGCAGGGCTGTTTCAGTGCTGTGGAACGCCCTGAAGCCGGATTGAGATGGGTCGAGGAGTTTGTTGGACTCCAGGTGGGCGATAAGCTGTTTATTGATTAGAGCCTCCATGACTTTCCCAAAGAGTGGTAAAAGGGAAATGGGTCGGTAGTTTACAAGTTGAGCCGGGTCAGCCGTGGGTTTCTTTAGGATAGGCCTGATTATTGCTTCCTTCCAGTGGTCGGGGACAACACAGTGCTGTAGCGATTGATTGAAAATGTTTGTTAGGATGGGGATCAGAGCTGGGGAGATTTTAGATATAACTTGCGGAGAGGCAGGATCTCCCGGTGCTCCAGATTTCATTTTCAACAAGATTTGGTTCACCTCTTTTTCTGACAAGGGTGAAAACTGTTTTAGCGTGGCAGAGTGATTATTAAGGATGTTTTGCCTATTGACATCAAGGGTGGTGGTTTCGCCTTTTGTTGTTGACTGTGGGAACCGTTTATGACCATGCTCTCATGTTATAGGAGCAGCAGGAAAATCTAAAACTGCTAATTTAACAGGACTTTCTTATCTATAAAACAACATTTCCTTCCAAACATTTTTTTTTGCTAAGGATCACATGGGCATCTTCCGTGCGTTCTACTTTTCATGAGTCAAACTATGCTACATCAGCTCTGATAAGGACTGTCAGTTTATTTACATGGACTAGCTAATAAAAAACTAGCAATGCCCTTGCAAAACTATGTAGAATGGAATAACATACAATAATGGTGTTATCACCTAAGACTTTTAGAACAAAAACTACCCACATCTAGTTCCCCTTAAAGATCAAAATAAGGGAACAACAATCTAGACTACTGATTCTGTCATAATTTCATCAAACAGGATGGGCAGTAACATAACATATTTTTATTCATTTTATTAATTCTAACAATGTTTAAAACAGTATTACTGAATAGCCAATTAATTGCCTCATTGCTACTTCACAGAAAATGTAGACAGGCTAAAAAAAAGTGAGAAAAGGAGAGAGCAACATACATTTTACCTAGCCTTAATTTGTAGAGGAGCTAGCCTTCTTCCCCCATTTTGACAGTAGGAAACCTGAAACAGGTTTCACTTCTGTCAACACTATCAACCCCTATTTGTAGCAACTAGGCATAAACAAAGTTATAGGAGGTAAATAGTACTTTTGTGGAGGTAAAGAATATGATTACCAAAACCCCAATCCTTTTAGTAAATGTACAAGTGAAACATGAGGGCGAATGAATTCAAACTAAATCCCATTGGCTCAGCCCTAGTAAGCACCAAACTAAAAGCATTAGTGCTGTATATATGGCCAAGCTCACATATACAATTGTATTGACACAAAAAGACTAGGAGCTAAACCCATGGAGGCGGTGATTAAAATATATAACAGTAAGTGTGTACCAATTGCCATGTATGGGTCCGCAATTTGGGGCTATGCAGACATGGTAAAAATACAGAGGGTGGAAAACGGTATTATTAGGAACATTTTATCTGTCCCTAATTCCACACCCACATTCTCGATCCATGAGGAAATAGGCTTGCCCCACATTACTGATAATTTAAAACTAGCCCCGCTTCTTTTTTGGGCCAAAACATGGCTCAACCCCGAGCTAACGCTAAATCATGCCATTCTTAAAGACGTCATTGCAAGGGACAATGCCATGAGAAATCCCTGGCTGAAATATATCAAATCCACTTTATCTATGCTGGGGAGACCGGAACTCTTTAACGACCCAATTAACATCAGAAGGGAGGATGTCAGATGGATTAAGCAGGCGTTTTTGGAGAGGACTTGCATGGCAAGAGAGGAGTTGGAATTGAGGAAACCCATGGTAAGGGCACACATAGTTATAACGACCTCTCCCTCCTTGGAACCATATTTAAAAATTGTGACTAATCCTCTCCATAGACTCTTGCTCACAAAATTCAGGATGAACTTAATTCATTACTCGTTAGGAAATTTCCCTGTGTGGTCAAAACCTGAAGACGGACCACCATGTGGCTGTGATCAATTCTCAGTACAAGACACCCTCCACTTTATATTTTTCTGTGATTTCTATAGTAGAGAGAGGGTAAAATACCTACTTCCTGTCCTGAAAGCGGCGGGTTTTACTCAAATAAGGCCAGCCTTAATTTTCCTCCAAATGCTGGCAGATACTCACACTATGTTTAGTGTTGCTTGTTATTTAACTGCTGCATTTAGATCAAGGAAGAAAAAATTGCCCCAGATAGCCCTATTTTAATATAAACTTGATTTTAAATGGAGAATTTTTAACATTTGTAATAAACTTGTAAATTTTTGTAAATTTTTGTAACAACTTGGTGAAATGAAGTCAATATGTAGAATTTTTTTTTGTAATGAGATCACATGATGTTTTTAAAATTGTATTTGTATTGTGTCCTTTTATGATTTTTGCAAAAATCGAATAAAGAGTATTTTTACTGACTGACTGACAATTGTATTGTGGTATATTCATATGAGTGCATACAACTTGCTTTTGCCAACAAAAACTAAGCACAAATCCTCCTTCTTTCCCTGTCCTGCCATCTTGTCTTTCAAAAAGTTTCAGGTGTCAAAATGGCAAAGCAGACCTTGCTCTGGTAGCCCTGCCAGGCTTCTAAATATAGAACTGACTTTTAACTCTTCCAGCTGTCCTATTCTGTGTGCAAATTGTCCCTGCAGCTTTCCCTATTCAAAGTCACCCTGAAAACAGAAAGCTGACCCATTCCCCTGTTTGTCAGTTTAATAACTTCTGCTGTTTATTTATACATATTTTCAATTGTAAGCAGTGTGCAATGTACTTGTCTAACAATATAGAAGTCAGCTATTTGTATTATACCTAAATGTATGCATTTACTGAAGCCTAAGGCACTTTAAAAGCTGCTCAGAATGCAGAATTTTGTTTTTAAATTAGTGAATTTTGCCCAATTTCGACTTTGATATTTGGGACACTTAAAAATGAATATCCTATCATTTCTTTGCATAATAGTCATCCTCAGAATGTTCTCTACAAATCCCAGAGATATGGGCATCAGAAATATCATTTATACCCCTTAAAAATGAGTTTTTACGCCTGCGCAGAGTGTAATTTCATATGCAAATATACTCATTATGCGGTACAACACAACTTTAATTGTAATAAAGTATTAAGCTTTATAAATATAAAAAAACGAATTTAAAAGCACTTATTTTTAAAATATTTTTGTCATAAGATTTTTTTTAATAAAACCAATCATTTTTGATAATTCCGCATATGAAAAGCAAGCTGCATCCCTTGCCTACCATATTTAGACACATTCATTCATAAGCCTAAGCACAGAAGCCTAACTTGAAACACAAAACATTTTACGCCACTTTTTTTTAAAAGGACAGTCATTATTTAAAATCAGAACCATGTTTATTCTTATGTAAAAAGGCTTTAGAAAAGGAAATCCTTACTTTAAATGTTTTCCTGTTATCCAAAATAATGAACCTGATTTTTGTAACTTTTTAAAACAGCAGTCTGAAATGCAGGGTTTTACACCATGTTCTGTAGTGACAAAATGCTGGCTGAGTCAACATTCCTGTCTCTCCTTGGCCTACAATCAAAACAACAGCTGCTGCTCAGCAATTAAAACACAGCTGTTGTGACAGTCTATTTAAAACTGAGGCATTTCAAGTTCTAAAATGTGTGTAGTTCAGCAACATCCAATTTACTCAGATGATGTGTTTGCCTGTTTATATCTAATACAATGTATCTAAGGAAAATATATATAATTGTTTATTTATTGCAAAACACACGTTTTTTTAGGCCTATTTTATTCCTATTCAATGTGAATTCTAATTTTATTTTTTTTAAGCATTAGCAGTTTGTACATGTGCATAGCTACTTACTCTTATCAATTTAATTGTAACGTGCAGTTATTTAGCATATCATATGGTTCATTTCTTAATTTTCATTTAATTTTTATTTAATATTAATCAAATGACATTTTGTATAACAGACTGATGACAGCAGTCATCAGTAATGCGGAACCAGTGCCGAGGAACGCCGTGAGGGGATGCTTTTCGTTGGACTTTGAAAGCCACGAGCAAACTTACCCCTGGCTGAGGCTTGCACACCTCAAAACAAAGTCTGTGATACAAGAAATATAAGCTACCAATAAATTCGAATAAGAGCAGTGATCCAAAAAGTACGGCCAGGAAACAAAAGCATGGAAGGATCCCATGAACACATTTAAGGCAATTTAGAAGTTATATTGTCCCTGAAGTGTGAGAGGGGATCTTTCCAGAACGTGAGCCTGCATATTGAATACCAAGTTCAGCAGTGTATTCCAGTAGCTCTAAATCATTGAAGGGAGCGCTTACAAAAATTCTCTTCATCCATATGCTGAGGCATAGGTGATGCTGTTTTTAATTGCAAGGAGAAATTCATTCGTTTATGTCCTGAAGAAGGCGGTTATTAATTGAACTATACTGCCGAAACGCGTCAACGCTCTTTTCACTAAGTCAAATTCTGATTGGTCAACCTTTCCGGAGAAATAGGATACTCTAACTCCCAGTTGATCTATCCAAAAGACATAAGGGGCTGTCTTTGTTTATACATTTCTCCTGTACCTTTGTTCATAAATTTATGCATATGGGTTTTTATTAATTGTTCTTTTATATATATGTGATGTACATCATGCACTAAATTACTGTGATATTTTTGTCTTTTGTATTAATAAAACAGTCGCTTTTTTATATAATTTTATGTTGTCGAGCTTATATGTCTACCTCTGCAAAAGTTTCATTATAGTTGTTACCACTGGTGTCATGTGAAGTATGTATGAGGAAAGTGTCGAGCATTTCAGTTTTTGAACAGTAAGTATACCTCAAGGGAACTTTTGTTGTTTACTAGCAAGAAAACACAAACAAACACATTGAGCTCATTCCAGACATATACAGAAGGGGGTAAAACACTCAGGACACACAATACAGCGCGCTTAAGGCTAGCAATCCTTACACAAAGAGCGCAATCGCTATTTTCGCACAGAAGTACCACTAATGTGAAACCACGAACCACATAGACATTTAAACACACATTTTAACCCACAGATCAACACTTAAGACAGAAATAAAGGACAGCCCACAGTCTGTACTTAAACCAAACCATTTGTAAATACTAGTTGTAAGTCATATTTACAAGAAGAGCTTCTCAATAGTATTCCAAAAAACTGCAAAAAACAGCCCAACAGTTTTATTTCCAAGAAGCCAAAATACACTCAATTCACTAGCTTTGTCTGGCAGAACACCAAAACATCGCTCTGCATATCTCCATTTATAAATGTGCTCAGAAAAGGATCCTTGTTTGTATTATGTCCATGTTTGAATTCCATACAGAATCACCAAGGAAGAAATATGTTTTTATACTTAAACCTATTTAGGTATTCCCTCAAGGTAGCCGGCTAATTCACTCCACATCTCACTATGGTACCTCCAAAAAGCAACACATTCTTCAATGTGTGCTTGAAACGGGCATTCCAAAAATAGTGCAAAATATGCAGTATTATAATCAAAGTAGCGCTTAAGGTACTCTTCGTACGTTACACCGTTTAAACAAATTCAAATAGAGAAAAATCTCCTCATTACCTGCCTACATAAATTGCAATTTACATATTACATACATACTAATCAAAAGTTGGCCAACACAATTCTAAGTCACAGTAAGTGTTACTAAACTACCTTACCAATCCAAGGCATTAAAACCAACAGCAAGTGCCGCAGAGCGACTCTTACCAATCGAATAATTGTCCAAATTCTAACTGCCAAGTTCTGAATGACCTAACAGTCGTTTTTTAGAATACTCATGCCAAAAAGGTTCTCAGTCAGGAGTGACATCATGTGGAGGATCAAAATCGAGAAGACCAGAAATATAATGGGCTGCAGAGACAGAGAATCCCCAGAATCTTCGTGCACAGAGTACCTCCTTAGTAGAGTCCTGTCCTGCCCTCCTCAGTAGATTTCTGTCTCCTGACAAGATCACTCCCTTAGATAGTCACTTCTCTGATGAGGTCCACGTTAGAGCGCCATTTGTAGAACATAGAAACTTTCTCAGGGGTCCCACTGATACTTGGTCCTTTTAAACCAACGAAGAAGAAATTGGCACAGAAGCTGAAATATAAAAAGAATGCATTTATTCACCTCAGATGAGGGAGACTACGTCACACAGAAGCCTTAGCAACTGAATGAGGCAGTCTCAGGAGTACAGAAAACAGGGGCCTTATATATGCTTAGGGTTACATAGTCAGCATAAGACCAAGGGACAGTCCTGGCTCATGTAAGCATGCAAAATGCCTAAGATGGGAATGCAAGATCTGCTTGCTCAACAAAGTGGGAGGAGAGTTTCTTCTCCATACAGCAGCAAAAATAGCCTGGCAGTTATACTAGAGAAGCAGGTGTACTCTACTAGCTAGGCCCTTCTCAGCATGTGCGAAGGTGGAAGATGCTAAATATAGTTCATTTCTAGGCAGATTACAAGAGCAGTCAACACTGAGGGAGGACAGAGCACATGGCGAGCACGTGGCAGCACATGGCAAACAAGATGGCTGCCAGAATTACAAAATGGCTTTCAGCTCATGCTAACAAATCCCTGCAATATTTAACAGTAGGATCACCTGCCATTCTTTATCATTACATGTTTTGCTCAATTCATCCTCCCATTTGCTGAGTAGAGCCTGTAATGATACCCTGGCATGGGCCCGGGGACCTCTATAGAGTAAAATTGATTAATTAGTGGCACTCACAGGTGTATAATTTTAGATCAAAGTATTCAGTTCAGTAGGTGTAGGGTGCCAGTGGATATAGCCCTCTGATCAGGGGCATGTGAACAACAATGAGACAATTGCGCCATCTAAAAATAGAACAGCGTCCCCACTAGGCACACCAAAATAAATTTCAGCAAGTTATATTCAATTTGATGAAATGTTTATTTGACTCATCAAATTAATGTTTCCAATTTTTTTGAATAAAAGTTAATTGAAACGTTCTTCGGAACATAAATCACAGTGAGTCAACAGTTAACTCAATTCCAACAGTTAACGCAATCCCAATGCATTTTGGGACAATGCCCTTCGTCAGGGCAATTTTGCTATGGGTAAGATAAAGGCAAATATTCAGAGATCCAAGCATACAAACAATAGGTACATGCTAATTGTAAGTAAAAGAAAACAAAAGACAAGCAAAGACCATTCACCATAACCTAAACGCAATGTTAACTCTAATCAGGTGCTCTAAATCAAACAAAGTAAACATGTGCTACTACTAATAAAAATGTGGGGTGCAAAAATAATAAACCAATTATAAAACAGGGAAAAATAAAAAAGTACAGGACAAAATCATCATAATTCTAAGTGTGCTTGTGACTGGTGTCATCAAATGCAAACAGCGGAAAGGAAGTAAAAACGTGCTCTGGTGTATTCACAAGCTGTACACCCAAGTGAAAAGACATAAACGCAGAAGACCGCGATTTAAGCCGCTCCAGTGTGTTCACGAGCCGTTCACCCAATAGCAAATGCGAATAGTAACATCGACACGTAAGAAAACCAACCAATCAATCAATCAAATTTAGCTTTATTCGAGGTAAAAAACTCATAAAAGCATAAATACAGACATGACATTGTTACTGCTCCATAGTTACAGTAACCGCTTTGACATGTAATGAAAAAAAGCACATGTGCACCATAAATTAAAAATGTGCTAATATAATACAATTAACACAAAAACACAGATAGTGATGTCCAGAAGTCTGATTAGTTTGAATGATTTATTTGTCAAATAGTAGAAAAACGAACAGCCGACGCGTTTCGTCCCGGATGGGACTTCTTCAGGGCAAGAAGAGATGTAGAGACTCCTTGGCGGTGAGAGTAGTCTTGAAGTGTAATGGTTTTGAAAAAAAGCCAGCAGATTGCGGTCCGTTTCGCAGTCTCAATGCACAAGGTGTGTGAATCTTGTCCTACGTTCTGGAGGAAGTTATTGAAGTAAGTTGACTCTAAAGGTATCTGAGTAAAAACTTTTCCAAGAAAATCATATCTTTTAAAGAGATTAATCCGCCGGACTAGGAATGAAACTAAAGTCAACTAGTAAGCAAAGTTATAGCTATTTATATCGATCCAATAACATATAAACGGAAGTAAGATGCACCAATCCTGTGGTGTGCACCTGAAAAGACCTCCTTCCAATGCTATATAAGGATTTTATTGGGAGTATCTTCTTTATTCTTCACCAAGATTCGCAAGAAAAGAAGACACCGGCAGTATTAGCCCAGACGTGGCGATCCCTCAGTTCGTATAGCGCCAAGGAGTCTCTACATCTCTTCTTGCCCTGAAGAAGTCCCATCCGGGACGAAACGCGTTGGCTGTTCGTTTTTCTACTATTTGACAAATAAATCATTCAAACTAATCAGACTTCTGGACATCACTATCTGTGTTTTTGTGTTAATTGTATTATATTAGCACATTTTTAATTTATGGTGCACCTGTGCTTTTTTTCATTACATGTTCATAAGTTCTGGCTAGAACTGTCATTGTGATGGCGGGTGTTCAATCGGTGTGCACATAATCCCCAGTTTCTTAATAAGGGGTAAATTATAGTAATGGCAATTTATGTATCAGGTGCATTTCTATGAAGGTTCCGCCATCTGCTATGTACTAGTATAACCGCTTTGACTGTTCTATTAAAAGCAGGGTTTATCTATACTACTATTATAAAGAGAGAACTTGCACCTTTAGGCAAGGTAAACTCGAAAACTACACCACCAATCTGAACACCCAAGACATCTTAGAAAACCTCAGGGCAAGCAGAAGGACATAGGCTACATAAAAATAAAAAGTAAAACATTGTTTAAAATATTTACAAAGAAAAATAAAGTAGTCCCTTGCAAGTAGCGCTGGCCGCGACGTATGCGTGAGGGGAGTAGCGTCGTTCAAAGCAACAGGAAGAGCGAGGACATGAGTAGCGTCTGCGTGAGGCGCGTCTGCATGAGGGGCGTCTGCGTGAGGGGAGTAGCAGACTTCACCACAGCAACAGCAATACGGAGCGGTGAGAAGCGGAGGAGCAGTGGCAGCGCGGGCAGGTAAGTCGTGACGTGGGGGGTTTACAAAGCCGGGGCAGGAGGTGGGAGGCGGGCGGGAGACTCGAGGCACGAGGCGGGCGGGAGACTCGAGGCGCGAGTGCGCGATGCTCAATGTCGGGTCGGTATGCACAATGCTATGCTCAGGGTCGGGTCGGGTCGGGGCGGGGGGCGGCGGGCTCAAAGCGGGGGGCGGGGGCGCCTCCCGCCTCCCTCCTCGCGCTATGCTCAATGTCGGGTCGGTATTTATATAACATGCCTGCCTTCTTAATAAAAGAAATATAATGTATCAGCATGCAATTTTAAGGTGGTTAATAGGAAAAAAAATGTCTCCGCATTTGCATATTGGAAATACCTATTAAAACCATATGGTCGGTATGCTCAATACTAAGCTCAATGTCGGGTCGGGGTGGGGGGCGGCGGGCTCAAAGCGGGAGGCGGGAGGCGGTTTAGCAAATGTCGGGGCTGGAGGCGGGAGGGATGTGGACTGGGCAATGTGGGGGCGGGGGTGCAGTGCACAGAGGCTTATAATGCTGCCCCCAGCCCCTTTCTGCCCCAGGCAACGCTGGGGCGGGCTGCTAGTCATTAGTATAAAAAAGCATTTTGATCAATTAAAAATTCAGACATCACCCAGGACAAAATATCATTCAGTGGAAAGAAATTCATTAGAGGCATTCTAACTATATCTGAAGCAAGGGCCCAGTGATTCTTACCATTCTTATAAGATCATATGGGATCTGCAAAACCTCTGTGTGATTCTCAGTGGCGTGCAAGTGTGTAAACTATCGCCACCATAAATACAATGTGAATGGAAATGGGATGCAGAAGTCAAAGTGAAAGAAAGAGAAGATGAAGAACTTAAAGGAGAAAATCTTAGTGAAAAGTGAACGCTTATGTCCGCCATCTTTAAATGGTAAAATCGTTGTGTGAGAGTGGATAGTCCAGAAGAATTAAACTATCTAAGAAACTGACAACATAGCAGTGAATCAAACCAGTGCACTAACATACATCAAAAGTAATCAAATGGGGCTCATAACAGCTAAGCGGCTCATTACGAAGCGCTGGAAAAATAGTGCCCCCCCCCGAGGCCGGTAGACTGGCGTCACTCATTTGGTAACTGGGCTAGCGCGGAGAGCGTAGCACTACACAGGGAGGAGACGGCGGGGCTCAGCATGTACCCAATTGCCCAAGAGTGGGACACTACTCTGACCGCATACCATCAGGCCTGCCTCCAGTCAGGCGTCGCATGAATGTTTAGACGTGGTGGGGTGATAGCCCGGTCACCTTCACATCCCGGAGCCTGGCCCCTTTCCCCTCCGCCCCGCCTCACCCCCCCCCCCCGGTTATCGGGGCTGTGCTCCACCGAACCTGTCTGCTGCTTTCCCTCCCCTGCTGCCACATTGCTACAGCAACCCTCAATACATGACTATTCCCTCCCCCTACTGGCCACATCCGATGTTCCCCAGAATGTTAGCGATACTGACTCACTGCTGTACATGCGAACACTAGTCTTATAGTTTTTGATGTGTTTTCCCCTCCCCTCCCCTTTCTTTCCTTTTCTGTTTGCGGTTGGCGATGTTTCTGCTGTGATCATGATTTCTGCTTTTGCTTTTTTTAGTTCTATGTAATTATGTACTGCCATGATCACATGACTGTGGCCCCGCACCCCGCAATGTATTGCGGGAAGTGGCTCTGTCCAATGCAACATCTGTACTGCCCAGGGAGCACAGTCCGGAACAACTGCTATTGACCATCGTGGACACTTTTGCCCTCCTGCAGTGGCTTACGCTGCAGGTACAACATCCTAATGTTATTCTAGATACCGTTAACTGTGGACTAATGCATCTTCCCTGGCTACTATTTACTTTCACTTGTACACATCCGAAATGCCGGATACGTTGCAGATTACGAAATGATTGCTGTTTATATGACATTGTATGCTTGATTGGCTTAATGTACAATTTACTTTGTGAAATTAATTAAAATCTGAGGCCATGGGTCTCAAAAAAAAAAAAAAATCAAAAGTAATCAAACAATGTAAAGACAAGGCAGAAAATCATAACTGCTTGTTCATAAAAAGCAACGTAAGTCGAATCTTTCATTTATCCCTTTTGGGTGACAGATGTAAAGTTTATTGTTCCAAAATGCTTTAAGGCGGAGTAACCATTTTCTATTATTTCTTCCTTCTAGAGTAGGCACAGTTTCAAGCACCATGAACTGCCACAGGTGACTTTTCGTAATGATGACGAATATTGCTTTTGTGTTCAGTTATGCACACTTTTATCTTTTGCTCAGTCTTTCCCACGTACGCCAGACAGTATGGCACTATAACATGTATACAACGTTTTTGGTGTCACATGTCGCTGTGGTATTATCTTAAACAATTTTATTGCAGCGACCGTATTTCAAATGGTTCCTTTGTGGGCTGGTGCTGTCGTGATGTTAGATTTACTTAAACATTCTTTGAAGTTTTTTGATCTTTGATAAGCAAACAGGGGTGGGTGTTGAAAAATTCCTCTGAAATCACTCTCTGTTTGTAGCATCAACCAATGTTTCAATATCATTTTTCTGATTGAATTGCTAAGAGTGGAAAATTTAGAAACAAAGGCATTTTTTTGATTTTTTCATAGTTTTATGAGTGCACAGTAACTGGTTCCTGTCTTTAATTTTGACTCTTTCCATCGCACTCTCAATTATGTTTTTTGGGTATCCTCTGAGTGAATTTCTCAGCGATGTTTTGGCAATTGGTATTATAATTTTCTTCATTTGCAGTAATTCTTTTAACTCCACAGTTGTGAATAAGGCAAATGTTGCTCAAGACTTTTTTGGTGACAACTTTGGTAATGTAACAGATTATTCCGATCTGTAGGTTTTAAAAATACATCTTTAATCAATTTGTTACCCTGTACAGTAACGGACACTTCCAGAAATGTTAGTTGCTTATCACTGATGGTATTTGTGAAGCTGATGCATTAATCTATGGTGTTTAAGTCTTGAATGACACTGATAAGATGGGATTCTTGGCCTCGCCATTTTAAAAATATATCATCAATATATCTCCAAAAGGTGATAACATTTTCAGAGCATTCCTTGTTTTTACATTTTTTATCAATTTTGAATCTGTACATGAATAAATGGAGCTTCTCAATTTCCCGTTGATGTTTCAGATAGTTGTAAAAAGTACTCTCCAGTCCATGTACAATAGCTATGGTAAAGAGTGAAGTGCAACATCTCTAAAAGAAAAATGTTCAGATTGTCATCAATGTTGTGCTCTAACAAGAACGATTCAACTGCTTGTATGCCTTTGTCATGAGGGCTGGAAGTGTACAAGGAGTGTAATCAATGGTACATAGGATGGGAACAGTATCCATGTCAAATTGTATAGAATTGATTTTGTTAAGAAAATCAGTTGTGTCCTTTAAATAGGTGATTATGGTTTAGACATTGGGTTGTAGGTGTCGGTCCAAAAATTTCCCGATATCCCGATAGGTTTATGACTAGAGTTACGAGTTGAGACAACAGGATGACATGGTGGTCTTTCTAAACATTTATGAATCTTCAGCAGCCTGTATATGAATGGAACACATAGAAAATCTTGTATAAAATATATTTTTTCAATTTCCGTTATGGTTCCTACATTAACAGCTTTGGGCCCGATTCACAGAACTAACTTAAGACAAAATCCTAAACTTACTACCATTTTGGTATTAACAGAAGGCACTTGTTCATTTTGGTATTCACAGAAGGCACTTACTCATTTCGGTATTCACAGAAGTTAGGAGTCCTAACTTTAGGACTCCTAAATGCCTTCTGTGAATACCGAAAGTCTTAAAGTTAGGATTTTTCTCAATTTAGTAGCAGTAAAGTTAGGACTCCTAACTTTAGGACTCCTAAATGCCTTCTGTGATACCGAAAGTCTTAAAATTAGTATTTTTCTAAACTTTACTACTACTAAACTGAGAAAAATTCTAATTTTAAGACTTTTGGTATTCACAGAATACATTTAAGAGTCCTAAAGTTAGGAGTCCTAACTTTACTACTACTAAATAGAGAAAAATCTAAATTTTAAGACTTTCGGTATTCACAGAAGGCATTTGGGAGTCCTAAAGTTAGGAGTCCTAACTTTACTACTCCGAAACTGAGAAAATCCTAATTTTAAGACTTTTGGTATTCACAGAAGGCATTTAGGAGTCCTAAAGTTAGGACTCCTAACTTCTGTGAATACCGAAATGAGTAAGTGTCTACTGTGAATGCCAAAATGAGTAAGTGCCTTCTGTGAATACAAAAATGGTAGTAAGTTTAGGATTTTGTCTTAAGTTAGTTCTGTTAATCGGGCTTATAGTCATGAATGATTCTCAAAGTTTATAGAAATTCATCTGTGGGATGACCTCCAAGTTTCATATATATATTGAAGTGTCTTGAACATGTTTGTACACACTTTTGAGGTAGTAGTCCGAGTCAAGATTAACTAAAGCTCCACCTTTATCAGCTTTACAACACATGATAGCAGGATTATGGCTACCTGGGTAATGTTCTTTCTGTGTTAAATACGCAACCCTGGGAGTTGATTTCTTGAAAACTCCTTGGATATCTTTAAGAACAACTGTTTCAAATGAATCCAAAATGTTATGGCTTGTTGGAGCTAAAAAGTAGCTCTTTCTCCTTAGACCCATAAGTGATCCATCATCTTTTTTAGGGTGTGGTTCGATGTGGTTGTCAAAAAAATGTCTGAGGCGCAAATTTCTCATGAACTTAAAGAAACTAACTTGTGTTTCGAATTCAGTGGAGTGGTAAGTAGGGACAAATGAAATACCCTTTAGTAAAGTTTTGGTCTGGAACAAGGTCAATTGTTGGTTAGAGATGTTGATAATTAAATTATTTGACTCCTCGTGGATTTCGCAATAGGTTGATCTTTGGTTTTTGTTCTTCCGTCCCTGGTTTGATGCTGCTGTCGTGGCCTCTCTTTAAAAAAGGCTCACTGGTGGTGGATTGACTTGGTTCAGTTGAGGTTGACTGCTTTTGAGTGTTTGTAATTCATAAAGTCTTGTCGATTGATTCATTAGAAGTCCTGCTTTCACCATCTGTAAATCTAGTGGAGAAAGGTTTTTGTTGTAGACGTTTAGCATATATTTCAACCCAATTGTAAACTTCACCCATCTTGTAGTCAATAGTATCACATTTAAATTGACGTATTTTCATCTCATTAATCTCTCTAGTGTAGTGATCCAACTGAGTGTTGATGTCTACAAGTACAGCATCCCATTCATCTTTGACAGATTGTTAGATAATTCACCTTTGAGTCGGCTTATTTCCTTGTTCAATTCTTCAAACTTGGATAGCTCCTCCACTATCAATAATTTTAAATCAAGCGAACATTTGTTTAAGATGGCGTACCATAGTTCAGTAAATTTTGCATTGTTTTTGCATAAAGTGGATTTCAACGCAATTCTTAAGACCTTCAGGGATTCAATGGCCTTACAGCATTACAGGTTTTCTTTATGGGATAAGAATGATGAAGATTTAATTTCAGTATCATCAATATTGGATGTTTTTTTCAAAGGAAGTCATATTGTGAGCAGGACAAAGAGAAAGTTACATGGATGATAACTAATGCATGCATTTTACGCTCATAAAAACACAAGTTGCACTATTGTTTGCCTTTTTTTGCCCAGTTACTGCAAAATAATTTTTAAAACTGAGTTTTACCAAAAAGCATGTCCACCCAATTGATTTAGGTATTTGAATTCTGAAGTTAATTTATGAGGCTGTGCCATGAACTTCAACTGCTGTTTCTTCAACCTTTCTTTTTCTGACAATAGGAACAGAAAAAGAGAGGCACTCTCAAAATGCAGAAACACAGGCCGGATACAGATGAAAATAAAGACAAACGTTTTTTGTTGAACTATATCACGCCATGGCTGCATCACCTTTAACCCCTTCCATGCTGCCGTCGGCCTTCGAGATCACTACCTCGCTGGTGCTGTGAACGTCCAACAGCCGACGCGGCCCGCCCACTCCGCGGAACCACTGCACTGCAGCAAAATAACAGCCGCGGCTAAGGTGTTAAATGTGTGCGCTCAAAGCCTCCAAAAGCGAGGCATGCACAGAAAAGTTGGGTGGGAGCGCACAAGTGCAGCTTAGAGGGAACATAGGTCAGGACTTATTCTAACAACAGCCACCAGTATGGTCCAGGGCAGGTCCAGCTGAAACTGGTCAGCTGGGCTCTTCAGGAAAGAGGGCTTCTTACAGATGTTGTGTCCCTTGTAGGTAGCTGGAGGTCAGCCAACTGACCCTTAAAGTCCACTTCTATTTCATGAATACAAGTGAGAGCAGGTTCAGCCCTTAGTGTTCTCCGCATAGGTCACAACAACAGGTGCCGGACGTCTGTCTTTCATAGGCCCAGCAGTGTTCTTAGAGGGTGCACAATGGTGCAACATTTATGCCTGGACTAACCACCTGTGGGTGGGGAGGACTCCTGGCCCCTACCTGACCAATCGCAAAAAGGCTCTGTAACGACCGGATTTTCCGCTTAGATGGAATCAGCCCCTAGGGGCCCCTCTAACCCAGCCGGAACGTAATCACCTCCCACCTTAGAACGTATTTACAATAGGTATGGATATATATGTATGTACATCCTGTACCTAAGGATGGGGAAATAGCAATAAACATGTATAGGTTTTCTACAATATCCTATTCATACCAACTAGTCTCGCGGCCACTTAGGCCCAGACTAATCTACCCTGGGGCAGATCTGATTATATATCCTTACACACTGAGCTCTATCAGTGCTCACTCGACACACAATCCGGCATGTCTACACACATGGGTCTGCAGCCCCAGTGCTCTCATTTACACACGGTTCACAATCTGGCGAACCTACGCACCGTATCCCCCCGGTGCTCTCATTTACACACGGTTCACAATCCGGCGAACCTACGCACCGTATCCCTCCGGTGCTCTCATTAACGCCGTATACTAACGACGATCACTTTCCTATGAATAGTTAGGGAGGAAATTTCTCATTTATCTACTCGTTATAAAACTACGATAATAGAAATCAATACGACTTTCCAAATTGATATATATGTACCTTCTGCTCTTGGCATCAAACGTTCCCCTCCTCCCTCATTTTTCATTCATTCCTTACCTGATCGGGAATCACATGCGTTCACGCAAACAATGTCTGACTAGAAGGCAAGGTTACCCCGATCGAACAAGAATACAAGGCACATGTCGGTTCACTAAGAACTGGGGTATTTATTTGCAATAAACATAAACACAATACTATGCAATGTATATTCTGCAAAGAAAAGGAAAAAGGTTAGAATGCGCGCTTAATATGGGAAAGGGCGGAGGTCACCTAGTTAATATGAAGTCGGGGCTCGGCAGTCATCTAGGTTCCCTTCTCGTCTCTGTGTCTTGGCTCGTCTCGAAATCACACCTCAGCCGTCACAGGTACACGTCTGCACCGCTAGACTCAATCTCCTCTGCTCCCCTCCAAGTCACTGGAACCTTGCTCGCTGTTAGCTACCGTCTCTCTCTCTCTCTGTCTCTGTGCGCTCCGCGCTATCTCTCCTTCAGTCTTTCTCAGAGAGTCTCGGCTTTAGAATCTTTCTCGGACTTCAAAATGGCGACTGTCCGTCTCAGAAATAATTAATAGCATAGATGCTAACGGCTAGCTGCCGTCTACGAACTAACTGACTCATCGCCTAAAACTTTCGCTAATATCAAAACCTGTCCCTTCATGGAAAGTTACGGCCAGCAACCTGCCGCCCACCAAATTCTTGTACCTCCCCGTACCAAGGACACGTTCCCAGCCTGCCGGCCTGAAGTTGTGTCTTCGGAGTGGAGAAAAATACAGTCTTTCGATAAGGGCCAGCCTGAACCGGTTCTCTCCAAGCGAACAACACCTTGAAACTAAAACATTACACTTGACCTAGAACGCCTCTCAAGCTACCAGGCAGAGAGCAAGATGGAGTCTGTCCCGTTTAAGGCCTACAAGGCCCAAAATACGCATAACTCCATGGAAGATATACTAACACTCTTGCAAAAGGATGGATCATCACTAACACTTATATATCTATCCCCTAGCTTAAGTTTATAAGCCCTGATCTAAAGAAAAGGGTACGAAAATGCACTACTGTGCCTCATGGATAGGTCCTACTTATAGTCCTAATCCCTATACTATAAGGGTAATAGGCTGGAGTCATCCTCCATCATCCTCCCTCTAAAAGGGCCGGAAAAAAATCGGTTATTACAGGCTCCCAGGGGTAACTCTACCCACCTTTGCAGCATTTCCTGTGTGCCCTACATCAAACAATCCCACAGTGCCACTCTCTTCCTAAAATCAAGATGGGAGAATCCCTTTTCCCTGTGCAGAGCTCCTGTGCGCACACCAGAGGAGTGGCTAGGGAAATTAGCAAATCCTCCTCTGTGGGCACTAAAAATTGGTTCTGGGGGCAGCTTCTTTCCAAAGGAGATTGGTGCCTGGCTGGCTAACAGAACACTAGAGGGGCCCGGCTTAGGTGTGGGCTACATCTGCCTATTACCGGGTAGGCCCCATTGAAGTTCCTGGGCACTGCCACAATAGTCATCCTGTCAGAAGAACAGGATACCTCTCAACACCCAAGCCTTTTGTCTCAGCTCTGGGAGCAACTTCACACCTCATCAAGGAACCATTCAGCTCCTGAGTGACCATTGAAAGCTCAGGCAATTGGGCTTATAGAGGCTTTAGGCAGGCTCAAGGCAACTTTTAAAAGTTCCTTTCCTCAAATATGTATTTCAAATCAGACTTGACTTTACCAATGCAATGTATTTGTAATAAATATTGTAAAACGTTTATTTTTAACATGAACTCTTAATGCTTTCCTATGAAACAGCTGCCCTGCTACAGCGAAAATTGCTTTTTAGGAATTTTCACTGTAACAACATAGTTTGCTTTAAACCTTCACATGTCCTCTTAAATATCATGTACCCTGTCTTATTGGCACTTATGACTAACTTAGGAGTGACGTCTTAATATCTAAAATGGGGTTTTTGGCCTATGAAAAGGACTTATTTTGACAAGTCAAATTTGTAGTTTAAATCTGCACATTCAGGCTACTGGTGGCATGCCTGCTTTACGTTTTGCATTGTCACTTTAGTGGTGGCACAACACATGCTGTAGTCGCTTACAGGCCCTGGGTACACTTGGCACCATATACTAGGGGCTTATAGGTCCCTTTTTAAATATGCCAATTAAGAGTATAGTCAAATTGGACATGTTGTAGGGGTCAGGGCACATACACTGGGGCCTGGTTAGCAAAATATCCGTGACCAGAGTTAAAAATCACAGCAGCATCAGTCCAAAAACGAGAGTGATTATACCAAAAAGAGTCATTTTCTTACATCTAAAAACTGATAGATAGAGGGCTTCAAACAAATGCCACATGTGACTGAAGTGTGTCATTTATTTTAGGTGTTTTGTATAGCGCTTGCTAGAACCAAGGGTATTAGAGTACTTCACAGCAAATACAGTAAAATGCAAACAGATGATACAGGAGGAAGGTGGAACATGGGGGTTAGGGGAGGGAAGGGAGCAAGAATATGGGCGAAGTGGCATAGGAGCGACCTCTGACCCTGTCTACAGGTTAGGTCGCCCCCACGCCGCTGCTGCCTGCTCTCCCTGGTGCCCCCTACCAGCCTGCTGATCGCTTCGCTTTCCCGCCGCTGCTCCCTGCGGCCCCGCCCCCCGGATCCCCGGCATCCCCATTCGCCACCCCGCTCCCGCCACCCAGCTGCTCCTCCCTCCAGTCAGCACACTTATGCAGACCCTGCAGCGACCGTGCAGCGGACGCACGCAGTGGGCGCGCCAAAGGCAAGCCCGTCTGCGCCTGTCCGCATCTGGACCGCGCCCAGCGCCAGAACCCCTGGTCCTTGTCGATGCCAGCGCACCCGACGAACTTACGATGCCGCCACCCTCCACGCACTCAATGCCGGCCGGAACGCCGCCTGCTACCGAGCCACCCCGAAAGGCACCCACGGGCCATTCACCTGCCAAGCCTGCCAATTCACCTGCCTCCGAACCTGCACCGCACCCGCCAAGCCGAGCCCCAGCAACAACCACCTCAAGTGCATCCTGCTCAACACCCGCTCCGTCCACAGGCACGCCGTCGAACTCTGGAACCTCCTCCACTCAACATCACCAGACATCGCCTTTCTCACAGAAACATGGATGGACGCCTCCTCAGCTCCCGACATCGCCATAGCCATCCCGGAGGGCTACAAGATCACCCGGAAGGACCTCGTCAACCAAACCAGAGGAGGCATCGCCATCGTCCACAGAAACACCATCCGCATCACGGCCAACTCAGAAGACACCCTCACCACCGCCGAGCACCTTCACTTCCAGATACACACCGACCCCAAGAACACCCTCACAGGCACCCTCATCTACAGACCCCCGGGACCACGCACACAATTCAGCGAAGCCATCGCTGACTTCGTCAGTCCGCACGCCCTCACCTCCATAGACTACATACTCCTAGGGGACTTCAACTTCTACCGTGAGAACAACAAGGACTGCAACACCGCCGCCCTGCTGGATAACCTCGCCAACCTCGGACTCAAGCAACTGGTGAAGAACCCCACCCACTACGCCGGCCACACGCTCGACCCCATCTTCTCCTCCAGCAAGCACATCTCCTTCAGCCACTCAACTGGACTATACTGGGCAGACCACAGCTGCGTCCACTTCAACTTCAGGAGAACCACGACCCACCACCACCCGCAACAGGTTCCCTGCAGAAGCTGGAGTAAGATCACCACCGACCAGCTCACCACCGCCCTCAGCCAGAACCCGTCCACCAACACGACGGACCCCAACAAAGCAGCCCGCAACCTCACACAGTGGCTCATCAACTGCGCTGACGAACTCGCATCACTGAAGAATCCTCCCAGCAGACCCGGCAGCAGGAAAGCCTCGTGGTTTACCAACAAACTCAAAAACTCCAAGAAAACCTGCCGCACCCTCGAGAAAGCCTGGCGCCATGACCAGACAGCAGAACACATGACCGCCCTCAAGAACGCCACCCGCAAACACTACCAGCTGATCCGCACCACCAAGAAACAACATTCAAAGAACGACTGGACAACAACACCCACAACAGCAAGGAACTCTTCAGCATCGTTAAAGAGCTCTCCAACCCCAGCGCCTGCAACAACGACATCACACCCTCGCAAGACCTCTGCGACTCACTCGCCTCGTTCTTCCACCGCAAGATCGCCGACATACACAACAGCTTTGGCGCGCTGACCATGGACCCAACCACCTAACCAGCGCCCCCCACCACCACCCTTTGCACCTGGACCCCGGTCAGCACCAAAGACACCACCCGCCTGATGAAAACCATCCACTCCGGCTCTTCTACCGACCCCTGCCCACACCACATCTTCAACAAAGCCGACTCCATCATCGCACCCCAACTCCGGAACATCATCAACAGCTCCTTCGCATCCACCACCTTCCCGGAGAGTTGGAAACATGCCGAGTTGAGCGCCCTCTTGAAGAAACCCACCGCAGACCCCGCGGACGTGAAGAACTTCCGCCCCATCTCGCTCCTCCCCTTTCCAGCCAAAGTCATCGAGAAGACCGTCAACAGACGACAACTCTCCGCCTTCCTCGAGACCAACGGATCCCTCGACCCCTCTCAGTCCGGGTTCCAAGCTAACCACAGCACCGAGACCGCCCTCATCGCAGCCACCGACGACATCAGGTCCCTGCTCGACAACGGGGAAACAGCTGCCCTCATCCTCCTGGACCTCTCAGCAGCCTTCAACACCGTATGCCACTGCACCCTGATACAGCGCCGCAGCAACACCGGAATGCAAGGAGCGGCCCTGGAGTGGATCATCTCGTTTCTCGACGGAAGAACCCAGAGAGTCCGCCTCCCCCCGTTCCGATCCACGGCCACTGAAGTCATCTGCGGCGTTCCGCAAGGTTCCTCACTTAGCCCCACCCTCTTCAACGTCTACATGAGCCCTCTCGCAGCCATCGCATGCCAAAACAACCTCAACATCATCTCCTACGCCGACGACATCCAGCTGATCCTCTCCCTCACCAACGACCCCGCCACCGCCAAAGCCAACCTCCAGGAAGGAATGAAAGACGTCGCGGAATGGAAGAAGATCAGCCGTCTGAAACTGAACTCAGACAAGACGGAAGTCCTCATCCTCGGACCTTCTCCATCCGCCTGGGACGACTCCTGGTGGCCCCCAACCCTGGGCACCGCACCCAAGCCAACAGACCACGCACGCAACCTGGGCTTCATCCTGGACTCCTCCCTCACGATGACCAAGCAAGTCAACGCCGTCTCGTCATCCTGCTTCAACACCCTGCGCATGCTCCGAAAGATCTTCCGTTGAATCCCCACCGAAACCAGGAAGACGTCACCCAGGCCCTCGTCACCAGCCGTCTGGACTACGGGAACACCCTCTACGCTGGAACCACTGCCAAACTCCAGAAAAGACTCCAGCGCATTCAGAACACCTCAGCGCGACTCATCCTGGACATCCTTCGCCACAGCCACATCTCTGCCCACCTGAAAAACCTGCACTGGCTCCCCGTCAACAAGACGTTCACGTTCAGACTCCTCACCCACGCACACAAGGCTCTCCACGACACGGGCCCGAAGTACCTCAACAGCCGCCTCACATTCTACACACACACCCGCCAGTTCCGATCCCCCAGCCTCGCCCTCGCCTCCGTCCCACGAGTCCGCAAATCTACAGTCGAAGGAAGATCCTTCTCCTACCTGGCAGCCAAGACATGGAACTCCCTCCCCACTCACCTGCGGCTGACCCTGGACCATCTCTCCTTCAGGAAACAACTCAAGACCTGGCTGTTCGAGCAGTAGCGACCCCCCCTCAGCGCCTTGAGACCCTAACGAGTGAGTAGCGCGCTTTACAAATTCTGCTGATTGATTGATTGATTGGAGAGGAGGGTGCAAGCCAAGGCAGGGTTTATGCACATGGGATGGAACTGTCCTGAGATGGAACTATTCTGGCAGGCAGTGTTTCAGGCAGAACTGTTGTATATGATCTCGTCATATTGTTACCGCCGTTCCCCAAGTGGTGCTACAGGGATACACTGGCTTTGTTGCTTCCCAATACTTGTTTTCAAGGCATTGGGAAGGAGACACCCTCCTGATACTGACCAATAGATAAACAATTTGGTATACTGTAACAATCAAACAAAGTATATCAAGCTCTGTCTCCTAGTCAATCAAGCTCAAATGATATCTTGGACTCACTCTGGCCTTCTATGTAAGTCAACCTGTTCCCTGTTCTATAATAGTTGGGTGCTATTGGGGAGGGAAACATAGTAAATATGCTGTTGGATGTATGCATACAATTGGTTGTGAATGGATGGAGGAGAACGTGGAAGGCTTACAGAAAAGCTGTACAGTTTGAGAAGTGGCACTCCAAGAAGAGGGAATGTGTACTGCACTCTATATACTCAGGTACTCACAGGATTGCAACACTGGTATGCTCGTAACTTTCCAAGAATGTGATTTATTCCGATCTGATTTTAAAATATTAAAAAATGTATGGGAAAATGTTGCACTATGCTTTTTCACAAAGCAAGGTACAATATAATTGAGTAGCTGTAAAAAAAGATGCAATATATTTAAGTGTTTTAAAAAAACACCATTTAAGTCCTGTTTATTGCAATATTGTAAAATATTGGATATTTAGGGACTTAGTGCCTCAGTTTAAGTCTGGTGTGTAGGCAGCCCCGCAGTAAAGTGGCAGTGCTCTTGCCCTGCCAAACTCGTAGTTCATGTGCCTCATTTAGAGGTGAGTGAACCACCAGGATTCTGACAGAAGAGCCTCTGCAGGTTCTACATGTACATCAATAGGAGGTTTCCAGGGGTCGCAACTGTGACCCCTATGGCACCCATTGTGACCCCTGCCACCTTGCTTGCGTCTGTAGGCTGTTTGTCAGCCTGGGCAAGTGCTCTGGTGGCATAAAATCAGCCGCAGTGTGAGCAGCGGTTGATTACACAGCTGTGCTGAAGCTGCCTACAGAGACATCATTATGGCCTGCAAGCTGGGCCTGGGTGGAGGTAAAAACTCATCTTGTTGTTGCAATAGTGACTCCGGGCTGGATCTGCCAGAGCAGTCTTTGATTTGATACATTGTATGTATCTATGTGGGCCTGGGCCAGGAAGCTGACCACAAAGAGTGCGCAGCATGGCTGGGCATTATTGGACAGTGACTAAGTACACATTCTGCAGCTAGCAACACGTGTGTATGTGCAAGTGTGCACCTGCTGCACCATACCCTCACTGAGGACATGGTGCCAGGTACGGTATGTGTACCACCTTGTTGGGACACCAGACCGCGTCCCAGGGCCGTCAATCTGGTAGCATGTGCAAAAGCACTACCAATGATGACAGCCCTGTCAAAAATTATTGGCCAGCCATTTGGGAGGCAGTAAAACCTGTGCTGACGTGGTCTCTGAGTCGAGTTGGACTTGTGCCTGCTGCGTGGGTGCTGGGTGTCAAGATTCTAGAGTGACTTACTAAAATCAACGCCAGTTCGGTACAGGGCCATGAGTCACTTGCTTCATCTAATTGTCAATCAGACTAAGTCGGATAGTCAGAATGTGAGTGAATACTTAATCTGTGCAGTCACAGCATGCCCACGCCAGTCAGTGGTTGTGAACAGGTCAATATGTAGTCTGTTTTGAACACCAACAAGGCCGGAATGACCGTATCAGGCATTTCCCAAGAGGCTGGAAGAGTGGAGAGACGGTTTTGTTAGAGAGGGCTGGTGTCTCTCTCCACAGCAGTAACTCCAGCAGACAGCAGGAAAGGGAAGGACTTCCTCGCTTGTGCAACGTGATTCCAACCAATCGGTTGGAGCAGACTAAGCCAGCACTCATATTGCGCCTGGGAGCCTGTAGCTGCAATCCCTCTGCTGTTTCACAGCCCTGGGATTGTGCAGGCTGAAGTGCGTATGTCAGATTGGCTGGCTATAGGCAGTCGCTAATCTGACATGCGCACTGGCAGGGGCTGCAGTGATAGTGCAATTGCATGAATCATCCGGCCCCTGCCTTTGCGCTGTAACAGTGCAAGCCTGCAACCAAAATAAAATGGTATTTATTAACATTTTATTAATGTGTGTCTGCTGCGCTCGCAGCAGGCGGTGCAATGATACTCCGCCGCAATGGAGGAGTCTCCGCTGCTTTTAGTTCCAGCCAATTATAATTTCCTCTGACATGATATGGTAGCAAGGAATGATGTGGGTTTGTTGTATTATATATATTAACTCTTTCAAACATAATCAAAAACTTTGTAACTAGTACAGTAGAAGGGACTTTATGGCTATTGAGGGAGTGAGGGTAACGACATTGGGATGGTTTATTTCTTAACCTCCTAGTAAACGAACTCACAGTTTCGTTAGATTTATTGTTTCCATAGCTTGGGCTAGCAATTGAGATTCTCAAATTACGGGGCCGATTCACAGAACTAATTTACGACAAAATCCTAAATTTACTACTTTTGGTATTCACAGAAGACATTTAGTAGTCTTAAATTAAGATTTTGTCTTAAATTAGGATTTTGTCTTAAATTAGGATGTTGTTCTAAATTAGGATTTAGTCTTAAATTAGGATTTTGTCCTAATTTAGGATTTTATCCTAAATTAGGATTTTGTCTTAAATTAAACCTACGACAAAATCTTAATTTAGGACAAAATCCTAATTTAGTACAAAATCCTAATTTAAGACAAAATCCTAATTTAAGACAAAATCCTAATTTAGGGCAAAATCTTAATTTAAGACAAAATCCTAATTTACGACAAAATCCTAATTTAAGACTACTAAATGCCTTCCGTGAATACCAAAAGTAGTAAGTTTTGATTTTGTTGTAAGTTAGTTCTGTGAATCGGGCCCTTCGATACTAAAACTAGACATGCCACATCATTTGGTAGAATCCACAGTCAATGACTCTGCACCTTTTACAGGACTCTGGGCTATATTCTCTTTTCTGTTTCTGGAAGTTAGATAAGTTTTGCCTATAATAATAAATTGTATATGTGTACTTCTATGTGTGTTATTGCATTTAATTGTTTATACATACCATCACTTACAACTACTGGCCGGCGAGGAGCTATAGCAACTTTTATTTTTTTAATGATGAAACATAACTTTTTCCCCAACTTTCCCTATCCTCCGCCTAAACCTGTGTATGACACATGCTAGTGTGAGCTATAAATTAATGTTTTGTGCAGTGTCAATTGATTCTAAGTGGACCTACTTGTCTGTGATGGAAAGTGTTTTGCTCTTTTTTTTTTTTTTTTTGGAAAACCTTTATTTGTAGAAAAAGTACACCGCTATTCAGCCATACATCCCGGAGGCCAGGCAGCATTAAGGCAGCAGGATAGGTCATGTACCATACCAGAAGCAGGAGCAATCAGGTTTAATTTTTAAATAACATCAAAATCTGAAACAAGTAAACCATAAGGTAGAAGGGCCCAGAAGGCCAAGAAAAAGAAGTGTGCAAGAAGCACGGGAGAAAAAGAAGGGAAGAGAGGGTAGGCTGAGGACAATACAGATACAGCGGACTTGCGTGGCGGTAGGAGGTCGGGGGCTGTACACCCAAGGTAACACACTAATAATGGCAACAATGAGGCATGTGGGAAGTAGTGCCGCAGGATAGACAGTCTGGAACCACAGGTAGGGGGCACTACGGGGAAAGCTGGATCTCGGGATCAAGTTCAACGGGGGGGTCGCAAATATCACCTCTATAAGAGTTCCAGGCACCCCAAACAGATCTCCACATTTTAGGTTTACCCCTGGCTACATACACCGTCTTTTCACGCAGCATGCACCAGTCCATATTAGTTTCCCAGAGGCTGAGCGAGGGAGGAGCAGGCGCACCCCATTTCTGGGCGATGTCTCTCTTAGCCACCATATTGCCCAGGGTGACCCAACGGGTCTGTGCAACATTGTAATCGGTCGGGCCCCAGATGTTGAGGAGGCATCTCCGGGCCTCTGCCGGCAGGGCCACACCAGTCACTTCTTCCATGACCTCATGCACACGCTTCCAATAGCGGGCCACATCCGGACACTCCCATATGATGTGCAGGAAGGTCCCAAGCATACCACACCCCCGCCGGCACACGCCATCCATAGAGAGCCCCATACGTAGAAGTCGGGGGCCGGTGACATACACTCTGTGCAGTATCTTCAGCTGCACCAGGCGGAGCCGTGCCGATATGGCCACTTCCCTAGGGGAGGAGACCGCCGATTGCCACTCTTCGTCATCCACCTCTATACCGTCATGCACCCACAGCTCTCTCAGTCGCACCAGCAAATCCACTCTTACATTAATGAGTTTTTTATACGTTAGAGAGATAGCGCTGTCCGGCATATGGCCGTCCAGCACCCGATCTTCCAGGGGGGATGATTCAGGGATAGACTCCCCTTCCGCTACATAGGGAGAGAGGGCATGACTAAGCTGGGCGTGTCGAAAGTATTCCGTCGCCGCCAGTTGGTATTCAGACTGCAGCACCTCAAACGACTTGACCCGCCCTCTGGCTACCATGTCCCCAACCTTGGAAATCCCAATGGTGTCCCACCTGTCGAAGCCCTTAGTATGCCACAGCTTCCCCAGTATATCCGAATCAAACAGCGGAGTGGCCATAGTAACCTTATCATGCCAGCCCAGAGTTTTAGTAATTGTGCGCCATATACGCACCATCGTCATAGTGGGACCTGTCAGTTTCCGATCCAGAGATCCGGAGTACAACGCTCTGTAGTAATTCCCATCTCCCACTAGCCACCGATCCATAGCGTAGCCCGGGTTGACCGCCGGGCCGTAGAGGCCATGATTAATTGCCGCCAGCTGAGACGCCCAATAGTAGCGCCTCACGTCAGGCAGGGCAATGCCCCCATCATAACTCGGTATAGTCAACTTAGCCAACGAGATTCTCGGCCTACCATCCCACAGCAACGCCCGCTGCAGTGATTCGATATCCGTAAAGTATTTCGCCGGTACGGGATCCTGCGTATTCTGCAGGGCATACAAGAAGCGAGGCAACGCCATCATCTTAAAAAGTGCGGCTCTACCCATCAGGGAGATCGGCAACTTCTTCCAGCCTTCGACGTCCTTTTTATTCCCTCAGGCTCTTCCCTAGTCTATTGTTTATTTTTCAGCCCTGTCTCAGTGACTGTCCCCGCTCAGTGGGCTGTCTTCTACTTTAGCGCCAAGAAACCGTTCAGGTGTATGTTGCGCTCAATAAATATTTTAAACTTAAACTTAAACTTAAACACCCCAACTACCCACCACCCTGCACCCCTGCATAAGACTAAAATCCACCCCAACTAGCAGTGTGCCTGTCGCCCCTTAACTAACCTACAGAAAGCCCACAGAGGAGAAAGGAGACATCCTATCACCCCCCGTCATCCCCCATATTATTGACAAAACGAGTCAAACCATAGCAGCAGTGTCTGAAGTGAAAGTCCCATACGGCTACCCAGCTCACAGAAAGTCAAACAATAAGTATTCATTCCTGCGCTTCCGCGCCCTCAGTGGACTCCTCCGTCTGGTCAGCCGGTTCGCGTCGCTCCTGTGGCAGGGTGTCCAGCCAGTGCCCCACATCGTCCGGAAAGTCAAAAAACAGGGTCCGGTGGTCCCGCTCGATGCGGAGCTTGGCAGGGTAGAGCATGGAGTACCGCAGGCCCATTTCTCTCAGTCTTCGTTTCGCCCCGGTAAAACTCTGACGCTTTTTCTGCACAGCCTGAGTGAAATCCGGAAAAAAGTTCACGTCGGAGTTCTGGAATCGCAAAGGACCCGCGGCTCTTGACGCCTGCAGGATAGCGTCTCTGTCCCTAAAGTTAAAGAGCCGTGCGATGATGGGGCGAGGGAAAGCGCCAGACTTAGGTGGTCCCCCCGGTATCCTGTGTGCCCGTTCCACCGAGAAGAACTTACTCAGGCCCCCCGGCGCCAAGTTCTTAAGCACCAGGTCCTCCACAAAAAGTTCAGCCGAGTCCTCTTCGGCCTTCTCCGGTACCCCAGTAATACGGACGTTCTGGCGCCGCGCGCGGCCTTCAAACTCGTCCAGTCGGCGCGCCAGCATTCCGTTCGCCAATTTCAGGTCACGCACCTCCGTCTGGATATCAGACACATCAGTGACCAGGCTAGCCGTCTTGAGATCCAACAACTTCACCCGGTCGTTGGTCTTCCCGAGGTCAGTCCTGATGAGGTTCATCTCGATCTTCAGGGAGTCGACCTTGCTGGACAGTTCCTCCCGGAGTGCGTGCATCTCCGTCTGTACTCCCGTGATCGCGCCCAGAACGTCCCGAAGCGTTATGGCAGAATCGTCCGGTGATCCATCCCGTTTCGAGTCATTAGCACGGCCCGCCTGGACCGGCGAGCTTCTTGACTGGGAAAAGCGTTCCGGGATAGTAGACTGGGACTGGGACGGTCTTCTGTTGACCCGCTGGGACTTGCCTCTGTCCAGGTCTCCTTTGCCCGCCATGTTGGTACCCTCGGGTCAGGCGGCCAGCGGGGGTAGGGAGTCTCTTGGTAGGCGCGCCACACACACGATGGTAGAACCAGGGTCCGGTACTTAGGCCGAGTAACAGGGCATGCAGATATCAGAGTTACTCATCGGTGGGACTAAGCTCAGACACAGAGGCGCGCGTGCGGAAGCACCGCTGTACCCCTCAATGGTGCACAATGACGCGGAAGGAGCCTCCGGGTTTCGTCGAGCCAACTAAGTCCAGGAATGTCCGATTTTCATTCCGAAAGCGGGCGCCGCATCAGGACCCACTCAGCAGGATAGATAGCAGGATTATTGCGGAGGACCGGGAGGTCTTCGGAGCTCCGAGCTCACGCGGCCATCTTGATCGCCGGCGAAGCTCCTCCGTGTTTTGCTCTTTTGATACAAGTTGGGATTGCTTCTCGGGCGTGAGATAGAGAGAACTAGGGTATCTTGGTTTGCATGATTCTCTGTGGAGAACAACAATATACTTATGAATGGTGCCCCACCTGTGTTGTAGTTTTCGTGGCATTTTTCAATGTACTTTGTAATTCATTCTATCACTAAGGTTTCCCAAAATCTGGCAAACCATTCAGTAATGGATAGAGATGTTCATTTGCCCAATTGGACCACATAGACTTGTGTGGCCACTATTAGCACCAATGGTAGTTGTTTGCCTCTAATTCACTTTCTTAATCTACTCTTGGATATAGGTTGGCTTAAAATTACCATCCCGGATATCTTGGGTAGTTGTAATTGCTATCCGAATGTGTTAACTATTTATATGAGCAGTCTCTCCTTATTACATTCTAATTTCAGACAGTGGCACAATAAGTGGAGAATGATGGCTGCAGCCCCACACCCACTTGCTTAATTTAGTTCTATTCTGCTATCCCGTTTTGGGCTCTATACCAATATGCTAATACACGTTGTATTGCCCTTCTCTCAATTTTTAACTTCATGCTGTTATTTGAGCTCTGTCATATAATCTTTCCCATTCTTTATCTGTGAGGGTTTTCTTCAATTATGGTTCTCATCTGAGCTGTGCTGATGTTTTGTGTGGGTAATGCTGCCCAAGTAAGTGATTATAGATAGGTGTGATAGTGTGTTTGTTTCTCAAGGGTAGTGAGTTGTTTTGAGGCCCCCTCCATGACCAATGCTTGAAGCTTCCAATGCCTCACTTGAAAGTAGAAGAATCGCTGTTATGGCAAGAATATATTCTATTTTAATGGTCAACACTGCTCAATTTTGCAGTTCCAAACTATTGATCCAAAACACATTTATTCCTCCTTCACTTAAGACATGTATGTTTGCTGTTCATAAATCCTTTTCGGGGCATATGGAAGTGAATGAAGAGAATAAAGAAGGGAAAATGTAGACAGTCCCAGTTTCGAGGCTACCTTGTTCGACGCCACAAATGTGGCACTTGTAATAAGAGAGGACAATAATCCCCAACTTCTATGACAGCGAGGGAGTCATTAAGTCTGCCACAGGGGGATATTTTGAGATGGTCTATCAGGCACCATTATTTGTATATGTCTTGTTTCCCCATTAAGTATCTAAATAGTCTCATTTGGTACTATGTTTGAATGAGTGGTATAGCCAATCCTCCCCTATTGAAGGGTTTATTTGTGTTTTACTGCTGTTCTCAGTGTCTTATTCTTCGTTCATAGTTATTAATTGAGGTTAACAACCTGTACTATTGAGGGGCCCGGTTTGACTCCTAGGTACATTGCTGCACTTGCCTCCCAGTTAATTGGTATTATTTTCCATAGTTGGTTGGGAATGCAACAACAGGGCTTTGGATTTCCCATTGATGACCTAGTGTCTGAGATAGATCCATAATATTCCTGTTTGTCAAGTAGGTGCCCCAGTCATTTAGTAGGGTCATGAATGTCATCAGCAATGTTCCTGATTTCATTAGCCAATGATACACTGTTAGCACTAAAAGGAGCTGAGAGAGTGGGCACCCTGTCTAGCGCACCACTTTTTATTGCAAACTTCAGATATTGTTCCACTCACCGACACACAATGCAAATTTCCAGGCTACAAAGTGGTGACCGAAGCCACGCTTTGAAGAATCTACTATACGAGGATCCAGACAACTTTATAGATCTCCTTTTCAGCATCCAACAAGAGCAGCAGGAAATGTTTGATCCTCCACTGGGCACTCTCCAGAATGTGGAGCAATTTGTTGCTGGTTTCCTCACACTTGTAGCTGGGGAAGAAGACAGACTGGTGAGCATTGATCAAGTCAGGCAGAAGATTCTCAGCAATGTCGCCAGAATGTTGAGATTAAATGTATATATCTATGTGTAATAAAGAGATTGGCTAGAAGGAGGCAATTAAAATTGAGTCGTTATGTGGTTTTGAAATAGGAACTCTATTTTGGCGTGTAAATTAGTGTGTTCTTTGTGGTACAGAGATTCATTCAACTCCCTAAAGGTAGCGGTGATCGCTTTAGCCTGAAATGTCTTCCCTACTTTCATGCACATAATGTTTTGAACTCTTTAATTTTAGCTTTTAAGCGCAGTGCCTTATTTCCTGCTGCATAACATTTCTGCTTGGTACACAGTAATGCGTACTCTGCTTTATCAAAATACACAGGGGCAGATTTACAAGTCCCCTGCGCCACCAGTATGTCCCTTTTTGTGACGTACTGGTGGCGTATCTTACTGCTCCTTATTTTCAAGGACAGGAAAAGCCACCCTGCGTGGCTTTTCCTGTCCTACACGTAGCACTTTGTGTGAAAGGGGCGTCCATGGGTGTTGCTGTGGGTGTTCCCACACAACAACCATGGAGCGAGACACATTTCCAGATTTACGAGGAATTGTAAATCTGGAAATGTGTCTGAATGCTACGCCTCCCCAGGGGAGGCGTAGGGAGGCACAATGAGGAGAAATGTTTTAATTTCTCCTTGTTTTTTCCTCTTTCAATGCGTGCTGCATTCTACAGCACACATTGAAAGAGGAAAATGCCTGTAGTGAATGTTTTTGTGCAGGAAGAGGCACCTTCCTGCACAAAAACAATCTTCCCACGACGCAGGCATCCTTGCACCATGGTGCTAGGGTGCCTGAGCCGGCGCATGGCAGCAGTTTGTGCGCCAGTGCAAGGGAAAGGACAAAGATGCAACATATTGTTGTAAATATCTCGCATCCCTGCACTTTGAAAGTGACTCAGTGCAGGGCAGCCAAATGGCTTGCGAATGCACCCAGTCACTTTCATTGTATATCGGCCCCAAAGCCCCGAGCTGGGTTCGAGGAGCCATTATCTTGCACCATAATTTAATAAATTTAATTTAGCTAATTGCTCCTCTAATAACGCTCAATTGCACTGTAAGACATTTAAGGTGAAAGGACACTGAAACTAGTTTCCCTCGTGCAACTAACTGTGTTATGGGTCTACCTGACTATCTGAGGTGATGTGTCAGAGTTGTCATTCTCTGCCATAAAGTCTTTAAGGCTTTGTTCCCTCTGCGCCCTAGTGATGAGTTCTTGTAAGAGTGACTCGTCAAGATGTTATGTGCACACAAGCAAGTATCTTACAGATGTATGCAGTTGCAGAGAGATGGGTGCCTGATCGCATATATAGCGATGTTACCTATATGTATAGCTTTGGGGTGTCTGAACAAAGTCTATTAGTCACAGGAAAACTAATCAAGCTTCGTGTTTGTTTTGTATGCTGAGGAATAGAATTTAAAATCTCATTAGGATACGGCGCAATCCATCTACTAAAGCAACTTTTTCTAATCGTGTCTCAGTGTCTCTGATGGCGACTCTGTCCTATTGCATCTGTCGGAGCAATCTTAGGCTGGGTCCAGTGTTAATCTAAAGTCACCCCAATAAGCATTCTACCTTCTGCTTTTTCAAGTATCTCCGAGATGTTGTTTTTAAGAAATGCATCTTGTTTGGCATTGGAAGAACAAAGTGATATTAAGCAGTAAAGTCACCTTACCATTTTGATTACTGTACCTGGGCCCCGATTCCTCAAAAGCCTCCACACTCATGGTGGAGGCTCCTCAGTCGTGGCTAGATCTCTGCACTCATGATGGGATCGCTGCACTGCAGTTTCCCACTGTGGAGATCCCACCATGATAGCAGAGGTTTTCAAGCTCTGGCACTGAAAACTGTGCACACACAAAATTGCCACGTCATTGTTTCCGTCTTTGCGGATGCAAAATGTTTGGGGAAATGTGGATATTTCTGCCTGGGCAAATCTTGATTAAGCACATGGTTCCTGTAGGAGGCATATGTCAAAACCGCTTGGCCTCAAAAAGCTTGGTACCGCTAACCACTTCTGTGGTCAATTCAACTCCTTTACTTTAAGGCTCAGACTTTTCACCATTGCCATGGATATTTAATGAGTGAGGTAGGAAAGCGCCCCCGGTTCATATGTGGAAAAAGATTATTTTTCGTAGTTTATGTCCCATCATACACCCTCTCAGTCACGTCCCCGAGCCCATCATGTCGGAAAACAAGCTACGAGAACACGAGCTAACCGGATCACGCGCACACAAAGTTGCACACGCACTCTCCTTCCTCTTAAATTCAACGGTACATTCTTTTTTTTTTAAATTAAATTTGTACTTTATTGCACCTTCGATGTAAGCACACAGCACTCATCGCCTACAACCCGGAGGCCGGCGGCAACAATAAATAACATCTAGTACAGTGGTCAGTAGCATCATACACAGCCGCAGTGCCAGCATCCCGGAGGCCTGGCGGCGCCGATAGAGAAAGCGTTCTACAGGAATAACTTTGCCGTGTATCAAGAGTGAAGTAGATAAACCGGGCATCGACGCCCATGACCACGGATTGATGTGTAAATACAATGCGGCTAGCATGATTGTGCAGATGAGGTCTCGAAACCATGTAATCAAGTTACCTAAAAAAAAAGGAAAAGTGCAATAAACCCACATCCTAACAACCCCCCTACCCTCCAAACAACCAGCCTACCCGTACCTGTGTCCACCCACCGCTATGTCTGCTGAATCTAAAATTAGCAATGCACCTATAGCCAAGGACCCATAGGCCCAAGGGTGCAAGGGAACACTCTAAGGGAGCCACCGAGTACCACCCTCCCTGTGTAACCTCCCCGGGGACTCTCACCCCCAAAATCCCAGCCAACAGCAACAAGGAACCAGATGACCACCTCACGAAAAAGAACAGTCAGACATGTAGCATGTCAACCTCTGAAGCCTCCACCCCACCCTCTTGCAACTCATCCAATTCCTCCCCCTCAGGGTCTGACTCACCGCCCCCCTTGGCACACTGATATTCCCTATATAGCCCCCAGAAATTCTTAGGGCGACTCTTCGGGGGAAGCAGTTCATTATACACCTCAGACTGTGTACAGCAATACAGTAAATCCGTCTCCGAGCGCCTTTTAGTGGGAATCGGTCCCCTCATCCAGCACAACGCAACCAGGCGCTTGGCAGTCAGCAGCGCAATATCCGCCAAGCGCCGCACTGCCACCGGCAGCGGTTTGGAAAAGCCCAGCAGCGCCAGAGCCGGGCACGGCAGGACCTCCGTACCCAACATCACACTAAGTTCCGAGAATACCCCCTGCCAGAACGTATGAATATTAGGGCAAGTCCAGGACATGTGTAAGAAATCAGCCGAGGGAAAGTGGCACCGCTCGCACTCCACCGACTCCCGCAATCCGTACCTGTGCAATCTTTCCGGTGTGTAGTAGACCCGCTGCAGATACTTAAAATGTATCAAACGATGTCTACTATTAAGTGAAATCTTTCTAGTGTTCGTACAACAGTAGTGCCACATCTCATCCGAGATCGTCAACTGGAGATCACACTGCCAAGCCAATCTGGCCTTGGAGAGTGGGTAATGCCTGTGCCGGTCCCCCAATTTCTTAAGATTCGTAACCAACTTACTGGACGATGGGTTCTTAATAACATATGTGAGCTCCAGCACCTCCTGCGGCTCCGACATTTCCGGGCCCAGCAACACCTGCAACGCCCTACGGACCCGATGATATTGGAAACTGTGCAACAGCGTCTTCCCAGAGTGGGATTGCAGGACCTGCTGCAACGTCTTTACCGTGCCGTTCAAGAAGAAATCCCCCATCTTTTCTATGCCCAAGTCCCGTAACGCCTTAAGGACCCCCTTCTCTGTCAGCGGGGCCAACCACACCGCCCATTCCACCCGCATAAGGGGGGAATACAGCAGCTCGCTATCCCGGGAGCGGACTAGCTCATGCCAAGCGTGGTTTGTGGCTGCAATAGAGTCTAAATTCCCAACCCTGCGGTCAACAGGGCAGCATATTGTGGCCGGGAGCGGAGTGGGATCCGCGAAGAGGCGCTCAAGCTTCACGTGCGGGATGCCAGGGTCCCCATGGGTCCAAGTGTGTAGATGAGCCCCCTGCGCTATTCTGTAGTACCGTTCCAAATCTGGAGCCCCCAGGCCCCCTCGTTCATAGGGGAGCATTAAAGTTTGCCATTGAACCCTCGGTTGTTTGCCCCCCCACGCAAGCCTGATGAGCGTCTGCGTGAGCTGCCGGAAAAAAGCCTTTGAAAGCACAACCGGGATATTAGCAAAGAGAAAGAGGAACCTGGGGAGGACCACCATCTTCATTATTGCTATTCTGCCCATCAGGGACAGCGGGAGCCTGCACCACACCTCCACATCATCCACCAGTCTAGAGTACGCAACACCATAGTTCTCGCGCACCAGTATTTCAGGATCAGTGTGAACACGGATCCCCAAGTAGCGGATAGAGTCCGTGGTCCATTGCAGCGGGTACTCCGAGTCAAACAGGAGTGTCACCGGGGTCAGAGGAAGCGCCACAGACTTGTTCCAGTTGACCCGCAATCCAGACAGGGCTCCAAACCTCACCACTTCCCGCAAGACAGAAGACAAGTTCTCCTCCGGTTCTCGAACATATAACAGGGTGTCGTCGGCGTACGTCGAAATGCCAATCTGATAGGTAGGGAAGTTAATCCCTTCAAACCCATGGTATTCCTTAATAGCGCACGCCAGGGGTTCCGCCACTAAAGCATACAGAAGCGGGGAGAGGGGGCAACCTTGTCGGGTGCCCCTGCTGATCTCAATCCGGGCAGTGACCGAGTTCCCTATCTTCAATCGTGCAGTCGGCTTATAGTACAGGGCCCCTAGCATCTGTAAAAAAGGTTTGCCGAGCCCATACTTACGCAGAACCCTGAGCATAAACGGCCACTCCACTGAATCAAAGGCCTTTTCCCTGTCCAGGAAGATAGCAACAGCCTTATTCTCTTGCCGGACATGTTGAATGGTGCCTAGCACCGTATGAATGTTGTAGGTCAAGTTCCGAGCGGGGACAAACCCAGCCTGCAACCAAGTCTGGGACAAGTAGAGCCAAACGCGCTGCCAGAACTTTTGCGTATAATTTGGCGTCTACGTTAATCAGGGAGAGCGGCCTATACGAGCCACATTCATTGGGGGGTTTCCCCGGCTTCGGGATGGTAATGAGAAGTGCCTCCCTCATAGATTTCGGCATACTATCCTGTTGACAAACGTCATCAAAGAGCAGCATCAAGTAAGGTACAAGTTTGTCTTGGAAAGCCTTATAGAAGGCCACCGTAAGTCCATCAACCCCCGGATCGCTGCCTGATCTCATCCCCTCCAGCGCCTCCGTAATCTCCTCTTTCTGGAACGGTGCCGTAAGAAATTCTCGCTGCCAATTGGCCAGGAAGGGCATCTGGAAATAGCTCAGGTAGTCATCTATTTCCTCCTCTAGGTGACCTGACCGTGATTTATACAATTCGGTATAATAAGCATGGAATTCCGCCAGTACATCCCTTTCCTCCGTAACCACCTCACCACTAGATGTTAGTAACTCCTCAATCACCAATGGCGGTCTGCTATTACGCATCAGTTTAGCCAACAGGGAGCCAGGGCGGTCCCGTTCCCCGTATGTGCGTGCCGTGGCGTACTTCCCCATATGTTGTATCTCCCTATCTGCCTCATCATGGAATTCCGCTAGCAGGGATTTAAGCCTCTCATTCGTGTCAGTATCCTCCGCACCCCCCGCTTGCCGCTCCAGATCAGACAGTTGTGTTTCCAAGTATTTCAATCGCTGCCTGATAACTTTGAGCACCCCTGAGTGTTTGGCCATCGTCATCCCACGTATGTACACCTTGAACGCATCCCAAAGTACCTGGACACTATCTACCGACCCCACATTAGTCGAGAAGTAAGTGTCTATATCCTCAGCTAATTCCCCTCTGAAGGCCTCATCCAGGAGTGAATATGGGGGAACCTCCAGGTGAACGGGGGTATCCTTCTAGCCGGTGCCTCTAGCAGCAAAAGCAGTGGTGAATGGTCAGATAAGGTGCGGGGCAACACTGCACATCCCTTCACTGAATTAAGGAGGGAGTGGGAGGCAAACCAATAATCAATTCTCGTGTGTATATTATGATAGGCTGAGTAATGAGTGAAACCACCCTTCCCCGGGTGCCTATGACGCCACACATC
Organism: Lissotriton vulgaris; assembly: GCF_964263255.1. Classification (NCBI taxonomy): domain Eukaryota; kingdom Metazoa; phylum Chordata; class Amphibia; order Caudata; family Salamandridae; genus Lissotriton; species Lissotriton vulgaris. Next base: position 69,093 of record NW_028244463.1, on the reverse strand, counting down.
TAACAAATCAAGCTTCACCAATTCCGCCTGCATGAGTAATGCCGAGGCCGCCGGGCTTTTGGAAGCACCAGCCGACCTGTCCAGCTCTGGATCCAATACGAAATTGAAATCGCCCCCCCCCCACAGCAACCTGGAGCCCTCATACTGTCTGCATAGGTCCGCTAGCGAGGTGTAAAAGGTAGGGGTGTCGTAATTGGGGCCATACACATTCACAACCAACAAGTCGTGGCCTTTCCCCACACAACGGGCAACGGTATATCGACCCTCCGGGTCCACAACAACCTTCTGTAGTTTCAATTGCGATTTGGGATTAGCCCACGTAAGCACACCCCTTGCGTGTGTGGTGAACCCTGCAGCAACACAAGCACTCCCAAGACCCTTGGTCAACAGCATAGGACTAGTAAGAGGCAGGTGGGTTGCCTGGAGCAGTGCAAGGTCAACCCGGTGACGCTGTAAGTATGCTAGTACCTTCCGGAGTTTACGGAAATCATTCAGTCCCCTCACATTCCAAGTTAGCATTCTGATAGAGTTGGGGCCACTCTCCGGCCCTAAAATCTCATCGTCCACCATTGCAGAAAAGTGAGCGAATCAGCTTCGCACAGGTGGCACAGCAGACACAGTCCTGTAGTAGGCCGAACAAAACCCTCCCCCCAACAGTCCCCAATTGGCATATGTAACATGGTCAACAAAAGAAGAATAGAACAACCACCCACCCACCCACAGCCGACCAACCCCAACCCGGTCAGACAGGTCCCACCACCACCCACCCACCATCCCCCCCCCCCGAAACCACCAGTTGACTCTACAGACCCAAGGGCCCCTCAAGATAGCCAAAAGCCAAAAGCACAGGGGCAGAGGTTCCCAGCCAGACAACAGTACAATTGGGTCTAGGACCTTAAACCTCGGTTACTCCACCACCCCGCCCCCCACTAGCATTCGGCACCCTCACCAGCTTAATACTTCACCATCAAAGAACTAAGCTCCCGCGCGCGGGAGGGCCCTCCCCAAAGCAACCGGCAAAGCGTGCTGCCACCAGACCTCCAGTACATTCCTATTAGTTCGATGGGTAACTAGCAAGATCTCACCCCATAATTGCGACACAGTAGGCTCACAGCATCTGTACAAGAGTCAAAAAATGTGTTAGGGCACAGTCGACCCAGAAAGGAGTCCACACACTCGATTACCCCTGGCCGTCCATGTCAGCAGCGGCATCAGCGTCCTCCCGTTGACTCCTCGGACTGTTGCGTTGTTCCTTAGCCCACTCCTTCTGGGATTTTTTCAATTCCGCAGGGTCGGTGAAGAAGTGTGAGTGCCCCTGCCTGTTGATTCGGAGCCTCGCAGGGTACAACATGGCATAGTCCAGCCCAAGGTCTCTCATTTGTTTCTTATATGGGGCAAAGTGCTTCCTTTCCTCCTGCACTCTCGCCGTGAAGTCCGGATAGAGGGAGATATCCATGCCCTCGAATTGCAAATTTCCTTTCTCCCTTGCCAGCCGAAGCGCCAAATCCCTGTCTCTATAGTTCAAGAGCTTTGCAATAATCGGCCGCGGTGGGAGTCCTGGTTGCGGTTTCGGCCCCAGAGTACGATGTGCCCTCTCGACAATGAACATAGGGGAGAAGACCTCCTCCCCTAACAGGGTCCGAAGCAGCTTCTCCACGAACAGCTCCATTTTACCAGTGTTGGTAGACTCCGCCACCCCAGTAATGCGAACGTTGGAGCGCCGTGAGCGTGCCTCCAAGTCCTCCGTCTTGTCTTGAATGACTTGAAGTAGCCTTCTGAACTGCTTGCGGTCTTGATCCCATTCCGTTTGGGCCTCCTCCGCCTCCGTCAGCCGCCTTTCTGCCATATCCAGCCGTTCGGTATGCTTATCGACTCTCTCGGACATGCGGTCCATCCTGTATGACAATGCATCAATTTTGGTGCCAATCGCCACCATGCTGTCTTGCAAGCCTTTCTCCATAGTTACCAGCATTTCGCGAATGTCCGCACACAGTGAGCTGTCGGAGGCCGTAGGCAGCGGCGAGGCATCCGGGGCCGGCCCCTCTGCACCCTTCGTTTTCCGCTGATCAAACGACAGTTTGGGCTGGGTTTTGTCGCCCTTCCCCATAGCGTTCCTGGTGGACATTGTCGAGGTGCCCAACCGCCAGCAATGAACCACCAGCAAATGTTAGGGGAGTAGAAAGGAGACACTGGGGCAGCAGGCTCCAGAGGACAAGTTGTTGCGCAGCAAGAAATGCGTCCAAGATGGCGGCTAATCACACAGCAGTACGAGCAGGCCCAGTCGCCAGAGAGGCACACCACCGAGCACTCCCCTGTAACCAGACCACACCAAAGCCGGGCAGTTGGGCCACCACCACTCCAGAAAACCTCACATCCACAGTCCCACAGCTGTCCGCGGTACGCGCAGGGTTCAGGCACAGGCCGATAGATCGATCTCCAAGAAGGATGGCGGCCAGCTAGAAACTTCTTCCGGCGTCCAGTAGTACCTCAAAAACACCAGCACCTCTGTTTCCTCCGAATGCACAATCGAAGGCCAGATCACCACAACTTCGCTCGGAAACAGAGCGTGATATCGCCAAGCAGAACCAGGTGTTCAGTCATAGGAGAGGTAGACCGGCACCACTCTAGTACCGCAGGCCGCACGTAGCGTGACGCAGCCCGGGCAGCCACTCAGGATAGACCGTGGATTACGGCCTGATCCGCCACAGCACCATCCTCCAAGCAGCAAAGCGACACCACACCGGATTTCGACCGGGGAAAGGCCCCCCGCTAGGCCTGAGCGTAGATAGAGAGTTTGCCTCAACTTTCAGAGCTAGTTAGGCGCCAAAAGGATAATTTTGACGGAGTTTAATGGGGCTCAGGCGAGGAGCTCAGCGCTCACACGTCTTTCAAGGACGCCGGCAAGCTCCGCCCCCCGCCTTCAACGGTACATTCTTATTGTTAGGACGATTCCGAGAAACAGCTTCCTCGCTCAAACTGTACATTCCTAGGGTTAAGCCGATTCCGAGAAACAAGACCCCCCATTTGTAACCCTTTCCCTATAATCCGGCCAATTCTGAGAAATAGGCCCCGTCTTGCTAAACCACGACAACCAATTCCGAGAAGAAGAGCCCCCAAAATACTGAAACACGACAAAACAGGCATCCTGACACGACCATCTCTCTCTTATCTAAGGAACCAGCCTAGGGTTATTTCTCCACATGCCTGCTTCTCTCGTGCTTCCTCATTTAATCATGACGAGTCTCATCTCTCCTGCTATGTTTCCTCTTTTTATGATGCTGCCTCTTTCTGTAGTCATGACTTCTGTTTTATTGTAACATATGACACGTGCCTGCATTGAAGGGAAGCTCCTTCCTCTTTTCTATGTATAAATACACTGTGATCTGATAATAAAGTTAGAGATTCTTCCGATCCTCCTCAGGTGACGAAGCTCTCCCTTAACTCGAGTTACTGAATAAAGACCCTGAATTCGAACCACCACGGACTCTGCTCTTCATACTTGACCATATTGATAATATAGATATTCCAATCAAGGTAAATTACTAAAATATTTACCACAGTAAAGTGGCGCCCGAACAGGAACTTCCCTTTCTCCCCACACGCCAGTGATGCGGACCCAAACCGGTCTCTTCAAGACATCGACGGACTTCAAAAGAGTGCACGCTGCAGGGTGTTCCTACATGAACTCCTTCGTGTCCAAAAGAGGCTGTACCGAGGTCTGAGCATCTATACGAGGCGGTGAGGACGACAGCGGAAGTCTCGACCCAGAGCCCAAAATCTTGTGAAGATTGCCGAGTCCGAGGTCTTCAGAACCCCGACAAGTCATCCGATCAAGAGCGCAGCGCAACTAGTCCAGTGTCCAGATCTTCAAGATCTTCAAGTTCTCTGCACCTCGGTGAGTACTGCTGGGGGTGTATCAAGACAGGTTCTGATTTTTCAGAGCACGGTCAAGACGGGTTCTAGGTTTCTAGAAAACGGTATGTTTGTATTCTGATACTCAGGATATATCAAGTTATTAAGTGTAAGTTTTTGTTGTTTGATTATTGTCACCATGCCTTTGTTTTCAAAGTTGTGTAGACTGGGTACCCGGAGGGGGTTACTGGAACAAGATGTACCAGTCCCCCCAAAGGATACTCCTGGTTTCCTCATGTATACAAAGTACGGAATTAGTGCCGTTTTATACTTGGATTTGTGGAAGGAATACACTCAAGATTTAGAAATTGCGATTAGATGGCTGTAACGACTGGATTTTTGGACCAGATGGGATCAGCTCCTGAGAGCCCCTCCAACCCAGCCGGAACGTAACCACCTCCCTCCTCAGGACCATCTATCCAGGCACCTGGGTACCTACCTGAGGATGGGGAACTCGCAATATACAAGCTCATATCATCAGAAACACCACTAAATCTATAGGGATACTAAGAATACTCACTGATTACTAAGGACATCCATGCCCTACACCACACTCATACCTCATAGTCTCGCGACCACATGGGTCCAGACTAATCTACCCTGGGGCAGTTCTGATTATCTACCATTACACACTGATTACCCTCAGTGCTCACTCGACACGCAATCGGGCGTGCCATACACACTGAGCTGCAGCCTCAGTGCTCACTCTCTTTCACACGATCTACAATCCGGCAGATCTAAACACTGGTCTCCTTCCCAGTGCTCTCATTTACACACGATCTACAATCCGGCAGATCTAAACACTGGTCTCCTTCCCAGTGCTTTCATTTACACACGATCTACAATCCGGCAGATCTAAACACCGACCACAATCAGTGTTCTCACTAACGCCACTTACCAATGACGACCACTTTCCTATGAATACCTTCAGCTCTCTGTCTCTATGTTGGGAAGTCTCTCTCACTATTCACTAAGGGTTCGCTACTACAATAATATTATGGGATGGCCAAATTACCTGGTATAAACTTTATCCCTTAGTTGCAGGTCTCCTATCTCCCTAATTATTCAACTATCACTTACCTGATCAGGGGTAACATCTGTTCAAACAGTAATACCTGACTAGGAGACAAGGTTACCTCCACTGTATGGGAACAAAGGATATACACACTATGTGATTGAGTTATTCCCTGATTTAAGCGCTCCTACCCCCTTTTGATCCGTCAGTTGCTCAACAGCAACTGGTTAGAAGAAAGGCTAGCTTTATCATAAAAATAACACATAAACACTAGTTCACTAAGAACTGGGGTCTCTTTATTTTAACAATGATGAAATACACATACACAAATCTGCGGGGTCTCTATGACTAACAGGAACTTTAACACACCGCTGAAAGAAAAGGATTAGATATACAGGGACAATGTCATCTGGGGGGACAGGAACTTGTAACACACCGCTGAAAGAAAAGGATTAGACATACAATAGCCTAGGGAATAAGGACAAGATTAAGGTGTAAGTGTAAAGGGGACTAGTTTAGACTACCTCACCTATTAGAAGGAAGATTTCTCTTTGACTCTGGTGGGATCAGGGCTCTCTCTGTCTCTGGTGGGATCAGGGCTCTCTCTGTCTCTCCCTCCGTCACCACAGCTACACGCCTCTGGTTCCATTGCTCCAGCTGACAGCCTTAGCTCCTCCATCTGCTTTGATGCTCTCTGACAAACTGGCAGTCCCAGCTGATAGTAACTGCTCTCTCTCTTCAGCTTCAGCAATCCTCTGCCTTCTTTCTCCATTCCAGAACTGCACTGCATTCTGCAGCTCCAGCAGACATCCTGCTCTCTCCTCTGCAAGAACCAAACTGAACTGACCACTCCTCCTCTCCTGCAGTTCGCTAATATGGATTCCTCTCCCCTCATGGAAATTTCCAACAGAGGGCTGCCTCCCACCGAATTCCTGTGCTAGCTCCAGAGCTCTTTGCGCAACCGCAGTGGCCAGCTGCTTGTTACGTCTGGGCCCAAGAGACAAACACATTCCTCGGATAAGAAGCAGTCCTGACTGGTTTTCCCCTAGCAGTCAACAGCCTTAACTATAAACTTTACCTTTACCCCTGAAGCCTCTCAGCTCCATCAAGATGGAGTCTCTCTAGTTCTGGACCTTGTAGGCCTAAGAAGGATGAAATAACCCTTAGCTCTGTCAGAGTACCTACATAAACCATACCAATGTGTAATATAAAGTAAGGACCACGGGATCCAACCTCTACTATAAACAATAATGAAAGGCCAAAGCCAATAGGCAATAGATGGCCTCTTCTAGGTCTGGAAGAAAGGGCTTAAAAGGGCCAACACAAGCTAGGAATACATATCCTAGATGTGAGCAAGATTAAAGTCTATATCACTCCCAAATAGGGCCAAAAAGCCTGTCTATACATTCCACCCTTAGACTTTATTTTGCGAACATCTATAAACAACAACATCCAAATAAACAAACATCAACATAATCTATCAACAACACCAAAAACCAAAAACAAACTCTCTAAAATGAATGACAACTTAAGGAAATTCCACCTGAAACTTAATGTAGGGAATACAAATCTAACAACCAACTGAAAACAAATCAAAGCACCCTTGACTTGAATGCTAAAACATATCTAAGATTTGATCTGATAACAACAGAAACTAACCAAAGCATCCTTAAACTAAATGTGCCTCAACTTCTAGTGATAACTGATGAAATCTAGTGATGTAGGGACTTATTTGTTGAATGAAAACAGCAAGGGTCCTAAATGGGGCCTACCTACATCGGACAACTTAAGAACTAAATGTGCTTCAACTTCTAATGATAAAACAACAAAGGGCCTAAATGAGGCCTACCTACTTTGGACAACTTAAGCTAATGATAACCCATGAAATCTATTGGTGTAGGGCCTTGTTTGTGGAATAAAAATAACAATGGGCCTAAATGAGGCCTACCTACTTTGGTCAACTTAAGGAAAAATTTGGTGAAATCTGAGAAATAAACATGACAAACGGTTCTCAAGGTCTGGGCAAACATTAATAATAAATGTAGGACATAACCATACTAAAAGACACACCTCCCAGGACAACTGAAAGTCTAGGGTAACCACTCTTGGATCAATAAAAGTGAAAGTGTAATAACACGAAAATAAAGATAACCCCATTCCTACAAAATAGCTGGTGTAGCACTATGCATATTAGGTAATGAATCAAAGAAATGTATCTAAATGTGGTGCATATATAAAAGCACAAAACAGTTAGCACCTAGTTTCTCACTGTATCACACTGTGGAACACATGTGTGCACCACCATAAAAAAAAATTACAATCCAACTGTATTGATCTTACATTGGCAAAAACTGTTTTGCAGAAAACAGGAAAACTATAATAGGTGAAAGATAAACCAGTGTAAAATAGCACAGCAGAGTAAAAGCTAAATATATATGAAACATTTCAGTCATGTGGCACTGCATAAACATTAAAATCAGGAACAGGACTATAATCTTTTCACGTGGGGCCTGTTCGTGGTGATTGCAAAGAAAAACATGGGAATAATGCAGGCCAAGGAATTACATAACTATTTCAGAAATTCAGTCCATTATTCAAAAGATGGTATTTTTGGCTTTGTCAAAAATATATTCAAAGATATTGTATGGGGTTTGAACCTGACCGCTGAGGCAGCCAACTATAGAGTACAGTTAACCCCTTCCATGCTCATGACGAGCTCAGCTAATTGGCAATTTTCAGCACAGGGGAAAAATAACCACAGCAGCGATGTGGTCAAAATAAGAGTTCTTTTAGCATAATTTCGGGGTTCAAGGCAGTCAATTGTGGGTACATCAGTGTAGGTCACCACCCTGCATCTTCATCTGTATCCGGTACCAAGGAAGCACTTCCTCCGCCGTTCATCCACCACCATTCCGGTCTGGTCTGGTTCCATCTCCCAAAAATAACAAACTAACATAAAAAATGAAAACAAAAAAGTAAAATAATAAAGGGAGTGGGAGGGGGGTGGGCCGATGCACACACCAAACACCACAACCCAATAACCTAGAACGAGAAAACCAGTATCATTAATCTAGCAAGATAAAATTTTCCATTTAAAAAGCACCCCAAGTGCTTTTCATTGTCGAAAGAAACATCCTAATTAATAAAAAACATTCTTCTGAAGTCAAGAAATAATTAAAATCATATACTTTTAAATTTGTTTGGGCAAAATCTAATTTTTTCATACACAGCCAGAAGGGCTGGGACATAGCAACACCCTAATCCTCTGTGAGACAGCCCCTCCCTTCAGAAAGATGTTCGTGCTCAGAGTTTTGAATCCGCTCCAAAAAATACGCAGAAGCCAGGCTACAGTGTGATGTAATTTGAATCACTGCCAAGTGCTGATCTCATTGCAGGAGCAAGACTGCTGCCAAGCACTCGGTCCAAGCATCTCTAATCTCTAGTCAGGGAAGCTCACCCAGGCCTACTGTATCTATCTAACTCCAAGGGCCAAGCGTCCGCCAATTATTCTGCATGTACAAGGATCCCTTATCTGAAGGCAATGAAGCTGTCTGCGCCGACAGCAAGGAAGAGCGACTTGACCCCTCCCTTACATAAACATTTCTTTTGCGGAAGAAATTGGAGGTTGGCCAATGATAACAAGACATGCACTGCTCGGCGCTCCAAGAGGGAAAGGCCCTCCCTTCAAAAAACAGCTTTTCTCTGAGAGCCAGGCAAATTCAAGGTCAAAAAACACATTCCCTGGAAGTCAAAACAACTGTATTCCCAGGCAGAACCACTGTTCTCAAACTAACTAAATTAAATTGAAAACTTGACGAAAAGCATCCTAATATTAATAAGTAATAAGGGCATATATTTTTTGTAACTAAGTGACATGCTAGCATTTGAAAATAATACAGTACTGCTACTAGCTGCAAAGGAAAAAAAATATTAGCAGACACATCACAGTTTAGTATTGGAAAATAACATGTGAAACACCATAATTTTACACTGCAGGCCAGATTCATCAGTTTTTTCAAATAGTCATTTTTCTAACTGAGTGGGCACACTCACACAATGGTCTGCTACATATCAGAAACATTTGCATTTGAAAAAGGTTCAGCTTGCATTGGAAAAATAATAATGAGAACACATTTGTTTTAAAAACACACAGTTGCATTTCACTAATTAAAAGCACATGTTACCGTGCACTGTTGGGCAAGAGTAATTATTCACAATCTGTGATCATTCTAAAACACCGGTCTGCAAATTCCTTTCTAGTTGGAAAACCCTCTACGAAATAATTAATGAAAACAGCCCGTAGCGTGCACTCTAACTGGGCCATCTTTTTAATATTTCACTCATTTTAAATCATGCATTCAAAAATAATTCTCCACACGTTTGTGGATGCATATTAAGTAGCACATTTAAAAGAACACAGCTCCCTCCGTGTAAACCCTTATCTCAATCCGACTGGTTGATTTATTACTTAACAACCTCTAAGAGTCAGACACATGAAGTCATCAGTTCCAAGGCAAACCCACACAAATTCGTAGACGTATTCCAAAAAGAATGTTAAATGAACACAGCTCTACTCTCAGCGCAAGATGTTACCCTTCCGTCAGCAAGCTGACAAAGCACATAGGCAGACCCAGCAACCAATGAAAGTCAAATCAAACCATCATTCATCAAAACACTCACTGACTGACAGTGTCAGCTCACATAATCTTGCAAGTTAAACAGCATGTTAAAATAAATCCTGCCATCTCAATACAAGATATTAACCCTTTGGCAGCTCAAGCACAATCATTCCCCAATGACTGCAGTACATGGGAAAGTCATGAACTCATCTCTCCACGTTTTCACATAACCCGTACGCACAGCTTCAAAACGTTATCCCCACGCACTTGAAAGAGATCCAGCTCTCTCCTGCCTAACGTAATGATAACATGCTCTGTCCAAGCCATAACCACATGGCGCTATTCACAAGCCATATTTACAAGAAAGTCAACAAGTTCAAAAAATGACAAGCTCTTCACAAGGAATATATTCAAGGCGCAATTCACAAGGAACACAGCAAGTCAAAATGAGAACATGCTCCTCACAAGCCACAATTACATGGCGCTATTCACAAGCCATATTTACAAGGAGCTATTTACAAGGAACTCCACAAATCATATTACATTGAATACATTTCACATTGCACAGCATAAGCAGATGCAGCAAGCAATTTAATGGGCAATTTAAAAGCATTTTTCACACACATTTGTACAATTGGATCATCACAAAGATGTAATTGGCTCCCTCATGTAATGTCATCCTTCAACCCTGACAGGTCAAACACCAAGATGAAAAGCATTTCTTCCACCCTGCATAAGCCAAATGCCATGATGTACTGCAATCTCCTCACACTGCAACTGTTCAAGCCCATAGGTCACACAGGCTTCATAAACTGCAAGACTACGCCAGATGGAACTGGCGATCAGGGCACTCCCCCACAACTTATGGGAAACTCTCCAAGCATATGGCCAGGTCACACAGGCTTCGTAAACAGACGACTACGCCAGATGTAACTGGCGCTCAGGGCACTCCCCCACAACTTATGGGAAACTCTCCAAACACATGGCCAGGTCACACAGGCTTCGTAAACAGACGACTACGCCAGATGTAACTGGCGCTCAGGGCACTCCCCCACAACTTATGGGAAACTATCCAAGCACATGGCCAGGTCACACAGGCTTCGTAAGCAGCCGACTACGCCAGATGTAACGACTGGATTTTTGGACCAGATGGGATCAGCTCCTGAGAGCCCCTCCAACCCAGCCGGAACGTAACCACCTCCCTCCTCAGGACCATCTATCCAGGCACCTGGGTACCTACCTGAGGATGGGGAACTCGCAATATACAAGCTCATATCATCAGAAACACCACTAAATCTATAGGGATACTAAGAATACTCACTGATTACTAAGGACATCCATGCCCTACACCACACTCATACCTCATAGTCTCGCGACCACATGGGTCCAGACTAATCTACCCTGGGGCAGTTCTGATTATCTACCATTACACACTGATTACCCTCAGTGCTCACTCGACACGCAATCGGGCGTGCCATACACACTGAGCTGCAGCCTCAGTGCTCACTCTCTTTCACACGATCTACAATCCGGCAGATCTAAACACTGGTCTCCTTCCCAGTGCTCTCATTTACACACGATCTACAATCCGGCAGATCTAAACACTGGTCTCCTTCCCAGTGCTCTCATTTACACACGATCTACAATCCGGCAGATCTAAACACCGACCACAATCAGTGTTCTCACTAACGCCACTTACCAATGATGACCACTTTCCTATGAATACCTTCAGCTCTCTGTCTCTATGTTGGGAAGTCTCTCTCACTATTCACTAAGGGTTCGCTACTACAATCATGTTATGGGATGGCCAAATTACCTGGTATAAACTTTATCCCTTAGTTGCAGGTCTCCTATCTCCCTAATTATTCAACTATCACTTACCTGATCAGGGGTAACATCTGTTCAAACAGTAATACCGGACTAGGAGACAAGGTTATCTCCACTGTATGGGGACAAAGGATATACACACTATGTGATTGAGTTATTCCCTGATTTAAGCGCTCCTACCCCCTTTTGATCCGTCAGTTGCTCAACAGCAACTGGTTAGAAGAAAGGCTAGCTTTATCATAAAAATAACACATAAACACTAGTTCACTAAGAACTGGGGTCTCTTTATTTTAACAATGATGAAATACACATACACAAATCTGTGGGGTCTCTATGACTAACAGGAACTTTAACACACCGCTGAAAGAAAACGATTAGATATACAGGGACAATGTCATCTGCGGGGACAGGAACTTGTAACACACCGCTGAAAGAAAAGGATTAGACATACAATAGCCTAGGGAATAAGGACAAGATTAAGGTATAAGTGTAAAGGGGACTAGTTTAGACTACCTCACCTATTAGAAGGAAGATTTCTCTCTGACTCTGGTGGGATCAGGGCTCTCTCTGTCTCTGGTGGGATCAGGGCTCTCTCTGTCTCTCCCTCCGTCACCACAGCTACACGCCTCTGGTTCAATTGCTCCAGCTGACAGCCTTAGCTCCTCCATCTGCTTTGATGCTCTCTGACAAACTGGCAGTCCCAGCTGATAGTCACTGCTCTCTCTCTTCAGCTTCAGCAATCATCTGCCTTCTTTCTCCATTCCAGAACTGCACTGCATTCTGCAGCTCCAGCAGACATCCTGCTCTCTCCTCTGCAAGAACCAAACTGAACTGACCACTCCTCCTCTCCTGCAGTTCGCTAATATGGATTCCTCTCCCCTCATGGAAATTTCCAACAGAGGGCTGCCTCCCACCGAATTCCTGTGCTAGCTCCAGAGCTCTTTGCGCAACCGCAGTGGCCAGCTGCTTGTTACGTCTGGGCCCAAGAGACAAACACATTCCTCGGATAAGAAGCAGTCCTGACTGGTTTTCCCCTAGCAGTCAACAGCCTTAACTATAAACTTTACCTTTACCCCTGAAGCCTCTCAGCTCCATCAAAATGGAGTCTCTCTAGTTCTGGACCTTGTAGGCCTAAGAAGGATAAAATAACCCTTAGCTCTGTCAGAGTACCTACATAAACCATACCAATGTGTAATATAAAGTCAGGACCACAGGATCCAACCTCTACTATAAACAATAATGAAAGGCCAAAGCCAATAGGCAATAGATGGCCTCTTCTAGGTCTGGAAGAAAGGGCTTAAAAGGGCCAACACAAGCTAGGAATACATATCCTAGATGTGAGCAAGATTAAAGTCTATATCACTCCCAAATAGGGCCAAAAAGCCTGTCTATACAATGGCCAAAGAGTGGCACATGGGATTTGAATTGTATCATGGCAGTTGAAGAGAAATGTTGGGAAAAGAAAGCAAGACCCTCGATGTTAGAGAGTATTGAATTATGGCGAAAGGAAGCACATCAAAGGGAACAGAAAGAGCAAAGGAAAGTAGAAAAAGCAAATAGAATGTCAGAAGAAAGTAAGATGAGAAAGTTACGAGAACAGAATGCGGATATTAATTTTGAACAAATAAAGAGGGAGGCCTCGGCCTCCGCGACGGGGATGTATCCCGTCCTTTCCCAAAAGGCAGAGTCCAATGATAACACTAGTGTTCCCACAGCACCTCCATGACCTAAAACTCCTTCTGCTCCCAAAGACTTTATTTCCACCTACTTAATGGAACCTCCTCCTGCTTATACCAATCAAATAACAGCCAGACGAACAGTCACACAGTCTGAAACCATCCCTGACACCTCAAGCCGGGATCCACCCATGTTGGAATGTGATTATGACCGGACCCCAGGGGAAGGTTCACAAGTGGATATCTCCCTTTGTCTACGAGAAGCTCTAGAAGGTGTACGAGAGGTACCGAATGTCGCAAATTGTCTGAACAAGATTTATGAAACTCTCCGAACAGGAGAAAATTTAGAAGCCCTGCAGGAAGCCATTAAAAATAGACCCATAGCACATAGAAAATGCCTCTCACTATTCATGATCACTTGTTTTATCAGAATAATAGCTAGTGCAGGAAAAAGAGTTCCTGATGATTTATTACAACTTGATCAAGCAGTGGTTGCAGGTAGTTACAATAAAATAAAAGAAATAGATCTCTTTATTCCACTCTTTACAAGCAAGGTTTCTGATTTCCATCAAAAAGACACCCCTACTCAGGAAATAGAGAATGAGAGTACAGACAGAGAAGAAGAATCTCCCTTTCAAGGAGCAGTACGCTCCTGTATCCCTCGTTCCCAGAATAGTGGACAAATCAAGACTAAACTTAAGAAATTGTCAACTCCTACAGATAGATTATTCCAACAAACACAAGAAGCTCTAGATGATTGGATGGACGACGAACCTCCACTCACTACCCAAGAAAAAGAACTAGCTCGATCAAGCACCCATTGGGTATCTCAATACTCTATATATGGCCCTGATATAGTCGCTCAAATGTTTCTATCGATCCCTCTAACGTCCCAAAGGTTGGCAAGCATCTATATGGTTCAACACCTCATTACGATGTACGAAGATACTGGTTGCCCGCCCAAAAAGTTACGTTTTCTCTTACGCGACTGCTTAGAAGGGAGGTGGGTGGCCAGGGGACAAGAATTCCTTAATATCTTCCTTGACCTACGACAGCGATATATTCAATAATTTATGACGCAAATCCCCATCACTATGACCAAGGACAGTTCCCCCTCCGAGAAGTACATCCCGTTATAGATTCTGGAGGGAAACTACAACAAACATTTGTCTACATACCGTTGACAAAAATAGAAATATTAGAAATGAAGAAAATAGTCCTTTCTCACGAAAAAGATCCTTCGGGTTTTCATAGAGAGCTCAAGGATATTCTTCAAATGGGTTCCTTTACCTATAAGGATCTCAATATTCTCCTTAAAGTCATATTGCCTCAAGGGACATATGACAAACTAAAAGGAAAAGATTGGGAGGTAGAAGGGAAAAAGATAGTATGGACAGCTTTAGAGACAGAAGAAAATACTTGTGCTGCTGGACAAGGCTTGGGACCTCTAGTCTAGAACTCCCTCGCCTTCTCCCGAAAATACTCTGCCAGTTGCTGACCACTAAGAAAAAAGATTGGGATGCTATCTCTGCAGGCAAACAGAAACCAGATGAGGATGTAGGGGACTACTATACTAGGTTAGAGAAATGTTTTCTTATCAACAGCGGCCTCTCCTCAGGTGGAGACGCCTATAGTCGATTATTTGTCTCCAAATTCGTAGAAAATGCCTTGCCTACGATCAGAAATAGAATACTTAAGGTAGAGAGTACTTGGCAAGCAAGCTCCCCTTCACAAGCACTTCAGATGCTCCAATATCACCAAAATAGGATTAGAGATGAACAAGAACAAGAAAAGAAAAGAACGAAGGATACTAAAATGAAGGTATTGGTAGCACAGACTAATACAATCCAACAGACCCCTAAACAAGCTCAAGTGTCACAAGAAAAGGTTACTTGCAAAAGGCCAGGTCACTTTGTGCGTGACTGTCCAGTATTACAACATAATATTGCCACTGGGAAGACCCAACCCCGTAACTATCCCCCACGACCCTCTGTTCCCTTATCAGCTCCTCCAACTGATACTAAACCTGCCACCCAACTCTATCAGTACCCAGTGTCATCCTATCCTGAATTCCCCTCAATTTCATGAGACAGCTGGGAGGAACACGATAGTCGTCCACTGATCCCCGTCCCGGTTGACCAAAAGGGTCTTAGGTAAGGAAACAAAATTTCTAATAGACATCGGGGCCAGTAGGACGACAGTACAACACAACGAGGTTGCCAAGGTACCCCTCTCTGGCTCAAATAGTATTTCCTTGGGTTTCTCAGGTACACCAGTCATCAACAAGGTTTCTGAACCAGTATCACTTCAAGTTGGTCCTCTTACAACATCCACTGATTTGGTACTTACTAAGTCATGTCCCGAAAACTTACTTGGCATCCAGACATTAAAGGAACTGGGTGCTGTGATATGCTGTTCCCCGGAAGGAATACGACTATTCCCCCGAGATTTCAAAGGTCATTTCACCACACGAGAATTAGACGTCAGACTAAGAGACATTCCTGCTACATTATGGGCTACAGATCCGACTGACGTAGGGTTCATGGACATCACACCACACATGGTCACATTAAAAGAAGGTGTTGTCCTACCTCGTGTCCGACAATACAAGCTACCTCCAGATGCAGAACAAGCCCTTATCCAGATTATCGATGATTTAATACAGAAAGAAGCAGTCAAAGAAGTCCCTTCCAACATATGTAACTCACCAGTCTTACCAGTAAGAAAGAAAACAGATGACGGTGCACCACCAGTTTACAGACTAGTAGTTGACTTACGCGAACTAAAAAAGTGTTTGGTACCACAATACCCTGTGGTCTCTGACATCAGTACTCTGCTAACAGCTATAGACCCTGAAGCCACACATTTTACTGTAATCGACCTAAAGAACGCCTTCTTCATAGTACCCATTCACCAAGACAGTCAGTACCTATTCGGATTCTCACTACAAGGTCGTAGCTTCTGTTTCACGAGAGCTCCTCAAGGGTACACAGAAAGTCCCAGTATTTACAGTCAGGCACTTAAAAGACAGTTAGATGACATTGTTATGCCCTCAAATACAACATTGTTACAATATGTCGATGACCTACTGATCACCGCACGCTCTGAACCAGAATGTGAACATGCATCACGGATTGTCCTAATGTTCCTTGCACAACATGGCCACAAGGTGTCACCCTCGAAATTACAATTGTGTTTACAGCAGGTGGCCTACCTGGGACACCTGCTGTCAAAGGAGGGTAGGGCACTCACACCTGAAAGAATTCAACTCATTTTTAACATTCCTGTTCCTAAGAAACAGAAAGAAGTCCGTGCCTTTATTGGCCTCACGTCTTACTGTAGACAGTGGATTCCCCAATTTGCTTACTTGGCCAAACCCCTGATACAGCTAACGATCACAACCTCTTCCCCATTGCCATGGACACCTGATCATACCTTTGCCTTTGACACCCTCAAACAAGCATTATGCTCTGCACCTGTCCTAGCTACACCTGATTATGCCAAACCTTTTGTCCTCTTTGTCACAGAACGGGAAGGTACAGCCTTGTCAGTACTCACACAAGCACAAGCCAACAAACATCGTCCCTGTGCTTATTTTTCTAGCACTCTTGACCCTGTTGCACAAGGTTTTCCTGCCTGTTTGAAATCTGTCGCAGCCACAGCTCTAGCAATACGACAAAGTGATTCCATAGTACTAGGACACTCTCTTGAAGTACAAGTTCCACATGCAGTAGAACTACTCTTGAAGGACACAAACGCAACATTTGACCATAGCCCGCCTCACAGGTTACGAAGTCACTCTGTTCCAACCCCACATCATCATCAAAAGATGCAATATCCTCAACCCAGCTACGTTACTGCCTACTATTTCAGTTGACAATCAGATTCACGACTGCTTAGAGGTAGTTGAACTAGTCACAAAACCCCGGTCTGATCTTACAGATGTCCCTCTAAGTGCACCAGAACACACACTGTTTGTAGACGGATCCTGTATGCGCCTCCAGTCAGGCGAGCTTTCAGCAGCCTATGCTGTTACCACAGTAAACACAGTCCTTTTAGCAGCTAGAATACCCGTACATTCAGCACAAGCAGCAGTGCTAATAGCTCTCACACAAGCATGTGAGTGGTCTAAAGGAAAACGAGTCAATATCTACACCGATTCACAGTACGCATTCGGGGTAGTCCATAACTTCAGCATCCTCTGGAAAGAGAGAGGTTTCCTAACCTCTCATGGAACCAAGATCCAACATGGAGATCTTATCCTCCAGCTACTAGAAGAAATACACAGACCTACAGAAGTAGCTATACTAAAATGTAAAGCACACACCAAAGTCATAGACTCTATCACTAAAGGTAATGCTCTGGCGGACACCACAGCTAAACATGCTGCTCAGACAGGAACACTAAACACCAAAACCACCATTAGAACCATCTGTCCAGTTATCGATCCCACCAAAGATGTAGTAGACATCCAAAACCAAGCCACAGAGACCGAAAAGGGAAAATGGGAGGAAGAGGGAGGTGCACACACAGATCAAGGTTGGGTAACAAAAGACAAGTCCAAATGGTTTCTCCCTGACATAATGGTTCCCGTAATGATAGAAACTGCCCATGGTCCTGCCCACCTAGGAGAAAAAGGAATGTTAGACAGTCTGAATTTAATATGGCACAACAAGCATCTGCGTGCAGCAGCCAAAAAAAAGGTACGAACCTGTATGATTTGCTGTCAGTTCAATCCCGGGAAAAGTGTACCAGTTGAACAAGGAGGGTTCCATCCTCCAGATTACCCCTTTGAAGTCCTCCAAATGGATTATATCCAAATGGAAAGATGTCGAGGATACAAGTATGTCCTTGTAGTGGTCTGTACCTTAACCCGATGGACTGAAGCTTACCCTGTCCCAGACTATGGTGCCCAAATGACAGCGAAACAATTGTTGAGGGAATTTTTCCCCAGGTACGGGTTGCCCAGGTCATCTACTCTGACAATGGACAACCCTTCTCCTCTAAATTAATGGAAGCAGTTTCCCTACTGTTAGGTTACACCTGGAAATTTTACTGTGTTAGACATCCCCAAGCAGAAGGCCTGGTGGAGTGACACAACCAGACATTAAAAAACAAATTGGCGAAAATATGTGCTGACAAGCAAATAGACTGGGTGACAGCTCTTCCAGTTGCCCTGTTCTACATGCGAATAGTGGCACATTCTCGGACGGGCCTGTCACCCTATGAGGTCACATATGGGAGACCTCCAAATATCTGGGGTGTCCCATCTCCTAAAAAGCTAACTGATATTGACGCAAATGTACTGACAGATTACTTGGCTTCTTTGATGTATGCACTACGTTCTTGCCGTTCACAGGTGGCTGCAGCCTTTTCAGACAAGACCACGCCCGACGAGCACTCTCTTCAACCTGGCCAATGGGTGCTCGTCAGAAATTTTGACCGAACCAGACCTCTGGAAAGAAGGTGGACGTCTCCCAAGCTGGTGCTGCTCACAACAAGGACCGCCGTCAAAGTCGAAGGACGAAAAGGATGGCTCCACGTGAGCCACTGCAAGCCCTTCTACGGACCAACTCCTTCGGACACTGTTGCTGATCCCGAGTGATAGAGCGCGCAGGTCACCCGACCCGTATTCACCAAAAATATATACGCTAATTGGGCCCATCAATAATTTTTCGTGAATCAGGTAACCTTCACAACGCTATCAGCAATTCGGGGTTCTTACTTTCCATATATTTCAAGTGTACCTGACTTACCAATCCTCGAGAACAGGTACCTCTGACCACAATGGATCAGGAGCTAAAATTAAGCTCTAGGCAGATAGCACTAATACCACATACATTTCTTATTTGTATATTTTTATAATAACCACAAACACAGGGAGTTTTAAAGATTTTATCTAAATCATAAAAGGTTTGTATATGCCATGAGAATAAGGTTTACATTAATAAGAACATCTATAACCAAGATCAAAAACACGATATAACTATGAATCAGGGTGAGAATCATTAATTTTCAAAAAGATACTATGGGAAGGAACATGCTATTTCATCACTAAAGGATAGGTAAGAACAAGGGAACATACTACTGAATGCTAATTGGAATAAACTGAGAGGTTTTGTGCTTCAGAATAAGTGCAACTTCTATAGGAAGGGTAACAGTGGAACATACTAAATATGCAAACAATTCAGCAATTAAGTAAGGGTAAGGGAGAGATAAGGAACATGCTAGAAAGAATACTTCTGTCAGAATTTAAAGGTAAGAGATAAATCACAGGCAAGATTGCTTTATTAGAAAAATAGGAGAGAAAGATTTAGAAGGACGAACACCCACATATATTTTATATTTACCTAGGACAGAATGAGGAATAACCCTGGCCACAGGTCAGTTAGGAAAGCGGGAAAGGACCCTCAAGGACTTGGAATGCCAGTAGGCGAGTAGGTACAGCTCATGGACAGTCAGGACAGGATCACCCCAGGATTGGATCAGGACTGGGCTCATGGAAGGGTACGACCAACACCTGCAGCTTTGGATGCAATGCCTGCGCTACGCCCTCTCTGCAAGGAATCTGCCAATAACCCCGATTGGGATCTCGAATCTCCCAGCAAAGTGCTTCGCCAGCACTTAAGAGTTCCTCCACCCCAGACTAAGTTTGTGGAAATTACGGACAGAGTGCTCCGCAGCTCTCTGTATTCAATTACCTATAGAGTTCGTAGGGCCAGTGACAGGTCGGCTATTCGGACAAGTCGGACAATTTCTCTAGCTAAAACTAGACTAGTTATACTGTTTTCGGGTCAGTGGACCACCCACAAATGTTGCAAATGAAAGGATCCCCAACTTCGGATTGGACAAGTGCGGTCATTGTCACCACCTAGAATTTGGAGTTCACATAATTAATATTCATTTACTTGAATCCACCCCTTACATTCCCCTTCCCATGGCATAAGAATAAGGAGACAATAGCGCACAGAGTACAACAACTACAATGTATCAAGACAGGTACGATTTCGAGCCTTCTTGCTGGGTCGTAGATTGGTTCCCAGGAGCATCTTAGCTTCAGCAGCCAGCTGGCTGAGTTCCACTGCTGCGAGCCTTGCTCTTCCCCTATCACGTGATGGGTGACACATGGGCTTCCAAGATGGAGCAGCACCTCTCCTCCCAGGCCCCCGGAGAAGGTTACATGAAAGGTAAGCGAAAACAATTTAGAAACACATAAAAAATGAATATACTGTATACCATGAATAGCTGCACTACACCCCTTACTTTATAATATCTATAGCGTTAGGAGTTAAGCAGAAATAAACAGCTGAGCCAGAGCAGCAGTAGCAAGCGGAGAGCATGTTAAAGACAAAGCGTCCATATTAGCAATACTGCGCATGAGCGAAAAATCCCTCCAGAACTACGAGTGCGTCACATCACATGGGTATGACCGACGCATGCGCAGACTGAAATCCCGCATAGCAGCGACCAAGTCAGTTGCAAGCGTAGTTATGATTAATAAACACATAGGCAAACATCTCTGGGACACCCGCGTGTAGTGTAAAAGTGCAATATTAATACACGAAACAGATTGATTAGTATTTTAAATGTTAAGCGAGGGGTTTGAGTTCAAGCAAGTCGCGTAACGTGCGAATCCTTGCTCCATCAATCCCCTCTTTGATGATATTTACTATCATCACTATTAATGGAACCAGATGCCAACTTTTTCTTTCATATCTCATCCATCTCAATCTCAACAAATTTGTTGTTAAGCCTTTTCCCTGCATCCTTATTAGGATGGAAATTCTTTGCCTTTTTATAAATTTGATTTTTCAGCTCTTCTAATTCAAGTTCATCAACATTCCTTTTCACTCCTCTCTTGTTCACAGCATACTTCTTTTTGCATTTCTGGCATTTGCAACAAAATATTATTATTAGCACAATTAAACTAATCCCTGCTATTGGCATCAGTATTTTACTCACAAGACTTTTACCTATGTTAGAAAACCAACTACCTACAGAGGAGAGACCATCAGTTAGTCTCTTCCAGGCACTGTCAGCCTCCAGTGGTTTGAGCTCCTTTTCCAGATTAGTTATGTTTCTCACATATTTCTTAATTTCAACACTTTTATCTGGAATGTAAGTGCAACAATGTTGCGCTTTCAACATTCTACAGACTCCGCCCTCTTTTGCCAATAAGGTATCAAGAGCAAGTCTATTTTGTAAAACCATTGATCTGATCGCAACCAGTTCGGTATTGACCAGCAAGAATCCAGCAGCAGTGTCAGTAGATAACCGATCTACCACTGTAGACAATTTGCAAATTCGGTGTGTATTCAGAACCACTCCCACTCCAGGTATCAATGCACTAAATATATCACCTATTATTTCTCCTACACTTTCTCTTCTACTACGCACTAAACCATTAGTATTTTCATTGCTTCCAGCGGCGTCATTCACATGGTATATTTTCGGGAAGACAATGCCAAAATAGCAGCTTCCATACCAGTGATCCGGTAATTTGAAATAAGCCTTGTTTCCACATATATAATAAATTCCGGGAAACACAGGTTCTGACCCATTTTTATTTATTTATTTATTTATTTAATTTCTTGTATAGCGCAAGAATCGACCCCGGTCGGGGTATCTCCGCGCTTTGCTCGCTAAGGTGAAAAAGAAAAGGGCATTACAGATGAGCTGAGGTTTCAATGATAGAGCTACAGCTAGTTATTCCTCTGGGAACAAGTTGGTTTTGAGCCTTTTTCTAAAGGAAAGGTGATTAGTGATCTGTCTGAGGCTAAGGGGCAGATTGTTCCACAAGGTCGGCCCCACTAGGGAGAGGGCGCGGCCGCCTTGTCTGGTCTTTTTGATAAGAGGGGGTTTTAATAGGAGTTGATTGCTTGAATGCAGAGCGCGGTCCGGTTTGTAAAGTTGTAGCTTTTGGGTCAAGTAATTGGGGCCGTTTCCAAACAGGCACTTATGGACGGTACAGCAGATTTTAAATTTAACACCTTGCCGTATTGGGAGCCAGTGAAGTTCTCTCAGCAGGGGCCTAGAAGGTGTTCTTGTAGGAGCGTTCAGAATCAGGTTGAAACCCCAACCTCCAATTACCTTATAATTGTGTTCGCATTCACTGGAACCGATGAATACATTGTTATAATAACAAGTCTTTTCTCTATGAAGACAGAGTTTCCCCTTTCTTTTGAAATCCAGCAACAGTGCAGCGTTCTCTTCACCTTTTGAGGTGCTTTCCATGTTTTCTGCCCATTTAGGAGTTTTCTGTCTTTTGTCATTGGCCTTTCTTTGGAAAATTTCCCTTCTCTTTTCTGCCATGTTTAAAAACATCTTTCCTTGTTCATGTAATGAACAGGTCAAATTATTTCTGTGTGCTTCACCTAAATCTATGTCACCTATAGTCAGAAAGTATTCTCCCATATAACGAGTCACGTCACTCTTGATATGTACAATGTTCAGGTTTCCCCGAATAGGAAGTTCAGAAAATATTACGTCTGAGTTAGAATAGTAATACTGTAGGGTGCTTCTATAAAATAAGCTTGCCAAAATACTACAGGAAATTCCATAGGTTAGGGGTAGATGGTGATAGGTCACACCTTCAGCTACAGAAGTGGGTAGCTTCATGCAGACATAACAGTCTTCTATTTCCATAGCTTCTACATAGTGTACTAAAAGGTTTGCAAATACATTTAAATGTGTCCTGTTTCTTATTCTGTGATAATATAGTCCTCCTTCGTCTGATGCATCTACGTCCCCTTTTGTCTGTTTAAGGCTAGAGGTTTTCTCACGTCATTCTATACTTTGTGGTGTTTCTTCTGTCGGCAAAACATCTGAGTCTTTCGTCACTAATTTAGTAGGATACAGGTTAGAATCTTTGCTTATCATAAAAGGTATTAAGACTGTTAGTCCTATCCATACTATTAGTACTATTGCTACACTACACAAGCATATTTTACAGCATGTTTTACAGCAATTCTGTCTAGGTCTTCCATTCACATTTGAATCAGACATTTTTGGCTTAGAAGAAGTTTCTCAACTCCTCTTTGTAACTTTACACAGGTGGCTTACGCAGGTTAAAATTTCAGGTGGGGTCTTCTTCTTCGGAACCCTGATCAGCAATTGATTCTTCGTCACTCTCGTCACTTATTTCGAGGTCTTAAAATTCTTCTAGTACTAGGTAAGTCCATTCAGGATTCCGATATTTCTTGTTTTGTCTTTTTATTCTGACACTCCGTCTTTGAGGCTTGGTTCCAGCCCTTTCCTTTTCACTGGCAGCTTTCTTTCGGTCTTCTAACTTCTCTTCCACAGTTTTCAATCTCAGTTTTAGTCTTTTTATGAATCTTGGTTCATCTTTCTTCTTTTTAAGTCTTTTAACTGGCACTGTAATTTGGCTTTCTTCACAAGCTCTTTTGTTTTCATTCAGTTGTGGCACAGCTATTTTGACACTTCCGTCTTCTCTTCCTGTCTGACTAGTCCCAGGTCTTATTACAGATTCTTCTGCCTGGTTGCTAAACTGGCCTGGTTCAGGTGTATACTGATTTTGACTTCTGTTTGTTTCAAATTCTGTTTCCTGAACATGTTCGTCTATTTCTATCTGATCTTGTTCATGCACTTCAAACCCTTGATCTTCTTCCGCATGAACTTCCGCCCTAACTTCTAACTGTTCCTTTTCTATTTCAGGAGTTGTGGGAGGTGTGTCGATGACCTGTTCTGTCCCTATCTGACCTCCTTCTTCATCAGATCTGTCATGGATTTCGATTATCTGTTTTTCTCTTTCTGATCCTGTCTCATCCTCACTATACCACTCTCTATCTAAGTAGGTGTATCTTCTGGTTCTTATTGGATCAAGAGCCAGATCATCTGCAGGATACCATTCGTCTTGGCTGGTGCTCGGTTGTTCGTCCTCAGCTACTTCAGGACCATCGTCTGGAGACCCTTCAGCTGCACAACCTTCAGCTTCAGCCGCTTCCTTTTCAGTCACTCTTTTGGTATGACTTGCATGGATCCACTTTGGCACACCTGCACATTTCACCGCAGTCGTAGTGATGAGAATCACTTGCCTTGGCTTTCCCCACTTCGGTGCTATGCAACTCTTTCGGGTGTGTTTCTTAAGCACAACCCAATCTCCTGGTTTCAAATTATGGACTGGAGTTGTGGGCCTGGCGACGGCGTCTTCCCCAATCTGGTGAGAGATAGAACGCACTTGGTCACCCAGCTGCTTGCAGTATTCTAGTACCAAATCATCAGAAATACTTATCAGTTTGTGTCCTGGTACCCATGCCTGCCGCATCACTCTTCCCATTAGTATTTCATGGGGACTCAGGCCTGTGTTTCGGTCTGGAATGCTTCTCAGTCCCATCAGGACAAGGGGCAAAGCATCTATCCAATTCAATCCAGTAGAGTTACACATCTTTCCCAGTCTTGACTTTATAGTGCCATTCAGCTGTTCTACTACTCCAGAAGCCTCTGGATGATATGCACAGTGCAGTTTTTGGGTAATTTTAAATGCCTCGAAAAGCTGAGTTATTACGCCATTGGCAAAATGCCCACCTCTGTCCGATTCAACTGTGACTGGTAAACCGTACCTAGGTATCAGTTCCCTTAGTAACAATTTTGCTACAGTAATGGCATCATTTTTCTTGGCTGGGTAAGCTTCTACCCATTTTGAAAATAGGCAGACTATGACAAGAACATACCTATGTCCTCTGCAAAGGGGTAACTGAATAAAGTCAACCTGTAGTCTGATAAAAGGGCCTTCTGCTTTTCCAATTGTACTGGGCAACACCACTGTTTTCTTTCCAGGATTAAACTGCTGACAAGTTAAGCACCTCTGGCAAAGTGCCTCTGCAATGTTCCTGAACTTCGAACTGTACCATGTTTGTTTAAAGACACGAACCATTGCATCTCTCCCTATGTGTGTATCTCCATGGATTAGTCTTGCCATAGAAGCGACCATACTGTCTGATAACACAGGCATACCATCCTTATGAACAATGATACCATCTCTATCCCTTGGATAGCAATCATCTTTTTCCCATCTTTCTTTTTCTTCTGGCTCTGCTGCCCGTTGCAACCCTTTCAGTTCCTCCCAAGTTGATACATCCTCAAACACCATAAGTTGGCAGCTGTTTCCGACTCCCCCGAATGTGATGTTCAATGACATTTTGTTCCGGGCACAATATTGGGCTATTTGGTCAGCATAACGGTTACCAGCTGTCACATTGTCGTTGACAGATTTGTGAGCAGCACACTTGACCACAGCTAATTCTTTTGGTAACTGGATTGCTTCCAGTAGGTTCTGTACCACTTTTCCATTTCTGATAGGGGTACCTGAGGAAGTCATGAATTCTCTTTGCAGCCACAATTGGCCAAAGTCATGCACAACCCCGTAACCATATTGACTGTCAGTGTATATGGTTACTCTCTTATTTTTCCCATTTTTGCAAGCTCTTGTCAATGCAACCAATTCGGCTACTTGTGCAGATTTTACTCCAAATAGGTAGGATGCTTCTATTGTTTTGGCTAGGGTAACCACAGCATAGGCAGCACTTAGGCCTCCATCCTCATGTCTCAAACATGAGCCATCCACAAACAATTCAATGTCTTCTATGGGCAAAGCTGTTTCCTTAATATCTGGGCGTGGTTTTGTGCTATATTCAGTGAGATCAATGCAATTATGCTCAACCTCCTCCCTGACTTCTGCAGCCAGCGTATTTGGCAATAGGGTTGCTGGGTTCAGTATATTACATCTAGTGATAGTTACATTGGCAGCACCCACTAAAATCCTCTCATACTTAGTCAGCCGACTAGGTGTGAGGTACTGAGTCTTGGTCCGGGTTAGTAGGATTACAACTGCATGCGGAACGTACACAGTTACTGGATGTCCCATGACAATGGACTCACTTTGTTTAGGACTCGTGCAGGTTGCAGCTACTGCTTTCAAACATCCAGGCAATCCAGCAGCCACTGGATCTAAGGTAGCAGAGAAATATGCCACAGGACGTCTAGTTAGACCATGAATTTGAGTTAGGACTGAGAGTGCACAATTGTCTCGTGTGTCACAAAACAAGGCAAAATCTTTTGAATAGTCAGGCATTCCTAATGCAGGAGCTGAACACAAACAGTTTCGTAATTTTATCCAGGATGTCATGCTTTCATCATCCCACTCGACTGGATCTTTTGCTCCTTTCTTGGTCATTTTTATCAATGGTTTAGCTAGGACTGCAAATCCCACAATCCACTGTCTACAGTACCCTACCACCCCCAGGAACATTCTGATGTCTTTTTGAGTACGGGGTAATTCCATGTCTCGAATTATCCTAATCCTTTCTGAAGTAACCTTTCGGATACCTTTTTCTATCTGGTGCCCCAGATATTTCACTGAATTTTTACAGAACTGTAATTTGTCTGGCGATACCTTATGCCCTCCTTTACCCAGATGGTTCAACAATGCAATGGTATCAGTAACACAGTCGTTCCGACTTTTAGACGCCACCAGGAGGTCGTCTATGTACTGGACCAAAACTGATTCTCCAGGTAAGACTAATGATTCAAGGCATCTTTTTAAAATCTGATTGAAAATAGAAGGACTCTCTGTGTACCCTTGAGGGACACGATTCCAGACATAGACATGACTGTCGAATTCAAATGAGAAAATAAATTTGCTGTCTGGATGCAATGGGATGGAAAAGAATGTTTGACATAAGTCAATGACGGTAAACCATCCAGCATTCCATGGAATTTGGTACAAAATCACAGCAGGGTTTGGCACAATAGGACAACAATCGTGTTTACCTTGTGCAGGTCCTGCACTACCCTGTACTTCCCACTAGGCTTTTTGATCCCAATTATGGGTGAATTACAAGGACTGTTCATTACAATAGCAACTCCAGCTTTCACTTCTGCACTCATACTGCCTGGTATTCGGGTAAACAGCATTTGGTTTTATGGCTATTTGAATCGGGTCTACATTTGCCATTAGTCCTACATCTCTTCCAGTGAAATCCCACACCTCTGGTATCACTGTCTGTTGGAGCTCTTCAGGTAAATCTTATATGGTTAATTTCTTAATTTCGGAGTCAGGCCTTAATAACATTAATTTGTACAATCCATCTTCATCTGGGGTCTGAATTTCAACGCCCTTTGGTGTGCAAAAGATGGTACAATTCATTTTGTACAACAAATCACGTCCCAATAAGTTCACAGGACTGGAATCACAGACGACAAATCTGTGCATCTCTTTAAAATTTCCTATGGAAATCTCCATTGGTTCAGTTACTGGGGTACTAATTATTTGGTTTGACACGCCCACCACTTGGATTGCTTCTCCCGAGAGGGGTAGGTTTGGAACGTCTGCTGTTCTCACAGTAGAACGGGTAGCACCAGTGTCCAATAGAAAGGTGACATCATTTCCTTCAACCTTTCCTTCAATGTATGGTCCAGTCTGGTCTACCGGCAAGGAGGCGCCAAGTACGCACTCCTCGTCCTCCCCCTCAGGCCCCGTCAGTAAGGTTCATCACAGAGGAATGTATCATTCAACAGGAATTACGAGGTTGCTGCATTTCTATCCTCCCTTCCTTCCCATACCTCGGCTGTCTCATTCTGCTGGTTTTTGTTCTTGGAATTAGGCCTAGGTGCACGAGGCAACTGACTCTGTTTTACCTGTTGCTGGGTCTTTCGGGGCCCCTTCTTCTGCACCTGTGGATTTAAATCATTATTTGGGGTATTACCAGTCTGTAAATTCGGACATTCGTCTCTCTAGTGCCCTAACTGACCGCACCCCAGACAGGGAAAAAAATTTCATAGCCTCCTCTCGACTCATTTTAGTTCGGGGTTTCCCTCCTCCCCCCAGTACCTGTATTCGGGGTGTTATTATTTATTTTACTTAACTGCTTTTCTTGTTGTTCCGCCAATTTCACTTGAGCCCACATTACCTTCTCTTTTAGGGCCTTCCGTTTGTTTTCTATCTCGTCCTCGCAGTATTTTGCATACTTCAGGACCTCATCTACAGGTTTACCCTGCCAACAGATCTTGTTGTCTCTGATCCACTGGGATATCTCCGGTCTCAATCCCAACACAAATCGATAAATGAAATGGGTCATATCCTTCATTTCAATATTACCGATTCCACTGTAGGTCTTGAATACCTGTAGCAGTCGCTCATAATAGGAGTGGACCGTTTCATCACGATTCTGGGTAGTTCTATCTATGCGGGTCCAATCAGTTTCCTTTGCTGGCACTTTCCCTTTCAAATATTGTATTACCTTGTCATTTGTCTCATTACATTCGGAGAGGGAGCTCCTTGAGTCTCGTTCATACTCCTCACTGGGCAATCAACTGCTATTTTACATTCTGTCCATAAATCTACAGGAACTACAATGTCGAAGAACCCATCTAGGTCTTTCAGGAGGCACTTTTGGACTTTGACAAATCTCTCATGGGATGCCTATACCACTCCACTGGTTTCTCTCTCAATTTTGGGAAGTCATTTGTAAAGGACACAATATCCTGTCGGGACCATGGTACATGTACATATTTTCCCCCTGGCACTTCTCTCATGGGATACAAGGTTTCTGGGTTATCGACTTCTTTTAGAACGTATTCGGAAGTCTTCGGTCTAGCCTTACTGTCTTCCTTTTTCTTTGCCCATCTGGCTTTCCATTTTTCTAAGTCTCCCCATTTCTGCAACAGGTTTAACAATTCCCTTATCTGCACCTTTTTCCCGGACACATTCATGTTTTCTAGATCTTTGTCCGAAAATTCTGCTCTATAAGGCTTTTGTAATACTTTGGATTTGCTCACATCTATTCCCATGTTAGCTGCAGTGTCCATTAGTTTCCCATGGAACACTCTGGTGTTTCGGGTAAGACTTTTGCATATGAACAGCAACTCTTCTTCACTAAGAGGTTCAGTCTGTCTAATCCCACGTTTCCAGCTATTAGTTCTTCCATCTCTATTCTTAGTTTGTAAACGGTTTTGACTGGGGAGTTGTTTTTTCTAATTCTCTGGTCCACCTGTCTATTTCTTCCGGGGTCACTACTGTGGCACTTCGAGTACCTGACGCTGTCTATCAGGACTTCCCTTGGGCTAGTCTGGGTTCTCGTTCGAGGGACACTGCCCTCTGGTTCCCTTATGGGCAGATCTAACAGGGAAACCACAGATTTGCATTCACTTGTCTGATCATCAACTATGAGAGGCTCTTTTCTGGGTGGTGCTACAGCAGGTGTAATAACTGGAGTTTTTGGACTAGCCTGTCTATCCCCATAAAGAGGAACAACGGGACCAATAGTTACTGGAATTGTCAAAGCTTCAGGACTGGGATTCAACAATGATATTTTCTGAATTACTTCATTTCGTTGTTTAATTAAGGCTTCCCTTTCCTGTTCCTGTAAAACCTTCTCAATCGGTGTTTCATGTATTACTTGTGGAACTAAAGGAGGACACAAACTTGGGGCAGTTGGGGCTGTCGTTCCTGGTCTTTCATCACCAAATGGCCTATAGTTCGGGAAGGTTGTATCAGGCCTACCAAATCCCTCTTTTCCTTTTACATCTGTTTCACTGGCCCTTCTTTCTCTAGGGTGCCGGAAAAACGGGTTTTTCGAACTCAGGGACCTAGATTCCTCATCATATGGCGGTGGATTTTTCATTAATAAATCCTCCATGTACTCATCTTCTGAATCACCGGCAGACCTTAGGTGTCGGGTTTTATCTGTGCTTTTCCCTCCCTGGGGTTCATTTATACCAAACATTGGAAATAGTCCCCCAACCATCATATTATGTCTCCCCTGTTTCATCTTTTTCTCTTTGGCATCTCGCTGCAATTTCGGGTACCATTTGCTCACTCCCTTATCCATTCTGGGTCTGCCTCTTTCTAAGGCCTCAATCTCCCATTCTTCTAAAGCCTCATACTGAGTCAACCTTGGTCTGGGATGTAAGTCATTCATTCGGGTCCTTAAATTAAACAAAATTCTACTATTAAAGGTACCATCTAAGGGAATTGCCAGGACTCCATCGTCTTGGGTATACTTTACCCAATTCTCTAACCATACACAGGTGTGATAACCTTTGTCAAACATCATGAATGATGCAGGAGTGTAAGGTGGTGGAATGATTACACCTTCTCTAGTTCTAATGGGTTTGTCTTTCTTGAAATAATTTTTGATTTTGTCAGCAAATGACATTTTTCTCTTGCTTCCGTACATATTATAAGGTCTACTTCTTAGCATCTGATCCTTGCAAAACCCTAAAAGTTGTGGATCAGGTAAGAATTCGGGATACCACATAGACTGTGTAACTAAAAGGTCCGTGATCAGCTACAACCTCTTTGTTAACAAATCTTCCTCCAACACCAGTGCGTCTCTCACCAGATGCAACAACCAATCAATCCTGTGATTGCAAATAATTTCGACCAATGGGTGAGCGGCCTTTTTCGCGAGACGTGGTCTCACGCTTCGACACTCACCCCGCCTTGACAATACCAGCTTCGTTACACACCTGCTGTTTCAGCCAATACCAGCGCGGCACGGAGTGACATCAGCGCGGCTTTGCGACCGACTCCCTCCTTCACAAGGTAACAGAAACTTTGAATTTTTCCTAAAGTGCAAGTGCTCAATTTAGTTAACAACGTATAACATTCGCCACTGTGCTCGAGTGTCTTAAAAAGAAAGAAGGTTTTTGTTTCACTGCAAGTAAACCACTTCTGTCTACTTTTCATTCACTATGGATAGACCCTTCTGCCTACCCTTTCACACAAGCATTGGAGAACCTGTTACTTCTTCGACTCATCCACTCTTTCCGGGATATATACTAACCGTTCCACACGGTGGTGAACCCTATCCGGAAGAATGCCGCGCTTCCATGGACAAACCTTTCCACCTCCGACCCATCTCCCTCCTGTCATACCTTAGCAAAATGACCGAGAGGCATGTGAACACCCATTTGTCAAATTACATCGAGGCAGCGGAGGGCCTGGACCACTCTCAATCTGGTTTCAGGCCCAATCACAGCACCGAGTCGGCCCTCATCTCAGTGACCGATAACATCAGGATGTCACTGGACGGAGGGGGATCAACGATTCTAGTGCTGGTAGATTTATCCGCTGCCTTCGACACGGTGTCACATGAAATACTTCTCGGTCGTTTGAGGGAGGTGGGCATAGGAGGCACAGCTCTGTCCTGGCTGGAAAGCTTTCTTTCGGGTCGTCTACAAGGAGTCAAGTTGGGCTCCCATAATTCCATTCTAAGGGAGCTCACCAAGAGAGTGCCACAGGGCTCATGTCTAAGCCCCACGCTTTTTAACGTGTACGTGGCCCCCTTGGCGGACACTGTAAGAAAATACGGGTTCACCCGGTGTCGTACGCCGATGACACCCAACTCCTATTCCTCTTCCAGACCCTCGTGCCCGCAATTCAAAAATCTTTTGCAGATGGGATGAGAGCAGTGTTAGATTGGATGGCACGAAATTGCCTCCAATGTAATGTGACCAAGACGGAAGTCATGTTGTTTGGTGGGGCTACTCTCCTATGGTCCCCAGATTGGTGGCCCTTGGAGTTGGGTCCTGTCCCCAGCCCGAAACAAGTTGTCAAAAATCTTGGAGTACGTCTGGATCAAACACTCCTGCTCAAAGAACACATCAATCAAGTTACAGGAGCATGTTTCCGCGTTATCGGGATGTTAAGGCGTGTCTTTACATTCTTGCCCGATAACTATAGGAAAACATTAGTCCAGACGTTAGTAATTAGTAGGATGGACTACTGCAATGGTTTGCTAATTGCAGCCAATGAGGAACCCCCTCTCGTCCTCTTCTACACCAGCTTCACTGGTTGCCAATAAGGCAACGTATAGAATTTAAGACGTGTTGTACAGTACATAAATGTCTGTTTGGCTCGGGACCCAGATACTTGATGGAAAAGTTTTTACCATACACTCCAGGACGACCTTTACGTTCCAGCAGTCACCAATTACTTCAGGTCCCAAGATTTAGAAGAACTAGACAAGGTGGCCGTGCCCTTTCCTATAAAGGCCCAGTTCTATGGAATTCACTTCCCCCCACACTGAAGCAAAATCACCAATCTAGAATCCTTCAGGAAAAATCTTAAAACGTATCTATTCACTCAGTCTTAAGAAACTCTTGCTAACAGTACATGATCATGCTTGAGCCTTTCTGCTAGGAGCGCAAGCGCAGAGATATCCCTGCAGGGATTGATTCAGGCGCTATATAAGAATATAAATAAATAAATAAATAAATAAAATAAATAAGTCAAAAGTTTCACCAAGGCACTCCTTTGCTATCATTCAAGCTCCGATGAACCTACTACTCCTTCCTTGTGTGACCCTTATTAGGTAATATCACAACTAAAGTTTCATTAGTGGACTCGTTGCTTTCATTTATTCAATTATTCACTCAGAAAAAGTCCTAATTAGCGCTTCCGGTTCTACCTAACCATGCACTAATCTTCCTCGCAGCCAGTGACCTCACAGCTAGGTGGATTCTGCTCACCACCCGCTATACTATTCCCCGGGGATTCCAGACAACAAAGAACAATCACTAACAATTTGTTAATCACATGCAATAATATAGCAGCATTTCATAAAATATAATTTCAAAACATTTTATAACATTTTCAAAGCAATATTTCCGATCGGTTTTAGCAGAAAATTATTTTTAGCAGCAATAAAATTTTAGCAGCACAGGTTATAGATTCATGGTTTATTCACAAAACATCTTATCTGCCTATCTTAACTAGTCCTAACCATCCCTCTGCTAACCAGGAAATTACTGATAGAGCGCGCAGGTCACCCGACCCTTATTCACCAAAAATATATACGCTAATTGGGCCCATCAATAATTTTTCGTGAATCAGGTAACCTTCACAACGCTATCAGCAATTCGGGGTTCTTACTTTCCATATATTTCAAGTGTACCTGACTTACCATTCCTCGAGAACAGGTACCTCTGACCACAATGGATCAGGAGCTAAAATTAAGCTCTAGGCAGATAGCACTAATACCACATACATTTCTTATTTGTATATTCTTATAATAACCACAAACACAGGGAGTTTTAAAGATTTTATCTAAATCATAAAAGGTTTGCATATGCCATGAGAATAAGTGTTACATTAATGAGAACATCTATAACCAAGATCAAAAACACAATATAACTATGAATCAGGGTGAGAATCATTAATTTTCAGAAAGATACTATGGGAAGGAACATGCTATTTCATCACTAAAGGATGGGTAAGAACAAGGGAACATACTACTGAATGCTAATTGGAATAAACTGAGAGGTTTTGTGCTTCAGAATAAGTGCAACTTCTATAGGAAGGGTAACAGTGGAACATACTAAATATGCAAACAATTCAGCAATTAAGTAAGGGTAAGGGAGAGATAAGGAACATGCTAGAAAGAATACTTCTGTCAGAATTTAAAGGTCAGAGATAAATCACAGGCAAGATTGCTTTATTAGAAAAATAGGAGAGAAAGATTTAGAAGGACGAACACCCACATATATTTTATATTTACCTAGGACAGAATGAGGACTAACCCTGGCCACGGGTCAGTTAGGAAAGCGGGAAAGGACCCTCAAGGACTTGGAATGCCAGTAGGCGAGTAGGTACAGCTCATGGACAGTCAGGACAGGATCACCCCAGGATTGGATCAGGACTGGGCTCATGGAAGGGTACGACCAACACCTGCAGCTTCGGATGCAACGCCTGCGCTACGCCCTCTCTGCAAGGAATCTGCCAATAACCCCGATTGGGTTCTCGAATCTCCCAGCAAAGTGCTTCGCCAGCACTTAAGAGTTCCTCCACCCCAGACTAAGTTTGTGGAAATTACGGACAGAGTGCTCCGCAGCTCTCTGTATTCAATCACCTATAGAGTTCGTAGGGTCAGTGACAGGTCGGCTTTTCGGACAAGTCGGACAATTTCTCTAGCTAAAACTAGACTAGTTATACTGTTTTCGGGTCAGTGGACCACCCACAAATGTTGCAAATGAAGGGATCCCCAACTTCGGATTGGACAAGAGCGGTGGTTAGGTCATTGTCACCACCTAGAATTTGGAGTTCACATAATTAATATTAATTTACTTGAATCCACCCCTTACATTCCAGTTCCCATGGCATAAGAATAAGGAGACAATAGCGCACAGAGTACAACAACTACAATGTATCAAGACAGGTACGATTTCGAGCCTTCTCGCTGGGTCGTAGGTTGGTTCCCAGGAGCATCTTAGCTTCAGCAGCCAGCTGGCTGAGTTCCACTGCTGCGAGCCTTGCTCTTCCCCTATCACGTGATGGGTGACACATGGGCTTCCAAGATGGAGCAGCACCTCTCCTCCCAGGCCCCCGGAGAAGGTTACATGAAAAGTACGCGAAAACAATTAAGAAACACAGAAAAAATGAATATACTGTATACCATGAATAGCTGCACTACACCCCTTACTTTATAATATCTATAGCGTTAGGAGTTAAGCAGAAATAAACAGCTGAGCCAGAGCAGCAGTAGCAAGCAGAGAGCATGTTAAAGACAAAGCGGCCATATTAGCAATACTGCGCATGAGCGAAAAATCCCTCCAGAACTACGAGTGCGTCACATCACATTGGTATGACCGACGCATGCGCAGACTGAAATCCCGCATAGCAGCGACCAAGTCAGTTGCAAGCGTAGTTATGATTAATAAACACATAGGCAAGCATCTCTGGGACACCCGCGTGTAGTGTAAAAGTGCAACATTAATACACGAAACAGATTGATTAGTATTTTAAATGTTAAGCGAGGGGTTTGAATTCAAGCAAGTCCCATAACGTGCGAATCCTTGACACTGTTGCTGATCCTGAGAACATAGACACTAAACCATCAGACTTTAAAGACACTGAAACGACAGACTTTATTTCACCCCTTCCAGAACTTTTGCCCAAAGAAGAATACAAATTGCGGCTGCGATCTTATCCAAAACAGACTTGAGACATTGTGCCTGACCTTGACCTACCAGTGGCTAATTAAGCCCAAGACGGACGCTTGGTGAAGCGGTTGCTGGGAAGTGTCCGGTCACTGGCGCATACTTTACTCAGACTAGGCAGCCGAAATCATGACGATAAAGACTCATTGTGTGAAATTATCTCAGACCAAAGCCTCCATTTTCCTTTCTATCATGATTCTTATTTTCTGCATCATGGCTTGTCTAGGTTGGTTCCTTCATTTAGCTTTTCCACCCTCTCCCCCTACGCTTTTGAACAACACTACTATGCATTCACACGTAGATCTTCCCTCGCATCTTGAAAGTAGAAGAAAAGAATTCTTCAATAACACATTCATCTCCACACTCCATCAACACCAACTAGTTATCAACAAAACTAACTGTTGGGTCTGCGGCTTAATGCCACACTCCGTACACGGAGGTATGCCTTTTATCCCTCTCCCTTTCGGCTATGCTGGATCTACCTATGCTCTCTCTATGATATTCTCCGCCTCTGTTAGAAACATCCCTGAGACCAAGACCAAAAACATTAGTAACTGGAACGAGATTAAGACAAAGACTGAGCGCGCTGTTCAAAAGATGGTAGATTTCACCGCGACTTGGGGACTAGCAGATACTAGTGAAAATACCAGTTATTCCCTCTTTAACGACACTACCTCCTTTAGAGAAACATTCTCAGTTCAGAAAAGACAGACAGACCAGGGATGATGGGCTGTGCCTCATAAGGGCCTGTTTTGTGTAAGAGGTAAGGGCAAAGGTCAGAAGATGGGAGACAGTGAGTGTAATAAGACGTACACCCTGCCCGATTTGAACTTCCCACCAATGACCACAGCCCCCAACACATATTTTATCTGTGGACCTCACGCACGTACTTGGCTACCTCAAGGCTGGTCCGGAAAATGCTACATTGCATTTCTCCTTCCCCCTACCTACACCGCCCCAGCAGATTATCATCTAAGTGATCCTCTGAACGTGATTAATAGGCGGCGAAGGGGGGTTATAGATGCTGAAGACACAGCGGATCAGGAGGCTGGCGATTTCTTCAAAGGAATCATCCCTTTCTGGGGGCCCATGATCAATAGCCGCCACATAAGACAACTGACTCGTGTAGTCCAGGGAGCCATAAATGAAACAGCTGGTGCATTAAGCAACATCACCGCTGAGATGGCTTCTGATAGACTCATGACGTTACAGAACCGTATGGTCATAGACATCATATTAGCGAACCGTGGTGGCGTATTTGAACTGATCGGATCCAGCTGCTGTATATACATTCCAGATAATGCACCCTCAGTATATTCTGCCATTTCCCGTCTTCATGTACTTTCAAAGAAACTAGACGCAGACACTGCTGCCTGGTCCCTGACGGGATGGCTCTGGGCCCTCCTGTACTCATGGGGGTGGAAGATTCTTACGATAACAGGTCTTGCTCTAGCCATTCTCTTCACCTGTTGCCTCTGTATTCAGTTTGGCCCAGCTCTCTGTAGTTCCTGTACCACTGCCTGCATTCCCACACCCCAGTCTAGAAAGAAAGAAAAGGAAAGAATCATGCTACAGGAACAAATAGACGGCCTAATGAGTATAGAAGTAGACTAATAAGAAGAAGAGTATTAGAAGGGTATATTATGTGACAAGGAGGGAATGTGAAAAAAGATTATTTTTTGTAGTTTATGTCCCATCATACACCCTCTCAGTCACGTCCCAGAGCCCATCATGTCGGAAAACAAGCTATGAGAACACGAGCTAATCCGATCACGAGCTCACAAAGTTGCACATGCACTCTCCTTTCTCTTAAATTCAACGGTACATTCTTATGGTTAGGACGATTCCGAGAAACAGCTCCCTCGCTCAAACTGTACATTCCTAGGGTTAAGCCGATTCCGAGAAACAAGACCCCCCATTTGTAACCATTTCCCTATAATCGGGCCAATTCCGAGAAATAGGCCCCGTCTTGCTAAACCACGACAACCAATTCCGAGAAGAAGAGCCCCCGAAATACTGAAACACAACAAAACAGACATCCTGTCACAACCATCTCTCTCTTATCTAAGGAACCAGCCTAGGGTTATTTCTCCACATTCCTGCTTCTCTCGTGCTTCCTCATTTAATCATGACGAGCCTCATCTCTCCTGCCAAGTTTCCTCTTTTTATGATGCCTCTTTCTGTAGTCATGACTTCTGTTTTATTGTAACATATGACACATGCCTGCATTGAAGGGAAGCTCCTTCCTCTTTTCTATGTATAAATACACTGTGTTCTGATAATAAAGTTAGAGATTCTTCCGATCCTCCTCAGGTGACGGAGCTCTCCCTTAACTCGAGTTACTGAATAAAGACACTGAATTCGAACCACCACGGACTCTGCTCTTCATACTTGACCTTATTGATAATATAAAAATTCCGATCAAGGTAAATTACTAAAAGATTTACCACACATATGATCAGCTTAGATCGCTCACCATGTGGCCAGCATTGCCAATGTCTCAGCTGTGGCGCTGCACCATGTGTTTTATCTGACCCGGATGTATGATGTTACAACGCATACTTTTACAACGCATACCTTTACAACGCATTTTTTACAACGCAACATCCATTAAAACGCATTCCATTACAATGCATGCCATTACAACAAATTTTTAAAAGCTACCCTTACAACGCATTCTATTACAACGTATACTACCTTTACAACGCATGCCATTGCGTGTATGGTAAGTATTGGATAGTGTAGGGGTAAAAATTACTATTCTAACTCCAGGGGGGTGCAACAGTAGGGTAAGTGTTGGATAGTGTAGGGGTAAAAATTACTATTCTAACTCCAGGGGGTGCAACAGTAGGGTAAGTGTTGGATAGTGTAGGGGTAAAAATTACTATTCTAACTCCAGGGGGTGCAACAGTAGGGTAAGTGTTGGATAGTGTAAGGGTACTATGCGTTGTGATGGTATGCGCTGTAATGGTATGCGTTGTAATGACTGCGTTGTAATGACATACATTGTAGTGGTATGCGTTGTAGTGTCATGCGTTGTAATGGTTGCGTTGTAATGGCATGCGATGTAATGGATGTTGCATTGTAAAAGTTTCGTTGTAATGGTAGTGCGTTGTAAAAGTTGCGTTGTAAAGGTTGTTTCCCATCTGACCCACCCACCATTTCCTCGACCCCAGCACTCCCCCAGTAACTTCCCCAGAATTTA
This sequence comes from Lissotriton vulgaris, assembly GCF_964263255.1. Taxonomy (NCBI): domain Eukaryota; kingdom Metazoa; phylum Chordata; class Amphibia; order Caudata; family Salamandridae; genus Lissotriton; species Lissotriton vulgaris. The sequence continues at coordinate 30,882 of NW_028244463.1, read as the reverse complement.
TTTCCAACGTTTCCCTGATATGAATTGCCTCCCAAATATGATGCAAGTGAGAGCAAATTCTGGATCACTGACTTCAAGACACTGCTCAGGCCCAGAGACTTGTAACCCACCATGAATCCACAAGCTTGCTTAGGGCGTAAGCAAAAGAGAAGAACAAACTTTCCTTCTTGTATATGTCTCAAATCAGTGGTCATTTATTTAATTCCTTAAGACAGCCGTGTTGTATCTGCAGCCTCCACTTCTGTCTCACCGAATACAGTCAATCAGGTCTCAGTCCTCATGTCAGGGCCTAATGAATTCTCTAGTGGTGCTGTGTCCAACTCCCCTACAGGACTGTGATCCTTTTCTCTTTTTCAAAGCTTGTCCACTTCTCATAATGCTGCATGTTTGGCATATTCAATGTCTTTCTTGATTGATGTACTTCCCTTTTTATGGCCTCTCACAGCAGTCCAGCTCCTTTACAAGAACTTCTGTTTCAAGACTGCCAGCTCAGGTTCTAATGGGGATGACTCTTTCCTGATAACAAGTGCAGCTCGGGACTTTTGCAGTGATTTGAATACATGTTTCTACAAGTTCCATGAACACATCTGTCTAAAGGGATCGCCACATTGATATGGTGTGTTGAGTTTCTTCAGTAAGTCTGTTATGGCTCTAAACTCCTTTCTTGATTTCAGAATGCAGAGGGCCAGGTCATTAAATAGCATCAGTTTATGTTCCTCAAAGAGAATGTAATTGCTATCTCAAACTAGTCCCATCATTTCCTCCTTTTCATCGTAAAAGTGAAGACTTGTTGTGGAGCTTCTTTCAGGTTCTGTTATCCTGTAAGGTTGATCTAGGTGGATCAGTGGTTCATATAATCTATTTCTAATGTGGTGGAAGGGTCTTTGTGTGTATGAAATAGTATCCAGTGTTTGGCCCCCCTCGGTAAGCCTCAGATTCCAATGTTGTTCCGTCTCAAGCAGTTTTTACATCTTCTTGTTAAAAATGCTGTTAATCATAGTACATACCACAAACAAATTGGCAGTGTAAAGAACTATTTCTTACATATACAGGAAAAAGTGTTGTACACTTCCTGGGGTCCTACTGCAATGAAACCTCCATACACATATACTAACAAGTCCAACAGAGGGGAGGCAACTCCAATGATCAACAAAATACAACCAATTTGGGCAATGATCCAACTAAGCAAATTCAGTGGAGATGGTTGGGAAATGTTCCACAATCAGTGCGCTAAAATGAGCACAATAACTTTCCAAATGTGTGCACTTTGTTCCAATAAAGTCAATAGATACATCAAAGGCCTAGCCAAAGCATTTGTCACTGTTATGGGACTTCACCAGGGACTAAAAAATATACAAAGACACAATTCTTAATTTACCATTTACAATAAAAATGTTAAACCCCTCCCCTTAATATCAAAATGTAATTCGTACAGCCAGTATTTCTAATTCTGATTTCCAAACCACTAATAAATTTGTCCCACACTTCATGATGTATTGCAATCTTAAATGTAATTCCTTTTCTGGTTGCCACATAGTTCCAAACCCTATTCATCTTTTCATTTTTACCCAAATTAATTGGCATTTCTGATAAATTATACATTAATATCATACAGTAATTGTCTTATTCTCAGTTGCAGGATTTATATCATCAAACAGTCATTGTTACTCACAATATTTAATGCAGTGAAATTTCGTGATGCAATGCTCCACAATTTCATGCATTTTTGCAAACAATGCAACTGTTAATAGAAGTCAAAAAGACACAGATTCTAATAAATTATATACCTGTATCCATATGTGCATGGTTGTTCTGCCCAAGGAGTCAATCAAAATCGTAACCCATTGTTAACTTCTAAAATTCGAACGATTGCCCACAACTTTTATATTCTCTTCTAATCCACATCACTCATTCAATAAAATCACATCTGTTAATCCAGATCCCAATCTCATCCCATCTCACAATCATTCTAAACATTAAACATCAAATACAACATTCGCAACATTCAGCTCACGCACACCAGGCAGTTTCACTATCTCGCTCCTTAAACCGGCTGCAACGCCATCTTTTCTCCCACTACCACACTCCACCCACACTGACAGATAATCCCAGGTGTTCTGCACATTAAACCTTGCCGCCCTTTTCTGCAACTGACCCATACAAGATCAACTTCATATCCCCTATCTTTAAACCTAGCCTAAAATATACTGCACAATATCCTTTCAGTTTGGTTGGCTCAAAATCATTATAGAAATATCCCACTGTTCACGTAACAATCCAATACAACCTCTTCCATTATACCATATTACCATGAGAACTATTTCAAAATATAATCCATTCATTCACAAATATTTATGATCCTGTTTCTAACCATATTCTCTCAGGTCGCCCGGGTCGCCGTATTGGAACATGTAAATATATTCGTATCTCACATTTGAACTACAGCCACTTTATCTCATGTTTATTTCAAATGTACACCATTTCCCAAACTATTAATGATTACCCCATATCAGCCTCCCTGTATCTTTAAAAAATATGCCACAGGATTTTTCTCCAGCACATTCTCTCATGCTGCTGAGGCCGCCATATTGGAACAGGAAAACAAACTTTTAACTCGCATTACATTTTCAGCCCATAAAAGTTGTACTTTTATCAGAAGTACAGTTTCCTAAATTATTGGGAAATACCACATATTAATATTACCATATACTCAATGAAATAAAAAAACATTTGTTTTCAATTTGTCATCATTCCCAACACTCTTCCAATACATGCATCGGAATTCCATTTCATGCATCGGAATTCCATTTCTCTTCACACTCATGCCAATCACATTAACTCTCATCTCATGCATTACAATCCAATCTTACCCCTCATATTCATTACTGTTTTGACAATCCCTCACTTATATGACCCTGTACCTATTCATATATTGGCATCAAATTGTGGACACTCATTACATAATTATTGCAATAAAAATATAATAAAAAATAATGCAGTTCATGTTCCACATTCAATCTTCTCTCCACTGACCTTAGCCTACTGATCCACCTAGCTTCTATTTGCCGTAGAGGTAATTCCCTGTCACCAACTCTGGGGTTGAGATACAATCTTTCTAACCCATGTAATGTAAATTCACAACTGTTCTCTTTCATATGGTAGAAAATTGGGTTACGTGAATCACAGGCTTGTCAGGGGGAACTCCGTTTGAAATACATCCATCTGACTAAAGCGCACCCATCGATGCAATTCTATGTGAGCCCTTGGAGGCATAGGCTCCATGGAGGAGATGCTGGGAGTCTGAGGACCTGGGAGCCAGAGTCTGTGGTGAAGTATGAGGCGGTGAGTGTGCCAGGGTCCCGGTGCGATGTAAGGCACTGTGGTTGCCATTTTGCAGCCTTCTGCTCACACCAGTGTGCAGGAGAGCGGCCATATTTGGGTGGGAATCAGCTCATATGCAGTAAAGACATAGGGGCTACTGTCAGCAGCATAAACTCAACCTAAATGCATGAGGACAGCCATCATTTGGGTTTCTCGCTTGTCCTACCAGCTCAATAAGACACTATACCTGCATACCCTTGACACAAGTAAGCTAGGCCCCACTAAAGAGTTGATGCACACATCTGTTAATGTTGAATTAAATGGCATAAGCAGTACTCCGATTGTGCAAGCTACAATGCTCAAATAGGCATATCACACTATGATGGCTTGAAAGGAGGTGCTTGCTTCCTTATGGAGAGAGGAAGCAGTTATATTTTAGATGCCAAAGTCAATAATCACAGCTCAGCAGAAGGGTCTTAAGGAGTGCTAGAGGGGAGCACACCAGAAGCAAACAGGGCTCCTGGCCTGCTAGACCTGGCATTGGGCATGGCAAAACAAAGTGAGGCAATCCTAAACTTCCTTCCAAGCAGAGCCTGAAGTTATGCCTCTCAGGATTCCACTCCTCACAAATATAAGCCCTAAAGTCTGAAATGATGGCCACTATGACGGATCTCAACAAAGTAGACCAGGCTCTTGGAAATTTGATCAGTCCCTGCTGAAGGATAGGCTTGTTGCCCAGAATTTGAGGGAGGGCATAATTGAATATTTTCAGACAAATGACATGAGTGAAGTTTCAACTAGTACACCTTGTGGGATGCTTTAAGATGGCCATTAGAGGCCAAAGCATAGCGGCGCAATTAGAGCAAAAAAAAAGTAGAAACTTAAAATGCAAAACCTAGACGCAGAACTGAAGGGAGAAGAGAACAGGTAGAATGCCAAAGGTTCCTCAAGATCTTATAGATCCTTGACTTCTCTTAAAGGTCAATGCTTCTAGCTGCAGAAACATCAGAAAAACCACTCCTCAGTTTGAAACTAGTTGTATGAGGAAGATAATAAAGCTGATATCCTGCTTGCACGATGCATGGCAACAACCTTCACCAAGAACAGAATTCCCAAAGGGGACAGAACCCCCACCCAACACGTCTCCTTACCTGTTTCGCGAGCGCGACGTACATCTTCTCGTCATGGCAGGCGGGGAAGGGAGCAAGACCTAGAAATGAAAGAAGGACCATTACAAGAGGGGAGGGAGAAACCAATAGTATGTTAAAACTACGACAGACTTATCTCAGCAGAGAAGGAGTGATGGGGCGGATAGCCTTATGAGACTGGGTGATTAGACCAGAGAAAAACCAGGAAGTGAGACGGAGCAGTAAGAAGGAGGTGAGAAAAATGCTGATTCCAACATCACAAGTAGAGAGAGAGAAAGAGAGAGAGAGAGAGAGAGAGAGAGAGAGAGAGAGAGAGAGAGAGAGAGAAAAGGGAATGCCGACCGTGACATTCCTGAAGAAGAGGAGGAAAGAGAAAGTTACGGGGACAACAAAGAAGAGGAGGAACCAGCAGAGGAGTAGTTCTACGCCGCCTGGGGGATACCACCAGTGACACCGCAACAGCCCACCACAGCTCAGGAGAGTAGTGGCTAGTGCGGTGAGTGTGAGGAGCTAGGTGGGGAAGCCAAGAGCCTTAACCCAATGGGTACCGGCAATAGACAAAACAATTTCCATAACAGAAGTATTCTAAGGAAGCCCCTTTTTAAAATCAGGAACAAAGCTGAGAGAAGAAATCTACTTACTGTCTTTTCCTTTTCCCTTTTATTTATGCACCCTAATTTTTTGTATATATTTATTTACCTGAACACTCAAAAGTATGAGCTGAGCAACTTGTCTATCCTGATGTCCCTATAAGAAAATGGAAGCATAGAAAAAATAAGACTCACACACCTCGGGTGATCTGGTGATGGAGAAACAATTAGAAAGAAAGGATATTGCCATTCTCACCATTCTATTCCTGTTTCTTTTTTTATTAGGGCTCTGGCGGTGATCCCACACCGCAGGATGCTGTACAAGAGGAATAGATAGAAATACGTTAATTTCCCACCTGTGAAGATGGGAAATACCTCCACCCTTGCCTCCGCCCTAGGTTGTAATTTCTTGTACAAGTTTTTTTGTTTGCCTTATATTTTCATTATCATATAAATACTCAATTAAAAGGAAAAATACACCATACTACCAAGCCTCCCATAAGTGGTGTCAGAAGTGGGAACAAAGAAAATGGAGGCTTGGATGTCCACAATGGTCGAAGGACATGAGCGACTAAAAAAGGTCATGGAACGCTTTTTGTCTGCTGCTGAAGAAGATAAAAAGACCTTCCAGACAGCCCTGATAGGTCAGGCTAAAAGTTGTGTCTAAGAACTTACCAAAGGTACAGAAGAAAGCCATTGGAAGGGAAAGACATGAGGACCTGTAAGGCTCGCTAAACCTCCTGGTCCGCGAAAACCATAAACCATACCTATATTTATTGGACTTAGTCTGAGACCGCTACAACCTGGTCCTCAGTTTTTCCATTGTGGTGACTGGGGTCCTAGCGCCCGAGTATTCCCACAAACAGTAGAACCCATGAATGTGGGATTGGTGCGATTGTCATATTCTACCACTGTAGGAGCCAAGTTGATCTATTGTTGTACCATGAAAGTAAATGAGGTCCCAGTTGCAGCCCTCTTAGACACTGGGTGCCACCAGAAAGTCATCAGGCCTCAAGTCATCCCAAGAGGCATTCCTGAACCGAAGGGTATGGTCAATATCCAGTGCGTGCATGGAGATAAAAAAGTATCCTCTCACCCCCATCTATGTACAGCACGAGCAAGATCCTGTGGTACCTTTACAAATAGGGTTAATACCACAGCTCCCTGAACCCCTCATTGTGGGTACCGTCTTCCCCAATCTAGAGTCCTTGGTGAAGGAATCATTGGGTTGAAGGAGAATCGTGGTGGAAGAGTGCTTCCTTTTCCCCAGTAGAAGATACCAAATGGCTTCTTCCCAAACAGGGAACAAGTAGAAAAGAGAGAAGGGCAGACAAGCAAAAGATCTCATGAGGGTTGCCATTGTATAAGGGAAAATGTATCTGGGAATCTGATAGGAATTTTTGAACCGCACAGAGAGAAGACCACAGTTCCAGGCAATGTGGAATAAGGTTAAAGAGGAAGAAGATCCACAAATCCTCAATTTTTCACAAAATGTGTTTGTTCTATAGAAAAGGGGGAATATCACAGTCCAAGCAGTTGCTCATACCTACTCCTTTTAGAGACAAAGTCTTGTTTTTAGCACATAGCCATCTGTTGGGGGGAGTCACTTTGGTCCGGAAAAAACAGAGAAAGCTATATTAGAAAGATTCTATTTGCCCGGTATTTATAGCTACATAAAAATAATATTGTAAGAAATGCTCATCTTAGTAGTTCCCTACCCCAGAGAGATCCCTTTATGTCATCTGCCTATAATTGATTAAACTTTTTCCCAGGTTGGAACGGACATTATCCTCCTCTTAATACTTTCAAGGAGTGGGTATTGATATGTTCTTGTTATAGTAGATTATGCCACCTGTTATCCGGAAAGCATCCCCCTCTTACATCCAAACACCACCTGTATCGCAAAAGGAATGATTGAGTTATTTTCCTGGGAGGACCTGGCGTGGCAGTTCGGACTGGACTGTTCCAATGAGGATCAGGGTCAAGACTGGTTTGCAGATGGCATGGTGAGCAAAAGAGCAATTAATTTAACCCAGATCTCATCACTGGGGGTGAATATTTGATTTGTTCCACATTTTGTCCATCATTTGTGTGTCTTTTGATTTTCCAGTGTAGGCTTTCCCCGAAAGGTCATCACAGATCACGGGGCCCCATTTACCTCAAAATTGATGAAGCAGATTTATGTACAACTAGGGGTAACACAAATTTGTACTACTGCGTATTATTCCCAAACCGATACTTTGGTGGAGCGATACAACGCTACTTTAAAAACCACCCTACAAATATAGATGGATCTTGAAGTCCGAAACTGGGAGCAAATGCTTCCCTTGACTTTGTACTAGCTTCTCTACATTTGCGCTCTTATTTGGTTGAAAACCTCACACATTGTTATACATGGCCAAAGAGTCATGGGAACAGGAGAAAGACAACTCCAACCCCCTATTAGAATGAGTAACAGGAATAAAAACTTGTCTAAGCCAGAGAAATAACCAGAATGAATCTTGAGCACGCCCAACAGGCCCAATATGATAGCAAAACTTAGAGAGTTCATCACAGGAGGTCAGGTACTTTTAGTGCTACCCTCTTCAGGAAATAAAATGTTGTGTCGGTAGCAAGGCCCTTACACCATCCTGGAAAATATCTCCCCTGTTACCTGACAAGTAGAGATAAATAACTACAGAAAGGAAACACAAGTCTATCATGTGAATGTGTTAAATAAATGGGAAGGACATCTCCCTGTATATTTTGGGATGTCCCAAGAACAAACCATCCAGTCTTTAACCTGAATTGAGACTGAATTAAACACCCTCCAGAAATAAGAAGTGGTAGAACAACTTGCACCATATCGAGAGGAATTCGCCATGACCCTAGGAGGAAAACACATAATATCACACGCTATCAATACCAACCCAGGCAACAAGGTACGATTGAGATCCTATAGGGTGCCCGAGGCCCATGAAAAGGCCATAGAGGAGGAGGTACAATCCATTCCACAATTGGGTGTTATTGAACCATCTACAAGTGAATGAAATTCCCCTATTGTCTTGGTTCCAAAACCTGATGGGGCATTTCGTTTTTGTATAAACTTTAGGGAAGTGAATACGAATTCTAAGTTTGACACTTAGCCAATCTTAAGAGTTGATGAAATGATAGCGAAATTGGGAGATGCCCAATACATTAGTACACTTGATCTACATAAAGGGTATTGGCAGGTCCTTCTCAGACCCCAAGACAAGGAAAAACATGCCCTTCATACTCCAGGGGGTTAGTATCAGTTCACTGTCCTTTCTTATGGTCTACAATGGCCCCTGCCACCTTCCAGCACATGATGAATATGATACTAAAACCACATAACCCCTATGCAGCGGCCTATATTGATGACATTGTGATATACAACCCATCCTTGGAAACCCACCAAAATATTTAGGGAGTGTTCTGGGGTCATTAAGGTCTGTAGGTTTTAAGGTTAATCCATCAAAAAGCCACTTAGCCGCCAGAAAGGTCAAATACCTAGGATACTAGTTAGGGGAAGGCCTAATGCAACATCAACAAGAAAAGTTTGCAGCCATTTTCAAAATACTGTTCTCCAAGTTCAAAAGTGACCTCCGGGCTTTCATGGGATTGGTGGATTACTACAGAAGGTTCATACCCAGTGTCTCTCAAATAGCGACACCCCTAATGTGACTCCTAAAAAAGGGTAAAGAGGCTGACAGAGTTACGTCTTCCATTCCAAGGAGCCCTAGAGGCTTCCATACATTACAAACTTTTCTCACTTCAAAGCCTTCATAGCCCTAATTTTTGAAAGCCCTTTATCCTCCAAACAGATACTTCAGGAGTCAGTTTGGGCGCAGTTGTGTCCCAAATAGACAAAAGAGAAGAGAAACCAATTTGATTTGTAAACTACCTTCCCAAAAGGAGAACTATGCAAATGTGGAAAAAGAAGCTTGAGCTATTAAATAGGCTGTAGAAGCTCTGCAGTATTACTTGGAGGCACTTGACTTTATCCTTTATACAGAGCATACTCCTCTCGAGTGGATGGTTCCCAAAAAAGGTAGAAACCCTCCTATATTCAGATGGTTCTTGGCCCTTCGATCTTTTCGTTTCAAAACTCAACCGTGTGAAGGAAAAGAATAGGGCAATGATGATTTTTTGTCTTGGTACCCAGTAGACTTATTTTTTTCAAGGAAGAAAGTGGGGGAGGAAATATGTGACAGAACCCCCACCCAACCCATCTCCATACCTGTTTCGGGGGCGCAACGTCCGTCTTCTCGTCATGGCAGGTGGGGAAGGCAGCAAGACCTAGAAATGAAATAAGGACCATTACAAGAGGGGTGGAGGCAGAAACCAATAATACGTTAAACCTAATGACGGACTTATCCCAGCAGGGAATGAGTGGCGGGATGGATAGATCTATAAGACCGGCAGATTGGACTGGGAAAAAACAAGGGAGTGAGGCGGAGCAGGAAGGAGGAGAGCAAAGTACCGACACCAACAGCGCATAGGGAAAGAGAAAAAGGAACACCATTATTCCTGAAGAAAAGGAGGAGGAGAGAGTAACGGGGACAGCAAACAAAAGGGGAACCAGCAGCGGAGTGGTTCTATGTTGCCAGAGATGCTGCAGCAGCCCGCCACAGCTCAGGAGAGCTGTGGCTGGTGCGGTAAGTGTAAGGAGCTGGGTGGGCTAGTGTTCTGACCGAGTTTTTGCCCCTTTTCTTGAGTGAAGGTGACTGAAGGTGACTTTAGCCTGCTATCATTCTAATAGGAGGACTAGAACCTTAGACCGGGCCTCTTTACAAGGCGTTTGATGCAATTCCCTACCCTTTTCTTTGTTCTAGGGCTTATAAACCTATGTTAAGGTATAGATTCCTTAGGATTAGTATTAATCCGACCTTTTGTAAGAGTGCTAGTACACTTCTAATGGAGTTATGCTTATTTCGGGCCTTGTAGGCCTCGAACGGGAGAGACTCCATATTTCTTCCTGCCTTGGCAGCTTGAGATGCTTTTAGGTCAAATGTAATGTTTTAGTTATGAGGTGCTGTTCACTTGGAGAGAACCGGCTCAGGCTGGCCCTTATCGAAGAACTGTATTTTTCTTCGTATCGAAGATATAACATCAGGGCGGCCGGCTGAGAACGTGTCCTTGGTACGGGGAGGTACAAGAATTTGGTGGGCGGCAGGTTACTGGCCGTAACTTTCCATGCATGAACAAGGTTCCATATTAGCGAAAGCATGAGGCAGTCAGAGTTCAGTTCGTAGGCAGCATCTAGCCGTTAGCATCATTGCAATTAATCATCTTAAGGCAGACAGTCGCCATTTTGAAGTCCGAGAAAGACCGAAAGCTAATACTCTCTTAGAAAGATTGAAGTTATTTTAGTTGGAGCAGCTGGCGAGCTTTGACATTAAGATCAGAGTATGCAGAGTGAAGCAGTTAGTGGAGACAACGAATACCCGAGTGGTAGAAACTGATTTATAAGATCGAAGCTGGAAGGTGTAGACAGTCCGCGATTGAGAGGAGAGAGGAGTAGTGCAGAACAGCGAGAGTGCAGCTGACGGGACAGAGAATAGGAGGAAGGTTCCAGTGACTTTGAGGGAAACGGAGGAGACAGAGCATAGCGGTGCAGACGTGTATCGCTGACTGCAGAGGTGATCCTAAGATGAGCCAAGGCACAGACGAGAAGGGAACCCAGATGACTACCGAGTCCAGACTTCATACTCATAAGGTGACGTTGACCCTTTCTTATTAGTGTGCAAACACATTCTAACCTTTCCTTTTGCTTTTCAGGCTATGTGTGATATTGTAGTGTTATATTGTTGATGTTATTAATGAATAAAGATACCCCAGTTCTTAGCGAACTAGTGCGTGATGGTTGTTTCCTTATGATAAAGTTAACCTTTCTTCTAGTCAGATGCTGTTATGTGAACGGATGCGACTCCCGTCCAGGTAAATGGTAACAGACCAAGGGGGTAGAGGAGCACTCGAAATAGGGAATAACCTTTACACAGTGTAATCTGACAGTTTTTGTGTGGGAGAGGATTGACCTGTCTACCTATCTCATAATCTATAATATTGTATTATCCTAGTAGATGAAGAGAGAGTTCCCAATATGAAGAAGGTATTCATAGGAAAGTGATAGTCGTTGTGTCGCGGCGTTATAGAGAGCATTGACCGTGGTCGATGTGTATACCCACAGGATTGTGGCTTGCGAGAGCACCGGGAGGATACGGTGTGTAACGAGAGCATTGACTGTGGTCAATGTGTATACCCACAGGATTGTGGCTTGTGTATGTAGGAAATAGTGAGAGCACTGGGGGGATACAGTGCCTATACCCACAGGATTGTGGCTTGCGTGAGCACTGATTGTGGTCAGTGTGTAATGGTAAGTTATCCGAACTGCCCCCTTCACTATGAGTAGGAGGGTAGCATAGTATGGGCCTATGTTGCCGCGAGACTATAAGGTATGAGTGTGGTGTTCTAAAAGATCTAAGCTTGTATATTGCTAATTCCCCATCCTTAGGTAGGTACACAGGTGCCTTTTGTAAGTAGGTCCTGTGGAGGGAGATGGTTATGTTTCGGCTGGGTTAGTGGTGTTCTAGTCTTATTCTATCTGGTCCGAAAATCCGGTCGTTACAGCTAGCCAAGAGTCTAAACCTAATGGGGGAATACTAGAGAGACCGGCATTAGACAAAATGGTCGCCATACTGGAAGTATTCTAGGAAGTCCCTTTTTAACCTCAGGAACAAAGCTGGGAGAAGAAAAGCTACTTATTTTCTTTTCCTTTTTATTTATGCACACTTCTTTTTTTTATTTATTTACTTACATGAACACTCAAAGTATGAGCTGTTGACCTCCTCTGGCTCACAATACTGTAAGAAAATATAAGGGTAGAGAAAATAAGACTCACACACCTCGGGTGATCTGGTGACAGAGAAACAATTAGAGAGAAAGGATATTGTCATAATCATCGCAGTCTTTATATTTTTTTCTTTGAAGGCTCTGGCGGTGGTCCCACACCTAAGGACGCTGGAAAGAGGAATAAATAGTAATAAGTTAAATCTGCGCCTGTCAAGATGGGAAATAATAACATCCCTGCCCCCCACCTTGGGTTGGAATTACTTGTGCAAGTTTTGTCCGCCTTATATTTTAATTATTGCAAAAATAACCAATAAAAAGGCAAAATTCACCGTACTACCAAGCCTCCGAAGCCATATTTATACCCTTCTCTCCCACACCAACATTAAAGATTCCTAAGATTCCTGATGTATAAGTTACTGAGGGCAAGCAGGCAAAATGAGAAATCTTTAGGGAGTATTGTAAGAGTCTTTACACTGAGGAAAGTGTGAATCAAATAGGCCAACAAACTTTTCTCTCAACAGCTTGAATGTCCTCATTACCCCTAAGGATAAAAAGTGCCCTCAAGGCTCAAATCAACAGTGATTAAACACTTGGGGGCAGATTTACAAGCCCCTTGCGCCGCTTTTACGCCGCCGTTGCGTCACTTTTGTGACGCAGTGGCGGCGCAAAAGATGCACCATGGTGCGGGGTATTTACAACGTGACGCATCTCCCAGATGCGTCACGTTGTAAAGCCCTGCGCCAGAAGAGGCGTTCCAGTGCAAGAACGCCTCCCAAAAGTGGCTGAGTAAAATCTACAAGATTTCACTCAGTCACTTTTGGGCCCATGCTGCGTCAAAACCCTGCGCCTGCTTGAAGAAGGCGTAAGGATTGATGCAGCATTGAGCAGATAGGGCCCCTCTGATCATTGCTGGAGCTGCATCGCGCTTGCGACGCAACTCCAGCAATGTGCCGCTTTTACGGCACAGATGCGTGACGCATCTGTGCCGTTTTTTCCCCATGGTGCGCCGCATTGTAAATGCGGCACATCAAGGGTGGCGGAGCTGCGGCGTAGAATTACTGGTGCATCCTTGCTGATATGCAGGGATGCGCCAGTAATTGTAAATCTGCCCCTTGGAGCCCAATAAGACTCTAGGCGCAGATGTGTTAACAAACAGCTTTTAATATAGTTCCACTCTATCATAGCTCCTCAATTTGTGAAACTATTGATCTCTTTCTACAGTCCAAAATGGCAACTCTGTGGATGACAGAAGCAAGAATTATCCTATTGTATATACTAAGCACCCCATGGATTCCTGCACCTTCTAAAGGGCAATAACGCTGCTAATTACAGATGTGAAGATTATCACTAAAATGTTACCAAATAGATTAGCCCACTACCTACCCTATTTGATCCATCCAGACCAATTGAGTTTTATATCGGGGAGAAGGCCATTGGAAAATGTTAGATGCGTCTACCTTCTGATTGAAAAGTAAGTTCAATGGAAGGTCCCCACTGCCATTTTGACCTAGGATGCCAGGATGTTAGTTGGTCCTTCATGGGCCCTAAACTCAACACTGTGGGTCTGGGATCAAATATAAAGACTTTCATAGACACTAACTACAAATCACTATCAGCAAAATTATAATCAACGGGCTCAAGACAGACACATTTTATCTTGCAATGGGAACATGACGGGGATGTCCGCTATACCCCTTGTTATTCGTTCTAGTAGTGGAATTACTGGCAATCAGGATTAGACAATGTTGGGAAATAGAGGGCATGCCCTTTTTACTAAAATAGCACAAAATCCTACTTTTTGTGGATGATATCTTAAAAGAATGATAGGACCTGAATAATCTGTGCTGGCTAGCTTAGACATTACACAACATTATGGTAATATCTCTGGATTTCAAGTAAACCTGAATAAATCCGATATGTTAAACATGAGCCTGAGCCCGACAGTGAAGAAGCAGGTGGCTTAATTCCGAGGTCTCCAGGATAAAGGATGAGATCATATATATAGGAATATATATCAGTCCACCTGGGAAAATGTATAATGCTAACTACCCATGACTCTTCTCCGCTATCATGGTGGGATATCCACCATTAAAAATGAATGTGCTGCCTAGGTTGTGGTATCTATTTCAGGCCATTCTCACTCATAGTCAAAGAAGATATGATCACGTTTTAGGGGTCAAATAATTCTTTAATTTGAGCTTGTAGGAAACTTAGGGTCCTTGGTCTGTAATGTTTACTACAAAGAAATCTGCGAAAAGGCACTTCCTCACATTATTAAGTATCACCAAGCATCCCAGTTGTGAATCCTGTTTGAGTGGTCCTTTAGTGAGACCAAAGAACAGTTTATTCATATGGAAGCAGCTCTTATGTGCCAAGGTTCTTGAGATGTTGCCTGGCTTCCCAGGAAACACAGCCTACAAGTGGGATACGTGTCAGCTATCCTTCATTCAACATTAGAGACCTGGGATAGAGTCATAAAGGTCCATGACATTAAATTCTTCTCTTTCAAATATGGAGTGAGTTTAGTAAAAGGCCCAATGAGACTGATTGATGAAGAGAGATTTATTCTTCAAACGCTATATTAAATTCTTTGACGCTGACAAGAAGGACTTTCAACTAGATGAATCGTAGCACATGCGTTACTTCTAAATTAGTCACTCGCCCCTTTCCGCAGAAAATAAGAGATCTGGTACCGGGAAGTAAACATACTTCAAAAAATTGCTAACTACATACTCCTCCATGAAAGGCCTAGAGACAGATTTACTAAGGGTTTGCGTCACACAAGGTGATGCAAGACTTTAGGTGGGATTTATTAAGCCACGCAAAGCCATCTGTGTGGTTTAGTAAATCCAGAGTAACACAAACAATGCAAATAATTGCCTGGAATTACTCTACATTGAGAAGGTGTTCCATGGGTGGAGCATGGACATCCCAGGTATCCACCCATGGATTCTGATGCAATCCCAGATTTACTATGGTTAGTAAACCTGGGATTGCATCAAAATGGCATGCCTTCCAAAGTGAGGCGTAACAAGGAAAAACATCCTCCTCGTTATTCCCTCTTTCCACATGTGCTGCATTCTGGGGCACACTTAGAAAAAGGAAATTGCCTCCAAGAATTGTTTTTGTGCAGGAAGGTGTCCTTTCAAGGTGCCTGCTAGGCCGAAAAAGGTGTGCCAGCAGAAGGAGAGAGCAGAATTGCTCCACATCTTTGTACATATGGAGCGTTTCTGTAGCGTTGGGATTATAGTGTTGAGACCAATGAGAGAATTCAGAGACATTTTTAGATGTCAATTGCCATCAAGTGTAGATATAAGGAAGCATCTCTTTTCTGGTATTTAACTTTTGACTCATGGAAGCTCTGGACACTCATATAAAGGACCAGACCAGAGAAGGCTTCTGTGGCTGTCTTCCTTTAAAAGGTTAGGACCAAATCTGTAGGACTGCGCAGAACACCGCTGCTGTTCAGGCTTGCTGAGAAGGAGGTAGACTGCCTTGAACTAAGCCGAGCCAGACAGCTGGCTTGCCATAAAAGCCAAAGCCCAAGCTGAGTGCATTTGTACTAAATTACTGTGGGCACATGGCAGAACCTTATCATACCACAGTATTCTGACCGTCAAGATGACAAACAAGCTTTAGTGGGCGCCTATCCCAAAGCACCCCTCATCTGTAATTATCCTGCTTTTACAACATCAAAGATTTGCAATCTACACTGGTGAGGCCTGCGTTACATCATAAGGGATAACAGAACCCTGGGGTGGGCCCAATCTGTTACCTGTTGCACCTCAACCTAGGGCCCGGGCGTGGCCTGTACCAACATGGATTGAAGTGGTGATGATGCCAGGGGAGAGACAAGGGATCTATCACTAGCTATAAAGGAGAGATGGCATATTTACATTAGGGCAGTTGGGGGCCTCCACAAACCAGCAGATGCACATAGGCATGGAAGCTGGGTGCTGCCCAAGCCATAGACCAGCAATGTAGGCCTTGAGGCAGTAGGTGCAAGCGGATCACTGACATAATATCGAGGGACAAAATATAGACTACTAAAAATATCGATGCCAAAATATCGACAGACAAAATATCGAAATCCTATCTACAAACAGGTAAGTACAAAAATATCGACTCCAAAATATCGTTTAAAAATATATACTTTGTAAAAATATCGAATTTCTTACAAATAATGTAAAATTTAAAAAATAATAAAAATAAATAACTAAAATATACTTAATAACACTTAAATAACCTTAAAATATTAAATAATTAATTTAAGTTATAAAAAAATAATAAAACTTCATTTGTTAAAACATATATATATTAACATAATATTATTAAAAAATATTCAATATTATTACCGTAGGATAGCCGGAGTGTAAAAATTCCCACTCCAGAGAGTGCAACAGTAGGGAAAGCGTTGGATAGCGTAGGGGTAAAAATTACTATTCCCACTCCAGTGAGTGCCACAGTAAGGAAAGCGTATGATAGCGTAGGGGTAAAAATTACTATTCCCACTCCAGAGAGTGCAACAGTAGGGAAAGCGTTGGATAGCGTAGGGGTAAAATTACTATTCTCACTCCAGAGAGTGCAACAGTAGGGAAAGCGTTGGATAGCGTAGGGGTAAAAATTACTATTCCCACTCCAGTGAGTGCAACAGTAGGGAAAGCGTTGAATAGCGTAGAGGTAAAAATTACTATTCCCACTCCAGTGAGTGCAACAGTAGGGAAAGCGTTGGATAGTGTAGGGGTAAAAATTACTATTCCCACTCCAGAGAGTGCAACAGTAGGGAAAGCATTGGATAGCGTAGGGGTAAAAATAACTATTGCCACTCCAGTGAGTGCAACAGTAGGGAAAGTAAATACTTCATATATTATTTAAAAAAAATATATATATTAATATCGATAAAAAACTTAATTAAAAGTAATTACCAATTTAATATAATATAATAATTAATCAATTAAACATACAAATTAAAATTCATTATTACAATTAGTTACCTTTTAATAAACATTAATTACAAATTAACAATTAATTAATTTGCAATAAAAAATTCATTAACAATTAATTCAAAATAAATACAAATAAATAAATTAAATTATTTATTTATTATACCTGCCGTACCTGTTGACCGTTGTGGACCCTTGATCCAGAAGGATTTTGCCGAAGGACTTTAGCGGGACTGAGCCCACACTTTGCTGCACCCGCTGTGCGGGTGCCGCTTCAGAGCCTGTGACACCGCGGGAAGTGCTGTGAGACCTGGAGCTGTGTTGTAGGCCACGGAAGGGGGCAGAGCCGGCTACTGAGAACGCTGCAGGGACTCCTTCATCCAGGAGTCCCTGCGTGACTTGCAGCACCTGGTCTGCGTTCCCAGCTCGGCCCCGCCCACCGCTCACTGCGCTGCTGAAAACCCTGTGTTTCCTCGACTCCAGTGGGAACCTGCCGTACCTGTTGACCGTTGTGGACCCTTGATTCAGAAGGATTTTGCCGAAGGACTTTAGCGGGACTGAGCCCAACTTTGCCGCACCTGTGCGGGTGCCGCTTCAGAGCCTGTGACACCGGGGGAAGTGCTGTGAGACCGGGCGCTGTGTTGTGGGCCACGGAAGGGTGCAGAGCCGGCTACTGAGAACGCTGCAGGGACTCCATCATCCAGGAGTCCCTGCTCAACCTGCAACACCTGGTCTGCGTTCCCAGCTCGGCCCCGCCCACCGCTCACTGTGCTGCTGAAAACCCTGTGTTTCCTCGGCTCCAGTGGGAACCTGCCGTACCTGTTGACCGTTGTGGACCCTTGATCCAGAAGAATTTGCCGAAGGACTTTAGCGGGACTGAGCCCACACTTTTCCGCACCCGCTGCGCGGGTGCCGCTTCAGAGCCTGTGACATCGGGGGAAGTGCTGTGAGACCGGGCGCTGTGTTGTGGGTCACGGAAGGGGGCGGAGCCGGCTACTGAGAACGCTGCAGGGACTCCATCATCCAGGAGTCCCTGCGTGACCTGCAACACCTGGTCTGCGTTCCCAGCTCGGCCCCACCCACCGCTCACTGCGCTGCTGAATACCCTGTGTTTCCTCGACTCCAGTGGGAACCTGCCGTACCTGTTGACCGTTGTGGACCCTTGATCCAGAAGGATTTTGCCGAAGGACTTTAGCGGGACTGAGCCCACACTTTGCCGCACCCGCGTTGCGGGTGCCGCTTCAGAGCCTGTGACACCGGGCCCTGTGTTGTGGGCCACAGAAGGGGGCAGAACCGGCTACTGAGAACGCTGCAGGGTCTCCATCATCCAGGAGTCCCTGCGTGACCTGCAACACCTGGTCTGCGGTCCCAGCTCGGCCCCGCCCACCGCTCATGCATAGCAGACAGAAGCTCCTGCAGCGCGGGAGCCCTCTGTAGCCCTCAGGACCCGAAGGAGGCCGGGCTGGGCCCACTCCATAACTTCATCTTCACCTCATTCAAAGATCGTCCCGCCTGACAGTCTAAACAGTGAGCAATTACTCTCGCCATATAAAATGTCCCTGAGTCCTATTAAAGGAGTTGTGACTCCGAAAAGAGGAGGGTGTAGGAGAACACTTGATAGTTATTTTTTGAGGGCAGTTAAAGATGTGGATATTGAAAGAGAGTCTATGTTGGCGGAACGTCGGGCAGAGCGGCGACGCTCAGTGGAATCTATGAAAAATAATCGCTCGTCCCTGGGTCTAGTGCAGTCTGCTAGCTTACTGTCCACGAGCCACCATTCTGACATAGAGATCTTAGACACAGCATGCAGTGATAGCATCCCACTGCTTTTGAGAGATTCTATCGCTTCTACTTTCCTTGAAGGGTCTAACGAGGAAACGCCTATAATCACTCCTCCCTCTCCTCGTAATGTGAGCATGGTGGCCGAGGTCCTAGTTGACTCACAGGTACACGTAGTAGAGGTCATACAAAATAAAGCCATAAGCGCTAATCGATCCCGAGCAAAAGGTTCACCACCTAGAAAAAGGAGAAGGAGGGGGAAAGTCTCACCAAATAAAAAGGTCAGCCATGCGGACTTTGGCAAATTTCCTGATAATAACCCGCCACATTTAGTTATATTTTCTGGTTCGGTTATTTTAGAACAGGGCCCTACCTCAGAGATATCTAGCACCAAGATATTATTATTATTATTATTGTATTTCTTATATAGCGCCAGAATCGACCCCCGAAGGGGTATCTCCGCCCTTGCCTTGGGAACCCGTCCTGGTTTTTCCCTGTGAGATAGCCCCTACAGGGCATCCCCAAGGTGAAAGCCAGGCATCCCGCCGCGGGGGGGGCGTTGTGGAGATTAAGCAAGCTTAATGCCCAGAGTTGCAGAGTGTGAACCCATGATTAGGTCAGGCACCGAAGCGAGAATTATCGAGTCCGTGGACATTTGAGCTCAACACCCTGCCGCGTTGGGAATCGAACCCTGGTCCCGGGTCTGACCTCTGCTTCAGGGTCTGCCTGCTCTAACCAGTGAGACACACTTCTCCAAGATAGCGGGGACCCTTGAGCAGCTGCTTAGATCCTTTACACTACCATTGATCGAGAGACTCAAGAGAATGGAATCTTGGCTAGGGATTTTAGAACAGGCTATAGGCAAAAATACAGGGCTAATTGAGAATATGGCTAAGTCTGCCCAAGCGCCCCCAGTTGCTCTATTACCTGCTGCACCATCTTCTAAGGGCATAGCCCAAAAGGTTACAAAAGATAATACTTTAACTACAGCTAAACCCCAGAAGCAGCCGCCTCCTAATATTCCACCGCATCCAACTAAAAACAAGGTCAGTGAGACGCAGGGGGGGGGGAAACAACCACACTCAGCTAAGGGTTTAACTACATTGGGGAGTAAAAGTCCAGGTAGGACAGTAAAACCCATGAGGTGTCCAGATCTACCTCCAGAAGCTGTTCCGTTGGTGGTGGTTCTAAGGGGAGTCCCCACTCTAGAAGAGGGTAAGACAGAAGGATACTTCCAACTAAAAAACAAAGTCGCATATTGGCTTAGCCAAAACCGACCCTTACCCTCTAATATAAACGGCGAAATTCTTCATGTGCGGCGTGCCCCTTGGATGGGTAACCGAAAAAAGGACATTAAGGGGGACATCATTATAATTAATTTTAGAGACCCCAGAGCAGTTACACACATCCTAGATTGGCCCCCCGAATATGGCACCAGCCCCTTAATAGCCTGTGACTTGACGTACTTTTACCCAGGACCCTCCATGCTTCCTATAGTCAACCCCAGACCCCTAATGGGTAACTGGGACTAACGTCCCGTTTCTCTTAGAAATCGCTACGAGGCCCTTTCAGGCCTGGAGGGTGTGGATTAACTTTACCATAAGGGCACTGATCTGGTCAGAGGTGAGAGTGTGATTGACACACTCCACTCTCACCCTGAGCAGAATTCTATATACAATAGTCTGGAGCCCCCTTCCAACAATCCTCTGACAGAAGTTGTAGCTACTGACCAGTTGGAGAATTATATCGGGGGTATAAGGTCACCTTCTGTCTCTGCACAGAATTCATCCTCTGTGCAGATTATCAGAAAGTACATTGGGACAAAGGGTCGTAAGAGTAAGGAACACCATACTGATTATGTAATGGTAGACAGCAAAGGAATGCAGGATAAGTTACTGGCTTCATCGTTTACAAAAGGCAAACAGACAGGGATAGGTTTAAGGGTCTCCTTCTGGAACATAGCTGGTCTTCGTGCAAAGACCAATAATTGCATCTGGGTAGATTTTATCAAAGATTTAGACATTCTGTGCCTCCGAGAGACTGGGTCCCCTGAGGAAATCCATCTAGATGGTTTTGTAACTTACCATGTGCCCGCAGATCCCTCCAGTCACGGGAGATTTAAGGGGGGGGCTTTGTGTATATGTCTCTAATCTTCTTGAGGTAGTAACAATTGGCATGGTGAAATCGTGCAGCCAATATCAAATTGTTGTAATACAAGTCCCCCCTAAGGTGGAGCTAACCATGGTTAATATGTATAACAGTCTAGACAAGGGCAAAGTAAATGAAATGGTAAACTCCATTGATGTGGCGATCAGGAATATCGCGGCTAAATCAGGGATGGATTAGATTCTCATCTGGGGAGGTGATTTCAATCATAATCTTTGCCAACACTTCCAGAGCGGATGTGGTGATTATGTTGAAGACGAAACTGAGTTTCAACCACACTTTGCCCACCATAACGGGGGCGATGCGCTCAATGAGATGATGGCTACCCACAATTTGGGCTTCGCCAACTTGGTTTGTGTACCCCCAGTGGAGTTCAGCCCCACCTTTGTAGGAAGAGGTCACAGTACCTTGATTGATTTTATAACAATTTCTAATTCCTATGCAACTTGGTTGGCAGACTTTGCAACCAACACTATAGGAATTAGTGTCCATCTCCCGCTCAGTTTTAGAATTTTACTTCCTAAGGATAAAGACCGCTCACTGGTGGAAAGGCTGGCTTGGACAACTGGTTGCACATTGGCCAGACAAAATGGTTCCGCCTTGAGATGGGCACAATGCAACCCTGAGGTAATTAACTCAAAAATTATAGAGCAAGGTATAGTACCTATTACTAAATGTTTGCAGGATGAGGTCTCATATTTGGACATATTAGACTCTTTTGCTGATATAACCAGGATAATACAAGCAAATCTTCAGCGACCCAAAAGAAAGAAGAAACCTGGTAATACTAGGTGGTTTGACGCGTCCTGCACAAAGACTAACTCACAATTGATAAAGGCATTGCACAAAACCCCAAGAAACAAGGCAGATATAATAAGGTGTAGGAAGGAGTATAATTTAGCAAGGAAGGCACGTAAACAAGAAATTAAAAATGAGGCCTGGGTGAACTTCCATGAAGCCTCACGAAACAGGGATAGTTCCGCGTTCTGGGCAGCAGTCAGGGCACCGTTTTTTAACCCAGGAGACCTGGCAAAAATTGAGGTGGCAATACCCGAAAAGTCTTGGATTACCTTTTTCTCTGAAGTATACAAACCGGGGGTGGTAAACAACATTGTGGACACCGAGCCAATAATAGGGGGGAATCAGGATAGCTTTGTCCCCATGTCCCTATCTATTACTGCCAAAGAAATCACAGAGGCTATTAATCAAAGTAAGGGAGGAAAAGCTCCGGGGGCAGATGGAATACCCATCGATTTATTTAAATATAAGAATGAGTTATGGTCCCCGCTCCTTACACGTGTGCTTGAGGCCAGTTGCAATCTGGGTTTTATTGACACATGGTCAGACTCAATAATTATCCCTATTTTCAAAAAGGGCGACCGAAACAACCCTTCCTGCTATCGCCCTATATCCCTCCAATTCTCTTTTATGAAAATAACTGGGAGAGTAATTTTGAATCGATTGCGGCAATGGGCAGAAGAAGCAGAAATTCTGTTGCCAGTCCAATATGGTTTTAGGGAAGGTCGGGGCACAGTTGAACAAGTCCTTAATTTCTCATTACTCCTAGGAAAATACACTCAGGCAAGGGAGGGGAAAATCTACGCTGTATTTGCAGACTTAAGCGCTGCCTTCGACTGTGTTAATCACAGTCATTTATGGAAGATCCTTAAGGAGTTGAAGGTGGACGAGGCCCTAATTTCCTTCCTTAGGCAGCTTTATGTGGGAGCCAGGGCAAAAGTTAGATTTGGTACCAACAGCGAATGCACTAAGCCGTTCCAAGTCCGGCGGGGTGTCAGGCAAGGATGTGTTCTCGCCCCTTTTCTTTTCAACTTATACACCAATGATCTAGAGAAAGATTTGAAGGCCGAGGTGCGCGATTCCCCCCAGGTCAAACATAATCAAATTGTTTCACTCCAGTATGCTGATGACGCTGTGGTCATGGCCAGAACTCAAAGAGGGCTACAAATGGCATGGCCAGAACTCAAAGAGGGCTACAAATGGCCTTAAATACATATATGAACTTTATGGACATGAGGGGGTTGAAACTAAATGTAAAAAAGACATTTGTAATGACCTGTGGTAGACGTAGGAATGGAGAGTGTCGTCTGTTAGCAGGGAAAGAGAAGATCGCCCCTACCAAAACTTTTTCCTACCTGGGTATTGTATTAGAAGAGACGAGTAGCTGGGTGCCTGCAATTAGATATAGGTCTCTGATGTTTAAACGAGCAACATCTGCCTTGATGATATTCTAAAAAAAAATGGGGAAAAGACCCGCAGATATATTGCTGAAAATTTACCAAGCTAAGTGTATTAGCACAGCTACTTATGGGGCGGGAGTCTGGGGAATATCCGACTCAACACCCATGCAGAAGATAGAAAACACATTTTTAAAATGTATTCTGGCTGTTCCCCAAAGTACACCTAATTTTAACTGTCATGCAGAGTTGGGCATTCGGTATATAAGTGACCTTATTAGCATGCAACCGCTATTGCTGTGGCACCGAGTATGGACCTCACCCGATCTTAGCCTGAACAGAGACATTGTTACTGACTGCATGAGCCTAGATCGGGCTACTAGAATCCCCTGGTTGACCTATATACGTAAGTTCACCAATGATCTAGGGAGACCTGAGTTTTATCATACACCTGAATCACAGTGTAATATTTCCAGGAAGGACTTGAAGTTGCTTTGCTGGAACCATTTGGAAACCCTAAGGGCAGGAGTAGAATTGGTTAAGAAATCTGTGACTCATCGTCAAGTAACGTTAGTGACATACTCTATTCAACCTTATTTAAACTGGTGCTTAAATGGTTTCAACTTATATTTATTGACAAGATTTAGGTTTAACATCTATTTTCGTTTAGTAACTTTCCCAAATATGAATAACTGGGACAGGATGTTTTGTAGTTGTCCGTGTGACAATATGTCAGTTCAATCTACATTGCACGTTATCTGTTTTTGTAAACTTTATGCTGATGAAAGGTAGAGGTGGATTGAACCACTTCTAAAAAAGTATGGAACATGGAGACAATGCAGGCCGGCCCTACTGTTTCTTTTATCTCTCAATGATGTACACACTGCGGCCGTAATAACAGGTTATTTAAAAAGCGTTCTAAAAAAAAGGAAAAGCTTAAATATTCTCTAAATTTAATTGTTCTTTTTAAACATTCTAAATGTATTTACATGAATTATTGTATGTGCAAAATTGAATCTGTTGCTTTCATAATTTTATGTATTTTAAAATCGAATAAAGCTTTTTCATTCATTTCATTCATTCATTCATTCATTCATTCAATTAATTATAATAAAATTACTCCCCACCCTATTCCCCTATAGACCCACAACCCGCTACAGAAAATAAATTAGTAAAATTAACATAATTATCAATTAATCAATTAAATAAAATTAATTGGCAATTCAAATTTAATTAATTACCAAATAAAAATTAATTAACAATTAATTCAAAATAAATACCAATAAATAAATTTACATATTTAATTACTTATAATTAAATTACTTCCCACCCTATTCCCCTATAAACCCACAACCCGCTACAGAATTAAATTACACAAAAATTAAATAACATAAAATTCATTAATTAAAATAAATTATAACATAAATACACTCTTTTCACACATATAATAACATAAAAAACACTATTTTGAAGTCGATATTTTGTCTGTTTACCGGTGCAAGCAATTGCTGCCCACCACACTGAGGTGCAACAGCACTCAGGCCCTTTGTGGAGTGCATTGGTGGTGCTGGGGGCACCCTCCCCAATGTAGAGGGAGCCCTGTGCACATCAACGCCAGGAGTGTTGGAGGGAAAAGGAGAGCACAAATAGCTGGACCTCTCCCCAACTGCCCATGCCTTCAGAGTCTTAACACCTAGGATTCGAAGGGCCAGGTGCGGGGGTCGAGCATTCTCTTTCAACTCGGCAGGACTTTGGAACTCCTTGCCCCTTCCTCTTCGTTCAGAGCCTAATCATCTATCCTTTCGTAAAAAGTAAAAAACCCTACTATTCAGCAAATAAGTCAGCTCACGTCCCTCAATCACACACGTTCAGTCCATAGCGCTAGGACGCCTCAGGGTAGCTATTGCGCTCTACAAAAACTAATTCCATTCCAAAGTGGTCTTCAGGGACAAAACTGCTGCATCAGTGGTCCGACCATCAAAATGCTGGGGGAAGCTCTCTGCACAGGCCTGACTTCATTGAACAACTATAGATTAGATAGAGCCCATCTGAGAGATGAGTTGCTCCTGGACTGTGGGGTGGCTCTGGAAGTACACGGGTGATGCTATTGTGCGGAAGTGATGAGGTCTCATGTTGCTTTCCTCTGAGAACGAGAGGTACTTACTTTGATTCCACAGAGTGGTAGCCCCTGGTGAGATAGGATGAGACCCTTCTCTGTCTACAATGAGCAGGAAGAACAGCTTTTTACTGAAATGACTCTTGTGGGGGAGCAGCCTCAACAAAGGGCATAACTGTCCAAAATCTTTATGACCCGGCCATCACCGGGAATGCTGCACAGACGTCTCTATGGTGCTTCCTGAGACTCATCCTGCTCTAACCTGAAATGCTACCTCACTTGGACTAGGCCTGCTTGAGTTGTTGTTTCATTACAGTAGGGAAGCAACAGCCCCAGCCCTAGCCGCTGAACGCTTTTCCTCATCCCCTCTTCTCCTATTAGTGCTAAAACTGCCTTGTTGGCAAACGTCCATTTCTCTGATCAGCCTAGAATAAAGTGCCCACCTTCACAATGCAGACTAAGATTGAAATGTACACCAAGATGTCAGCAGGCATACTACGGAAGCCCTCTGAGGCTGCACTAGCTGTTGGTACGGCCACTGGTAGAGTAACAATTGACTGTATCCTATAAGCCATCAGAGTTTCACACAATTTGGAGAAAAAAGAAGACTCTACTCGGTCCGTGAGAGACATGGTGACCAATATGAAGATGACCAGATACTTAGCCGATAGGGTGGAGGACACAGAGGGGAGAGCACACAGGAATATTACACTGGATGGGAGAAGGTCCTAACCTTGTTTAGTGCTTTAAGAACCGGTTCAAATCATGAATCTACAGGGAGACCAATACAGATATTTTAAGATAGAAAGGGCCCATAGGGCATGGCGTCTAGATTATTCTGATTATTCTGTGTCTCCTCAACTATCTGGATAGAGATGCAGTACTCAAGGTGGCCCAGAAGGCAGCAGAGGTCAAGATGGCATTGACTAAGATCATGAAATTTCCAGATTATACCCACAGGGCTCAGAAACGGAGGAGATCATTCAGCAATATCAAACAGAAAATAAAGATGTTACAATTGGACTGTACAATGAGAAATTGAGGGTTACTTTCCTGGGAGGCTCACTTCTTCTAGATACCTAGAGCCAGAATGGGACTCTTTAGAGGTGATGGTCTACCCTGAATGGGAGGTGCAGTGCTCCTGCCTGCTATCTCCTCTCACCCTGCTGGTGGCAAAGAGGAGAACCTCAAGAGAAATGGACAGTGTGGCGCTGGTGGAACACAGCAGTTTGTCAAAACAATGATGGCGAAGGAGACAGTCAGCCGAGACTCAGCCCTAATTGGGACCACACGAGCACCTGACCTGCTCCAGACTCACAGACTCAACTGGATGAGGGACGAGGCCCACTGGTCTCATGATCAGTGTCGAAACACTCTACGATAACAACAGTTTTATCCTATATGTGAAACTGCTGTGGTGGCCACTTTGGACTGGTGCTTCTAGGTTAGAAGTATGGGGAAGTGGAGTTGGAAATGTTATGGTTACATTTGATTAAGTTCTGTGCAGCAGACATTGTATACACCTATTTAGGTACATGTTGATATCATACAGTTATGTAACCCCCAAATGATGCGCACGGCTGTATAAGGAATATTGACATGGAATGTTAAAGGTTTCAATAATAAAATCAAGTGTAGCATGGAGTCTCATTACATGAAAAGACATGCTCCTGATATAGTGTATTACAAGAGACACACCTTTTGGGCATGAACTGCAGGTTTATTGACAGACATGGAGACATATGGCTCTTCCACACAGGGTATACCAGTGCCTCAAGAGGAGAGGCCTTTTACTACATAAATCTCTACTGCTTCAGGACACAAAAGTACACACAAACTGGGGCACTACATGAAGATCTCTGGTGCCATCGAAGGGCAAACATGGACTTTTTAAAGGGTCTATGTTCTGCCCACAATCACTAAATATGCACTGCGATCCCTCAGTAACCTGTTTCTAAAAGCACTCAGGGGTGTGCTGATCAAAGTGGGGATTTCAATAAAGTTCTGGACATAGCTGCAAAGAGGACTGAACCCGCTAGTACATGGAATTCTGCTGCCACCTCTGACTGGACCAAGGTAGATGGCTTCCTTGATGTGTGCCGTCTGTGGCACCGGGGAGATCGGACGCGTGTGTTCTGTTTAGACCTAGACCACTCCTCTTGGTTAGAATACTTTTTTCTCTCGGCATCTGACCTGGTATGTGCTCTCCCACATGGTCTATCTGACCGCTCCCTGGTAGAAATTAAGTTTAATTATACAAAAGGGGATTAAGGATAAACAAGGTGCTTGAGTTCCTGTGCTTCCTAGACAGCAACTTGACTGTTCACATTTGAGAAGAGGCCAATGTCTAGTTGAACCGGATCATTGTACAATAGGCACCTGTGCTTTGGGAAATCTAAAAAGCCAATGTACAAGGTAAAGAGATTGCTTGGGTGCAAGGCAGGAGCGAAAAGTGCAATTTAGCTGTGATGCAGCTAGATGAGAGATAGCATACTTAGAGAAGCAATACCTTGCAACGCACATTTAGTGAGGTGCTTGGGCACTTGGAGGCTCATCTCAGCAGGAGTCTACTGATGCCGCAAGAGAACCTACGTGGCATCACAGCACAGGGTATATGAGATGGGAAATATGGTAAATTGCTATATTGGTTGGTTATTTACTCTACACATTTGTCTCTTGATACACATATACCAACGTCGTTGGGGCATGGGGAATTCTTAAATGTTTCTAAATTCATGTTTAAAAACTAATATTTTAAAACAAATATGTTTTGATGTAATAATGCAATCTAACAAACTAAACAGCATATATCCTAAACTGAATTAATTTATGGTGCTAGGGGCCCGATGTAGGTAGCCCTTTACCGATCGGAATCGGCCGAAAATACCGATTTTCGGCTGTTTCCGATCGTTAAAGGGCTATCGAGATGTAGGGGCACATTTTCGGTAATTTTACCGAATCGTTATCATTACCGAATCGGTAAAGTTACCGAATCGGTAATATTTACCGATTCGGTAATGATAACGATTCGGTAAAATTACCGAAAATGCAATGTAGGTAGCCAATGTTCCAGCAGCACATGGCTTACAGAATCGGTATTTTACCATGGAATACAAATCCATGGTAAAATACCGATTCCTGTGTACATGCACATCTGTGCATGTACACATGTGCCATGTGACAGACAGACGTGCCCTTAGGGCATGTCTGTGTGCCACATTGCACACATGCCCGTTTTGGGGGTGCTAGAGGGTGTCAAAGTGACACCCCCTGCACCCTTGCCAAATTCGGTATTTACCGATTCGGTAAATACCGATTCGGTATTTGAGTTTAATCCTATGGGCTTCAAAGGCCCATAGGATTCAATAGCAAATACCGATTCGGTATTTACCGAATCAGTAAATACCGAATTTGTAAGGAATCGGTAACGATTCCAGATGTTGGGACCTACATCCCATTTACCGATTTTGAAATACCGAATCGGTAAAATTCGGTATTTCAAAATCGGTAAATGGGATTTACCTACATCGGGCCCTAGGTGTTGTCACCTACTTCTATTAGAGTTTACAATCCTCTTGAATTATTATGGGAAGCTGATTTATCCATGTCATTCCCCATTCAATTCTGGGATAAAATCTGGCTCAAAATATTGAATACCTCCAAAGTTGCTTGCATTAGTCAATCCCCCCTTTTTATTTATAACAGAGCTGTTATTACCCCAGAATGAATTTCTACATTCAATGCTACTGCGTTTCCTTTATGTTGGTCATTTTCCACATTTAATGGTTCTCTGACACCCATATTATACTACTGTTCTCATTGTCATTACATTTGTTTAACTCTATTTGTTAAATGTTTAAAGATTTTTAATTGTGAGATACCCCTAACTTTCCAAAATATTTTCTTAGGTTCCCTGGCACCTAATTTTGAACACCTCTCACCTAAACCTCTTATTGGATATTTTATTGCACTGCCGTTTAGAGTTATACTTTCTTGTTGGAAAGATGTTTCCTAAGAGAGGAATCTAAAAGCTATACAGCCTCATTGTTGACGTTACATCAGAAGATTAAATCTGACTTATACTGGTTAACTTTCACTACTTTTCTTACACTTATCAGTATTGTAATTGAAATTGTCTTTTCTTTACCTCCCCTCCCACCTCTCCTCTATCTTCCTTTCCTTTTTACTTCTCCTCTCCCTTCATCTCTTCTTTCTCCCCTTTTTTCATAAAATGATAAAATGGTATTTACATTATTTTGTGGATGCAATGCTTGCTGATGTTTTGCACTTCCTTATAATTGTTATTTCTGGTTGGCATTGCTCATTTAATACTCATTAAAAAAATATTTAACAAAAACAAAATTCAAGGTGCTCATGAATTTGACAATTAAGTCCAACACAGACCTCTGAAGTAAATATATCTAATTAGAATAACACATCTTGCCAAAAGGGAAAGCTGGGATTTGATTCATGCTTTACTGATTACACTCTGTAAAATCCAGCCATTGGATGGATATCTCCTTATACTGCTTGTATGTCACAATATAGAGGGCAGTTGTATCGACCTGCACATGTATCAGTTTCAGAACATAAGCTGCCTTCATATCGTAAAAGAAAGCATTTATATAAAACTATACATGTTGTTGGACCGAAAATGTTTTTGGTCGATTTTCCTTGTCCATTGTACGAATTAAGTTAGCATTTGCGGCGCCATTTTGTATTAGCCGCCATTTTGAGCCATTATCAAAACTAACTTATGTTTCAATTTGTGTCTGCCTCACTAAAAAGCAGCTGCCAATCAATCAATCAATCAATCAATCAGACATCTGTAGAGCTCACTACTCACCCGCGAGTGTCTCGAGGCGCGGGCGGGGGTAGGGGAGCTGCTACTACTCGAACAGGCAGGTCCTAGGTCTGGCGAAGGTGGATGGGGAGGGTGTTCCATGTCTTGGTGGCGAGGTGGGAGAAGGATCTGCCGCCGGTGGTCGTTCGGTGGATTCGTGGAACAGTGGCGAGGGCAAGGTCAGTGAATCGAAGCTGGCGGTTGGGGATGTAGAAGGTGAGTTGTTTGTTGAGGTATGCTGGTCTGGCGTCATGGAGTGCCTCGTGCACGTGGGTGAGGAGCTTGAAGGTGATCCTCTGGTTGACGGGGAGCCAGTGCAAGTCCCTCAGGTGGGCATGATGTGGCTGTGTTGGGGATGTTGAGGATGAAGAGTGCGTAGGCGTTCTGTATGCGTTGAAGTCTTTTCTGGAGTTTGGCCGTGATTCCAGTGTAGAGGGCGTTGCCGTAGTCCAGCCTGCTGGTGACGAGGGCCTGGGTGACCGTCTTTCTGGTTCCGATGGCGATCCATCTGTAGCTCTTGCGAAGCATGTGGAGGATGTTGAAGCAGGAAGAGGAGACGGCGCTTACTTGCTGGGTCATTGACAGTGCTGAGTCCAGGATGAACCCCAGGTTACGTGCATGGTCGGTGGGTGTCGGCGCAGCTCTCAGCGAGGCTGGCCACCAGGAGTCGTCCCAGGTGGAGGGGGTGGAGCCCAGGATAAGGACCTCCGTCTTGTCCGAGTTCAGTTTCAGGCGACTGCTCTTCATTCATTCGGCGACGGCCTTCATTCCTTCATGGAAGTTGGTTTTGGGTGTGGCGGGGTCTTTGGTGAGGGAGAGGATCAGCTGGGTGTCGTCGGCGTATGAGACGATGTTGAGGTCATGTGATCGGACAATGTTGGCGAGTGGTGTCACGTAGCCGTTGAAAAGGGTCAGGGTGAGGGATGATC